>NW_015169180.1:1203481-1216519 GCF_001447785.1 Gekko japonicus | reverse complement strand
CCATGACTATTGAGCTTACTTAGGAGCCTTTGATGAGGAACTTTATCAAAAGCTTTCTGGAAGTCAACGTAAACAATATCTATTGTCCACATGTTTGTTCACTCCCTCAAAAAACACTAATAGGTTAGTGAGACAAGATCTTCCTTTACAGAACCCATGCTGAGTCTGCCTCAATAGCTTTTGTTCACCAATGTGCCTACTAATTCTTTCCTTAATAACAGTTTCCACCAACTTTCCTGGTATCAGTGTCAGACTGACTGGCCTGTAATTTCCCGGATCTCCTCTGGAACCCTTTTTAAAGATGGGAGTGACATTAGCTACCTCCCAGTCCTCAGGAATGGAGGTAGATTTTAAGGCAAGATTACATATTTTTGTAAGGAGATCCACAAGTTCACATTTGAGTTCTTTGAGAACTCTTGGATGTATGCCACCCGGGCCTGGTGATTTATCCGTTTTTAAGTTATCTATCAGTCGTAGGATCTGCTCTCTTGTCACCTCAATCTGACTCAAGTCTCTCAACACCACTCCCAAAATAAGTGGTTCTGGAGTGGGCAAGCACTTCTCATCTTCCACAGTGAAGACAGAGGCAAAAAATGCATTCAGCTTCTCAGCCATTTCCCTATCGTCCTCCAGTACTCCTTTTACCCCTTGGTCATCCAAGAGCCCCACTGCCTCCCTGGCTGCTTTCCTGCTTCTAATGTATTTGAAGAAAGTTTTATTGTTGGTCTTTATGGGGTTTTTTGCACAGAGTTGCACAGTGGCAGCCACCAGAGAAATAGTCCTGGCCTGACAAGGGCTGCCAGTCTCAGTGGGGTTGAACGACTCCCAAAATTACAACTAATCTTCAGATTACAAGGATCAGTCCCCCTGGAGAAAACGTCTGGTTTGGAGGATGGACTTGAAGGCATTATATCCCACTGAGGTCCCTTCCCTCCTCCCCAAGGTCCAGCTGTGAACCTTCAGGGATTTCCCAATCCGGAGTCAGCAGCCCCAGACTTGTGGCCCTGCTGGTGGGATTGGACCATGTGAGTCAATTAGTGGTGTTTCTTGAGTCAAGGTGATTGTGAGTAGGCAGGGAAATGCTCAAGCCCACTCTCTCTCAGCATGTAGATTGAGTGTATAGAGGGGAAGGGGGTTCGATGCTCAGGGTTATCCACATCATGTGGTTTGGCCTCAGACTGCAAAGATGTAAAATCATGATTGAATCAAGAATGGCGAGGGTCTACTGCAAATTCTATGAAAAACTCAAGGCATCAGACACCATCTGTAAATAATTTTTAATTGAGTCTTCCTTTGATTAATACAAAACAAAACATGGTGTGAAGTCTGAAAATCCCAGCTCCCACTGCCTCCTTCAGGAGGGGCCCAAAGCTGGTATATAAGGAGTACGGGGCAATGTGTTGTGGTGACTCACTGTGTACTCAAAAGGGAAGGGTGAGTTGCATGGTTGCTTAGGCAGTGTGAGTGGCAGTGCAAATCCATGCACTTGTTTCAAAATATGAGCCTGTTGGAAACTCTTGGCAACAAGTGATCATTTCCCTCCAAGCATTTTAGTTGCTGCTTGTAATTGGCAACTCAATTATGATTTGAGCCACAGAGAGTTCACCAATCAATAGTTTGAAGGGATCTTACACCATGGCAAATGCAAAGGTCACTGAACAATGGCAAATTGATATTTGAATCCATGAGTGAACAGGGACTCAGTACACAAACAGCTCCACTAAACCTATGATTTATGATGAGCATCTTTCCTTTGTGCCTCTGACCTAATCTCCTTTTAAAATTGTAATGTTGGTATCATTTGGTACGTACTTCATTCCTCTTCATTGCCAACCCCTGTATTTTCTTCATCCCAGCAGTATTTTCTGCTAAGCAGCTCAGGGCCCCACATAGGAGGATTATCCTATTTTGGCCTATTTGCTCAAGCTCGTTTGCTTAACATGATAGCTTGGTAATATCCCCTTGTAGCTGTTCCAGAGTTTTTGTTCCTAATACATTTTCATTTCATTTTCATTGCACTTTTATTCCGTACGTATATGTTTGTGTTCTGTGTGGTCTTTCTGCTTTCTAAAGCTGACATCTAAGTTCTACCTCCTTCACACATAAAAATGCCTCCAGTCTCACATTAACTGGTGTGTGAGCTATGTGTTACATGGAAGCATGGGGGGAAAGTGGCACGTGTATATAACCTTTCCTTTTGAGTAGACCAGGCATCACCACAACACATTGTCCCATGGTCCCTAATGCATTTGTCTCAACACAGAAAGGATATCCTAGAGCAGAAACAGGCAGAGTAAAGAATGGAATAGCTTGAGAAAATGCTATGGGTACAATGTTAGGGCTTTACATGGGGCAAATGCATGAGTGTTCCAAAAGGTTTACTTCAGCCAATCAGCTTTCATTTTTTAAAGTCAGTCTCTAACCCCTTTTCCTTCTCTGTATGACCTGGCTCTTACTTTGACCTGGATAGCCCAGGCTAGCCCGATCTCATCAGATCTCGAAAGCAAAGCAAGGTTGACCCTGGCTCGTATGCGGATGGTAGGCCACCAGGAATACCAGAGTTGTGATGCAGAAGCAGACAACAGTAAACCACCTCTCAGCGCCTTGCCTTGAAAACCCAATGGGATCACCATAAGTTAGCTGTGACCTGAAGGCAAAACAAACAAACACAGATATGACTTGGCTTTCTTTTTTAAAAGAAAGCTGGGGCTTCAGAGATGATGGCAATAGATCATTGGAATGTGAGTTCACAATAGTGCAAACAGCAATTACCACTGGAGAAAAAACTCAAAAAGCCTTCTGTGGTGCGGTGGGGAAAATGGTGGCAAAGGCTGCAGGAAATGCCCATTCTGCTCTACTACACTGTTAGGAAGGAATACAGTGATGTAATCTGCCCAACAGCCTTGAATGGATGATGAGAAGTCAAACAGTCCATCAAAAATAGGCTCCCTGTTTGCCTTTTACAAGCAGGATGTGACCCAAAATGGCAGGTGTCTGAGAATCCCTGATCTTATGCTGTTTGGTTTTTTCCCCACTGCTTCTCTCTTAATATGGGATTTGTGGCTACTACACACTGCTGGGCCCATGAACCCAGGGCCGGCTCACTCACTAGGCGAACTAGGCGATCGCCTAGAGCAGGACAGCCCTTAGGGGCACCAAACTGCACCCGGCCCTGTACTCCAGGAGTTTCTTGATTATTTGGGGTTTTCATTCTTCCTAAAATGCATTTATTTTTGAAAATTGGTGGGTGCACGGGGCCCCAGAAGGGATCCTTGCCTAGGGTGCAAAATAAGATGGAGCCGGCCCTGCATGAACCCCAAATGACTTCTGGAACGTAACTCTAAAGTTCACCAGTACCACTTGTGTGAGACACAGAGAAAACAAATAAAAGAAGAAGAAGAAGAAGAAGAAGAAGAAGAAGAAGAAGAAGAAGAAGAAGAAGAAGAAGAAGAAGAAGAAGAAGAAGAAGAAGAAGAAGAAGAAGAAGAAGAAACAAAAACAGGCAGATGCCATTTGTTGTAAAAGCAACTTTTCCCAATATAAGTGTATGAAATAAGATCATAGGCAGTATTAAATAGCGAGTAATGCAGATTAAGTTATTAAAATCCAATTCCAAATGGTTTTCTCAGGCTTAATGTGAAGTACAGAAGCATTTGATAGCCTTCAAGTACCTTGATTTTCTTTCAATCAGGTTTTAGATGTAGCCACAGCTTGAAAACAGGATTAAAGTTACTAATACGTTTCCTCCTGAAGGCATTGGACAGAGATCAGACACCAATAGTGCCACTATTAAAATCAATGGGCTTGAACAGCATTGATTACAAGGAGGTGCTGACTCATCTGTGGTCCTTGATGGTGATAAATAGACTTCTTTTGAACTAACCCATTGCCTTCTGTGGAGTCAGCTCCAAAGAGCATCTATTCATCAGTTCCCTAGAGTTACTAGACATAAACATCCCATGTGATCAACTTTTACTTTGGCTTTGATTACACTTTTCTAAGAAGAAAGGTAAAAGTCTACCCATTTGATAAGCATTTGATAGGCATGCTTTTAAGTACTTTCTTTCCCAGTCTCCGTGGTTTACAGGTTGCAGTGACCATTTATTATCTGGGCATAGCTCATACAGGGGAGGAAATGAATAAAGGAGATCTATATTCTGCCATGTCACTCACTGACCTAGTTGGCCACGGAAATCATTCCTCATCCCTGTTATCAGCTTGACAGCAGGCAAATCACATTGCCCCCAGCTTGTTGGCACTCTAGCTGGTCACGTATGGGTAGAGAGCTGTTTCAAATGACAATCTCAGTGGCTTCAGTTGTGGGCTCCACGATGGTTTGGGGTCAAGGGAGTGTCTTCTGGTTATCCATACCAAAGGCCAAGATGCGGTTATAATTTCACTGATGGAAGGAACAGGCAGGGAAGTTATGAGTTTATGGAAATGGTCTTTCTCCATTCCAGTTTAGGGTTGCATGGCCTCTTTCCCATCACCACTCAGAGCAGCAGAAGAAGAAAAATAAAGAAATAAATTGCTGCTGGTTTCCACACTGGTATGTCTCTTCCAAGTACAACCCAGAAATGACAATGCTGGCTCTAGGAATGGCGAGAAATGCTACAGTCTTACCATAGAATTTTCAGTGATTTCTAGAGGTACCCATTGTCATTACTGTGTTATATCCAAAAGTGACAGCAACATTGGCAATACCACCCCCCTTCATATCTCTGCCTGCCAACCTTCCTGCAGGTTGCCAGGCTTGTTGTCATTCACCTCTTGGTCATGTTGAACATAACCAAGATACTGGGGAGTTTTCTGTATAGTGGTACATGATTAATGCAGAGAGTAACAGCCGCTATGAGGCTGCTGCAGCCCAGCACAGAGCAGACAAACAAACTGAAAGTTGATCCTGTCCACAACTGGAAGTGACATTATCTGGACCAGAAACTTGGACTTTGTAATCCCACCCACCTGACAATGCCTATAACAACAAACAGAGGGGTTTTTTATGATTTGTTGATTTTATGCTATTTTAATGATTTAATCATTATTTTGCTTTGCCAGACACCCTCAGCTGATCTCTGGAGAGGCAGCATATAATTTTTCTTAATAAAGACAGAAATTGAAGGCCTTTGAGGCAATAACCTCATTGTGAGGATTGTTAATTGACAGAATAAGGTCCTTAAGAAACCTAATGTTGGCAACTGAAAGCAAAGCATGCAGAGGCTACTGACAAAGCAAGAAGCCATTCCTACACTTTCGAGGGGGGGGGAAGAGTCTTAGGGTGCTCAGAAAGTGTAGTCCCAGTGCTGAAGCTGTACCATATCCTCTGAAATCCCATGAAAGGTAGGAAGTTGATAGAAAGTTCATCTTTTGACTATGCTGACAGAGTTAAAAAAATAGCAACCAAAGTGGAGGTGAAGCTACTTATGTTGTTTCCTTTTCTTTCTAATAACTGTCAAAAGCACCTCCCATTGTCTGTGATTTTTGTGGCACTTGTGCTAACCTTTCTGCATTATTGCATTGCTGTTCGCAAAGCCATTTTCCTTCTTCTCTGTTCTTATGTCTTCATTCTCATCAATTAGGGCTGCCAGCAGGCTTGGAAAAACATGTCCTGTCCCTTTAATGAAGGCTTAGTGTGTGGAAATGGGCAGCTGGAGCTCTTCGTGGCTGGGAGGTAAGTAACTGTCAAAAGCACCTCCCATTGTCTGTGATTTTTGGTAAATAAAAGCTATTTGGTAAATAAAAGCTATTAAGCTTCTATTAAAGGGATGGGACTCTTTTTCTCCCAGCAGTTGGCAACCTAAGGTCAAACTACCATTTACTTTTATCAGTGGTATGGTGCTTTTGATGATGTCACAATGCTGCATTTGACAAGGTGACATCAAGAATGTTCACAAACCAAACCACAAGTCACCACAGTCTAGAAAATTTGTTAGCAACCAAGGCATAAGACTTACAGGGCAAAGAGCCAGTTTGGTGTAGTGGTTAAGTGCGTGGACTCTAATCTGGGAGAACCGGGTTTGAGTCCCCACTCCTCCATTTGCACCTGCTGATGTGACCTTGGGTTAGTCTCTGGCACAGCTGTCCTTGAAAAAGAGCAGTTTCTGTCAAGAGCTCTCTCATCCCCACCCACCTCACAGGGTGTCTGTTGTGGGGAGGGGAAGGGAAAGGAGTTTGTAAGCCGCTCTGAGACTCCAAGTGAAGGGCGGTGTATAAATCCAATCTCTTCTTCTTTCTTCTTCTTCTAAATGGTATCAAGAAGAAGCAACATCCCAGGGAACCGAAGTGTGAATGTTTGGCAGCTCAGTGTCTCCATTCCCAGTAACCTGGCTCAACTGAATATGCTACTTCTGAAGCAAATATTGCAATTAGAGAATCTTTGGTGCAGTCCCAACAATAATGGAAGGCAATACAAGATGAGCTTCAGAACTGCAGCCATTAAGTCATAGACATGCTTGTGTGAACCACTCCACACCTTCCCTGCCTGTTTGGTCCATTCATTTCAATAGGCAATGCTTGCTATGCTGGCACACTGTGAGAGTTCCATAATGAGTGTTTTGGTTGTAAACTAAAAGCACCCCAAGTCAGAGCTATCACCAAAGCCATTTGCCATGTCATAGGCAATTCAAAGCTTTACAAAATACAATATAATATGTAGACAAATAGATATTTTTATAAACAGCCTGGTTTTCAGACAAAGTGCTCACAGGCAGGAAAATGATACTTGATCTTTCTCTGCCTCTTCTCTATTCTTTCTTTCTGTTTTCCCTGTCAGTTTCAATTACAGTCAGTAGGTAGAAAAATCTGGAAGATGTGGGAAGAGTATGCAATTTTAGGAATCAGTAGTCACAATAAATTTACATCAATGGCTTTGAGGCTAAAATAAGTTTGTTTACATGCTGTGCTGCAAACACAAAGGAGACCTGGGCAATGCAACGTATGGGGAGGGAGGGGGGGGGACATTGCCAAGAATAGCTCTGATGTGTGTGATAGGTAAATGTGATCTAATCAAACTTATGTGAAAGTGAACCCTTAACAAAAAGTCTCCCTCGAGAAGAACTGAACCAGCAAAATAGTCTCTTGAATATACCCAGATGGCCTCTCAACCAAAGTTGAGTTGATTTACACCTGAAGTTGAGTTAATTTACAGCAAAAAAAAGAAAGGAAAAAATAATACAAATAGAAAATCTATTCAGTGTTAAAACAACCACAGTAAAGGCTAAAGGCTAAGATAGCAAAATCAGCAAGTCCAGTGACATTTAGAACTATGGATGCACACATCTGTGAACTTTTGATTCCTTGAGGGGTTTATTTTTTTTTAATGTTTGAGGATCCCTGTTTCATTCCTTCCTGACTTTCCCCTCCCCCAAAATACCAATTTGGATGATTCTCTTGGTGGAAAGTGTTGTCAAGTCACAACTAACTTATGGTGACCCTGTAGGGTTTCAGAAGTCATGCCCATGGTATCCCTTGGAGGTCTTCCATCCAAATACTAGCCAGGGTTTTCCCTGCTTAGCTTCTGAGATCTGACAAGCTCAGGCTAGCCTGGGCTATCCAGGTGAGGACATGATTCTTTTACATTAGTGTATTATTGGTTATATGTTTGGCTTTTAGCATCTGTTTTTCCCCTGTGTGGCTGAAGAAATTTATCTTTTCCAAAAATCAATTTAAGTGCATCCTTGTACCTGAAATGTGTTCCTGCAGGGACTCATACCCAGTGTCTCATGATATTTAACAGTATCGTTATGAATTTTTGTCAGATTGGGCCTTTGTTAGGTTCATGACTCAGAATGGCTGGCTGAACAGGTGGTAATTGTTTAGACGTAGCGGTGTTTGCAAAGAAAGAGCAATGGCTTTAACTGCAAGCAAAGTGAATTGTCACATTCATCTATGTAAAACCTTTGGTGTTTAAAAAGAAATGGGTTGATTTTTCAAAAGAAAGGTTTTAAGCAACATCAAGACATAATTCAAGCATTAACTTATAAACCTAATTTAAAACCAGTTGACATTTTGAGGAGTCTGGAGAATGTATGAATTTTATTTTTAAATAGACATTTTCTTCCTAGAGCAACTGGCTTGAGAAATGAATAATAATATTCTTGAAGTTCTTAGCTCACAACTATTGGTTGCATTACAAGCTCAGCTCTTTCTTCACACACACACACACACACACACACACACCTCTTCATCTCCCCCCCCCAATCTGGGAGGGGACATCTCCAAGCTTCCATGGATACCTAAGAGAAATGCTAGGGGGTGTCTCATAGCCATGAGTATCCTCTGAGAACTATCAACCAAGCATTCTGAGCTATTCATATAATAAAGGCATCGTCATCCAACATCATAAAGAAAGAAAGAAAGAAAGAAAGAAAGAAAGAAAGAAAGAAAGAAAGAAAGAAAGAAAGAAAGAAAGAAAGACTATGAAGGAACTTTAACCCCCCACACACAGCAACAACAAAAAGAGAGAGAGAGGAAAAAAAGCAGCATGATAGAAATGTGACAGAAATCTACTCAAACCTCAAAGTACCTTCTGAAGATGCTTCCTTGCAAATGGGTAAGATCAGCAACTGCCCATTCATCTGCATTCTCTGCTTTGGATTCATCTGTGTGGAATCTTTTCCCCGAGGAGGTCATAATGGTTCCCATTCTTCTACCGTTCCACAGAATGCAAAACAGAAATGTTCAGGAGGGCATTTTTATAAAGGGATTAGAATTGTAGTAGATTGGAACAGTTCAAGATTGTTTTGACTAACCTGTGTAGGTATAAGATAGCAGCTATAACCGCTAAGTGGTCAACTCTGGTCTCTGCCACACGGGCAAAGTGCGGCTTAGTAGCTCATTCCTAAGCACATTTTCCAAGTGCGCTTATCATGCTCCCTTCAGGGATTTTAGGTATAGGAACTCATCTGGGGACAGCAGTGTGGAGGAAATAGGGCTTTTGCAAGTGTCTGTCCTGATTGAGAGAAAAACAATGCAAGAATGGAAGAATGAATGAGTGAATATGGCCAACAGCTTTGTAAGGTGCAACATGGAAAATGGACTTAGCACCTGAGTGTTGTCCACATTCACTGATACTGAGAACTGTGATTTTCCTTTCGCCAGGCAAGGAAAGCTAGGAGTAACATGTCTTCACAATGAATGCTCACTGTAGAGGTAACCTAATTATTTACTTCTACCATTTAAGAAGTTCCTGGTGGGTGGGTTCTCTCATTCTTCTGAAAATGCCACCTGGCTCAAAGCAACATCTGCAGGACTTAAAAATTCATTCACTGGGTTTTTTCTCCAATTGTGATTGGCTGGAGGTTTTCCTGAATCCTTGCAAGGATCCAGTTGGGAGGGAGAATGCTGTTGCCAGGGAATCAGAAGAATCAAAGAAAAAGAAGACACCTCCTCCTGCTGACAACAATAAACTCTTGAACAGAAAAAAAAACAGCACTGATTCTTGGTGGGGATCCTGTTTTAATGCCTAAGAACCCTGACGCGTTTACCATTCTGGAAATCATGGTAATGACAGGAAAGGGGAAATTTGGGGAAGGATTGGTTCAGGAATTTTGGGATACACCCCCCTTTGTAGAATTGCCAACAGGTCTGGAGAAAAATGTCCTGTTTCTTTAATGGAGGCCTAATGTGTGGGAATGGGCGTTTGAAACTTTTCATGGCATAGAGCAGGGGTGGCCAAACTGCAGCTCGGGAGACACATGTGGCTCTTTCACACATATTGTGCGGCTCCCAGCAGGTCAGCTGGGGAAATGAAGGGTAGGCATACTTTTTCTCCCCCCCCCTCCTGTCTATTTGCTTTCTTTGTTTCTCTCTCTCTCTTTCTTTCCACCTCTCTCTTTTTCCTCTCTCTTAGACAAATAAATATCATTAGCAAACAAATAAATATAACTGGACAAATATCATTATCAATATCTGTTTTTACCCCTTTTGGTTTTATTTTTAGCAGTTTCATTTAATGTTAATAAAAAAGCAAATTGCATATTTTAAAATAAAAACGTGCACATAATATTTGTTCATGTTTTGCGGCTCTCAAACATCTGACATTTATTCTGTGGCTCTTACGCTGAGCAAGTTTGGCCACCCCTGGCTTAGAAGTAAATAACATCACCTGGTAGAAAACATCCTATTAAGCCTCTATTAAAGGGACAGGACATTTTTTTTTCTTGAAGCCATTTGGCAGCCCTGATCCTCTGTAGACACTGCAAGTGAAGGCTTGACCAGGCATAACAGTCTTGGAACAGACACATCTCCTTATCTCTTCCTCATGACATATATGTCAACATAGCTAATGCTGTGTGTGAATACTATTGTGGCAATTCATAGCACACCATCACCATATCGTGTGTTGTGTTTATCTACAGAAAAGAACACCACAGCTCTGCCCTCTTGCAACATTTAGGCCCTTTGTCTGCTTTGTACCAGTTCAGGCTGCAGGCAGGGGTCTCCCATGACTAAATGTATCTTCATACAAAAATTTCCTATATGTATAAGATTAGATAACTGTGAGGACAATTCTAGTAGAATCTTGACATGGCATTATTATTTTTTCATTCAGGGGCATTCTGTCATGTGCCTTGTAATCTACAGCAGTCTAGTTCAGACCCAGGTTCACTGCCTCAGTGAGAACTGGGCCTTAGTTAATCCTCCTGAATAAGGCTACACAAAAATAGAGAACAGAGAGCATTTTTCAATGGTTAAGAGTCCATCTTGTGCAAAAATGTCAAGCTGAGTTTTTTTGAGGCTGCCACATTGGATGCTGTTGCTTTAAAGCCATGGATCTTGCTCCCTAGTCCACCACCAGTCTGGCACAGCTGTTCTTGAAAAAGAGCAGTTTCTGTCAGCGCTCTCTCAGCCCCACCTACCTCACAGGGTGTCTGTTGTGGGAAAGGGAAGGGAAAGGAGTCTGTAAGCCGCTCCGAGACTCCCTTGGTGAGCGAAGGGCGGGGTATAAATCCAGTCTCTTCTTCTTCACCAGTGAATACACCATGTTTTATAGCAGCAGGAAATATTTCTTCTTCCCGTTATCTTATGACTCTTGTTGATAGCAGACAGTAATAAGTGTGTCAGTGGTGAACTTAGAATCCGTGCTCAATACAAGCCTCTGTTATTGAATATGTCTTCAGTAGGATAACTACTAATGGATCATAAGTGGCGGGGGGGAACGTCAATAGGCCCCAATAACAACCCAAGAAGACAAGTGCTTTTGCTTCTTTGTTGTGACCTATTTAAAGAATGAGGACAAAACAAAAGACAAAGCTCTACATTTCATGGCAGCTTTTTCCTTGTCATATTATTTCAGAATTTTAGGGCGGTAGGCCAGTAGCAATCTACAACTGGACCTGCAGATATTTCACATTGGTAACCTTGGCTTCTCAAATGGTTAAAACAGAAATATGAGAAGTGAGAAATGGCTGCCCCTTTTAAAATACATTTGTGCCAGTTCCTCATGAGTTATTACGCACCCCTGCCTGATGGGTGGGTGCTGTTAAGTTGTAATGGACTATGGCATGCTTCCTATGTGGTCTGCTGCACCTCATGGAGGAGCACATGTTGTTTCTACCACCAGTGGAATTTCCACAGGGATCTGACTAGTGCCACTGCTTTTGTATTGGTGGCTGGCTGCCACTACTTCATTAGCCCTCAGGACTGAGCTGTCCAAGGCTAGAGATCCCTTTTGGGTTTTTTTTAGAAAAATGTGGGAACTTTGTTGCTTTAGATTGTTGTTATATGATGACATTATAGTAATATAGCTCTTACCAATTACAGCTTGATATGGGAATGCTATTTATGACCACCCCATCTCTCCTATATAATAATCCTGTTTTGGGGTGGCAAGATTCCATGCTCTCCCTCAGCCATTGGCCCATCAGCCACTACTCAAGAGTACTTGGGTGCCACTGGCTGTGTGCTGGGTCTGCTCCTCTTCCCCGCCTACTCCCCCTTCAGCCACTGTGCCCTGTCAGAATTACTGGCAAAATGGCTTTCTCTCTTGATGAAGACACTTTTCCTGTGTGAGACTGACTTTTCCCTCAGTGGCTGTTGGTAGGTGTCATGAAATGGCAGTTACCTGTGTTTGTAAGATGGCTGTGGTTATTTGTTCCCCCATAAAGTTTAATTGAGCTGTCGTTCCAGAGAGGGGCCTGCAAGGGTATCACTCACTGGTTTGAATGGGGCTTCCTCATCTGCTGGCCTACAGTTCCTAGCTGCCTCAAGGCCAAAAAGTGTGGGAAAACAGGGACTGTCTCAAGGTAGTCTTTGTCCCGGGGAGCAGCAGAAATTCAGCCACTCCACAGTCGGCTGGACTGGGAAATGAATGGAAGTTTTCCTGCTCTCTTGGGCAAGAGAGAGAGGCTGAAGTAAAGGTGAGCCCACAACCTCCAGAGGTAGAGACTATTGTGTGTAGGAAAAGAGGATTGTGTTTAATCCCTCTTGATTTATGCCCTATTGGTTTATAGTGTGTGCTTACCCCCACAGTGTGTGTGTGCGCCATAACTGTGTAAATAGTTAAATAAATCCTTTAATTTGGGCTAATAATATGTGTTGTGCTCTGACCACATAGTCTTCCCTGCTTTGCACAATACCAAAGGGAGGGGGTAGCCCAGAAAAGCAAGGAAAAACCAGACCCTTGGGTTGCCAACTTTCCAGGGATCCCCCAAAGATTGGAGATTTCATCTCTAAATAGGGAGATTCGGCCAGAGGGGTCTCACTGTCCTTCTAAAAAGGCAGTGACAATTCCATGAGTGGTGGTAGCGAACTTAAAGAGTGAGATATGCCCACGGGACAAGGGTGGGAGGCAAACAGCTGAGTTGTAAACTGGAGCCCGTATCGCCATGGTAGGCAACCAGCTTGGTTCAGAGATTCAGAGAAAGGCAGGGGGAGCTCCAGAGGGTTTCTCTGCCCGTCTGCCTCAGCGGGTGAACAAAGAAAGGCAGGGGCAGCACCTCCGAAGGAAGCCAGGGATGGGGCAGGAGGCCTTTCCGGGGTCGCCGTGCCTCCACGCAGCCCAAAGAAACCAGGGATGGGGCAATAGGCAGGCAGCTT
>NW_015169180.1:1188404-1203015 GCF_001447785.1 Gekko japonicus | reverse complement strand
TAGATCCAGGTTCTTGCTGTAGAAGCTGAGTGGGTAATTTTGGACCAGTCACAGACTTTCAGTCTAACCTAACTTACAGGGTTGTTGTGCAAGTCAAAA
The DNA here is from genome assembly GCF_001447785.1 of Gekko japonicus. Taxonomy (NCBI): domain Eukaryota; kingdom Metazoa; phylum Chordata; class Lepidosauria; order Squamata; family Gekkonidae; genus Gekko; species Gekko japonicus. The sequence continues at coordinate 1,202,916 of NW_015169180.1, read as the reverse complement.
GGGGGAGAGGCAAATGATGTAAGCTGCTTTGGTTCCCATTGCAGAGGAAGACTACTTTTCCTCCTGGGAAACATTTGTTGCCAATCTCCAGGTGAGGGCTGGAGATCACTCAGAATTACAACTGCTCTCCAGATAGCAGACATCAGTTCCCCTGGAGAAAATGGTGGAGTCTTTGGCAGTCAGGGGTTCAGAGCACAGAAGAGGCTGCAGGTGTTTGTGTGGGGAAATGGAAATCTGAAGAGAGAAGGAGAAATAATGGCAGGTTGATGCTTGGTTGGGAAGGAGATAGGGTTGCCAACTCTGGGTTGGAAAATTCCTGTAGATTTGAGGGGTGGAGCCTGGAGAGGGTGAGGTTTGAGGATGGGTGGGACCTCAGACAGGTACAATGCCATGGACTCCACCCTCCAAACCAGCCATGTCTTCCTGGGTAACAATTGTGGCTAATTTCCAGGTGAGGGCTGGCGATCACTGAAAATTACAACTGCTCTTCAGGTAGCAGAGATCAGTTCCTCTGGAAAAAAATGGTGAACTCTGTGTCATTATACCCTGCTGAGGTCACCACAGCACATTGATGCTGAGTGCCCAAGGCCTTGGCACTCTCCCAGAGCCTCTTTCTAGAGCTTGTTGTATTTATTTCCACAATGAGCCTTATTCTTAGTATTTTAATAATGTGTATTTCAACCTTCAAAAACAAATAGTATCCTTAGCTAGGATACTACCACTGTAAACTGGGTGACCAATTGAACCGACTTCAACAATAGTGGGTGGTATCCTATGAACCTTAGAAGACAGGAAAAGGGGACAATTTCCTCACTGCAACCACCTGACCCATGGAGATGTTTTCTTACATGGGTCCTGCAACTGGTCCTTAGGAATAATTTTTTTTTCTGGGAATCTAAATGGACTGTGGGGGGAGAGCAACACTGGGAAAATCTGTGTGCCTTCCACTGATACTTTGTAGGATAACAGCCATTATTCCACGTATTGGCTGTTCTTATTGTTGACTGCTGAAAGGAACAAGAACATTTTATTTCTCCCTCGTTATATTAGCCCCAAATAGAATAACACTTCATTCCATTATTTTGTCGAAATCAGGTGCTGCAATGTTTTTTTAAAGGTGGGGACCCTGGCAAAGAGGTCATTTCATGCAAAATCATAAAAACTTTGTTTAAATTAATCCTCTCTTGTTAATAATCCCAAGGTTACACCAAGTCTGTGTTCTGCATTTCACTTGGCATTGATTGGTGCTGTCTTTCTCCCCTACCTCCCCACACACATTTCCAGGACTAGCTGAAGAGAATTTTATTTTCTTTCACTTTTATTCTTTCCATCAGCCTTATTCAACCTACATTTAAAATGAATTTAACATGCGGCTCACCTACAGTATCTCTGCAGGGCAAAACAGGCAATTGGCTTAGCTCTTGTGCTACTGCATTAAAAACTGCCCCATACTGATAGGGAGTTAATTAATATTGCTTCAGTTTATAAAACATGTGTGCAATAAACTGTGTCCAGGCAGAAACTGTGAATTCATAAACACACAGAAACACATACACAAACATGCAAACAATTGTGATTTCAGTTGTGGGTAGAATATACAATGCCTTTGGTGTGTACCCTTGCCAATTGTTTATTACTCCTTTTTTGAAATACAGTATGTGCATCACTGAGCTATCAGCAGAACTAGACACTACCAGGAAAATGTTGCTTTTTCTAAGTTCCTCACATAACGCTGATGCTGATATCCAGGGGAACTTAGAGGACCGAACTGAGCAATAGACTGTGGTGCTTAACTCCTCCCACCTGTTGATTGCTACCCACAAATGCCCTCCTGGTAATTTTAAGTGGATTTCACCCCAGTTGGATTCTGATAGGTACCACAAAGGGAAAGAATCAGAAGATAATAGAAATGACAGGAGAGTTTTCATAAGAACATAAGAGAAGCCAATGTTGGATCAGGCCAATGGCCCATCTAGTCCAACACTCTGTCACACAGTGGCCAAAAATACCAGGTGCTATCAGGAGGTCCAGCAGTGGGGCCAGGACACTAGAAGCCCTCCCACTGTTGCCCCCACCAAGCACCAAGAAGACAGAGCATCACTTGCCCCAGAGCCCCTATCTATACCTTGTGGCTAATAGCCACTGATGGACTTTTGCTCCATATGCTTATCTAATTCCCTCTTGAAGCTGTCCATGCTTGTAGCCGCCACCACATCCTTTCCAGACATCAAGTCAAAGAGATCTTGCCACAGAAGAGGCAGGCTCTAATAACTTGCTCTAATAACTAAAAATACTGTTTTTAATGTCTGAAATGTTTTTAATGTTTGTTCCCTTTGCATTTTTGTCCCCAAGTGAGGTCCTGTATCTAAAAACTCCCATGGGGGCGATCATAGACACATTTTGAAAATGTGCTTAGGAACCAGGGCTATTTTTGGGCAGGAACACACAGGAACGGAGTTCCGGCTGGCTTCCAAGTGGGCCACGCCCAGCAGGAACTCATTAGCATAGTAGGCCACACCCAACATCAGAAACTCATTAGGATTGGCTACATTAGGGGTGTGTGGCCTAAAATGCAAAGGAGTTCCTGCCACAAAAAAGCCCTGGGTTTTGACAACAAACAAGGTAAACAGAATAAGAAGCAAAAGGTGGGTGTGGCTGGATGAGCACACTTCTGGTAGCATGGGGGTGTGGCCTAATATGACAATGAGCTGTGCTGTCAGGGGTGTGGCCTCATATGCTAATGAGTTTCTGCTGTTGGGTGTGGCCTATTATGCTAATGAGTTCCTGCTGGGCTTTTTCTCCAAAAAAAAAGCCCTGTTAGGAACAAAAGTGCAATTGTTGACTCTTTAGTGCTTTAGCAGGGTTGCCAGCTCTGGGTGGAAATACCTGGATATTTTGAGGGTGGAGTCTGAGGAGGATGGGGTTTGAGGAGGGGAGGGACTGCAGTGGGGTATGATGCCATAGAGTCCACCTTCCAAAGTGGCCATTTTCTCCAGTTGAACTGATCTCTGTCGCCTGGAGATCCGTTGTAATAGTGGGAGATCTCCAGCCAACTCTAGTGGTTCAGTATTACCTTCTACCCATGCTGGTAGCTTAACCTTCAGCCTGAGAATGAAACTAGGTGCTCAGAAAATCCATTTTGTTCAAATATGGAGGCCTTACTTATGGGATGATTGGGGGCAGGGGAAGAAATGTGCTGAACTAATGTGCTGAACTAACATCTTAGAGTAAAATTTACATAAGAATTACCTTGTTTCTCAATAAGAAATATCTATTCCTATCCCTGTTCCTTTTGATCTTTTTAGCACCTGAATAGACTTTTTCCCTTTTAAATTAAACCACAAGGTTACTGGTGGTTTTCTGCACTCTGGACATCTTCAGCAAAGTTACCTTTGTGACAAAGCAATGGTTAACGTTTCCCCCTATGGGCTACCCTTTTTGAGCACTCTTCAACCTCCCTCTCTCTTCCTCTCCCCTTCCTCCATGACTGGATACAGGGACAGATTATTTCCACATTTGACCTGCATATTTGTGAGCCTAACATAGAATAATAGAATCATAGAGTTGGAAGGGACCTCCAGGGTCATTTAGTCCACCCTCCTGCACAGTGCAGGAAATTCACAATTTTTTTCCATGTCCCTCAACTGCAGAGTTGGGGGCAACAATCACCACAGAAGCCATGAAGCCATTAATATGGATTGACAGGATCATTTTGTTTCATCTTTTGAGTAGGGATGTTGCTGGATTTTAAGAGCACACTTTTGACTCAGAAATTCCAGGTTTTTACACAAGTTTTCTTCACTATGGATAAAACCGTAGTAATCTTCTTCCTATAATGGAAACAGAGTTTGATAATAACACTTCTATTCAAATGAATGCCTCTTTCAGTACTGGTTGCATAGAAATGGCATAAATACATCATAAATGAAAGAAACACATTGAGAAGAATGGCCACAATGAGAATGGATGGAACAAAGATGTCACACAAAAACAAAAAGAAATTAAAGGGAGCATATTCACACACCCTTGCTTTTGACTCTTGGCAATACCGCTGCCCTCTCGCTGCTTCGCTTTGGGCAGTAGTACTTTTAGTGACCATCTTCCTCAAAGGAGTTAGGAGTTAATACTTGTTTGGGGCCTTGTTTATAATAACTACACTATTTAGCCTGCTTTCTGAGTCCCATGGAAACCATTATAGGCTAGCTGTTGCAGAGACAAAAGCAGACAAAAGAGGATTGCATTTGTGAGGGGTTTTTTTTTTTTTTAACAAAGATTATTCTGTTTCCTGAAAGAAAAGGGCATTGTGCCGATGGCTGCTAATCCACTATAAAGCCAAATCATTTTGTATGTTCATTTAAGTGACTTTATTCTTGTAGCTTTTCCTCTGGATATTCGTGCCCATATATGAAGATTACTGCATACAGCATCTGTCTCCTCTTAACTGAGTCTGCTTAAAAGAAGCTCTTATTTCCTAATAGAGTAAGTTCCTCATGATCTTCATGAACCTGAATCTTTGTAGGCCTGTGATCTGTTTGTAGCATGGAAAGGCAACTAACTGTCAATACTTGCTTTCAAAAATACTTTTCAAAAGACACATGCCTTTGTGCAAGTGATATTAAGATCCAGAAAAAAAGCCTCCCTGGTTTAGATTTAAAAACTCTGTAATTCAGAATTCTTCTTCAAAGTGTGGCCAGCCTTATGCACCTGAAAGTTCAAAGACAGAAACAGTATGTGTACTAGTTACAAATGAATATTTTTAATTTAGGAAGAAGAAAAAGAAGAGGAAGAGGAGGAGGAGGAGTTGGTTTTTATGCCCTGCTTTTATCTACCCTAAGGAGTCTCAAAGCAGCTTACAATCACCTTCTCTGCCTCTCCCCACAACAGGCACCTTGTGAAGTAGGTGGGGCTGAGAGAGTTCTTTGAGAACTGTGACTGGCCCAAGGTCACCCACCAGGCTTCCTGTGAAGGAGGAGTGGGGAATCAAACCAGCTTCTCCAGATTAAAGTCCACCACTCTCAACCACTACACCACACTGGCTCACCTTACAATAACATTCTCTTTTCCTTCATGTTATCCTCGCAGCAAGTGAGGGGCAGTCCACGTTAGGCTGAGAGAGAGGGACTGGCCTAAGGTCACCCAGCAAGCTCCCACAGCAGAGTGGAGATTCAAACCTGTGTCTCCCAGATCCTACTCCATCACTGTGGCCACTGTACCACACTGACTCTCACATTGAGCATGTATAGAAGTCCAATTTAGCTATAGAATATAGTAATTTTTTAGGTAGCAGCAGCTAAAATATGGTCAAGTGTCCCACATATATCACAGAGGTATAGTGGTCCAACTTGTGCAATCTCCCCCACCCTCACTGGAAGGCAAGAATTTTGCCTGTAAGGCTGTAACCATGTATGGCAGTAGTCAGGGCCAGTTCAAGTATTTATCCACAAGCAAGACATCCTTGATGCCTCCTCCCACACTACAGACAGTCAGCAGAAAGCCAAGAAGGGTTTGCTTATGCCCAGCTGTTAGTGGCCTAGGTTTGAATGATAATGACAGGCATAGCCTGCACCTGGGGTTGCCAGGTCCCCTTGTTGCTCCAGCAGTGGGATTTGGGGGTGTTCCAGGATGTCCCTGATGTGATGATATCACCAGGAAGTGATGTCATCATGCTGGGGATGTCGTGCGGGGATGCTCTGGCTTGAGGGCAAAGCTCTATGTAAAACTGGCTTAAAACCAGAGCCCTCAAACCAAAGCATCCCCATGTGATGTCCCCAACATTATGATGTCACTTCCAGATGATGTCACCACATCAGGGAAGTCACACAGGGATGTGGTTGTTTGGGGGTGGGGTTTCCTTTGCCAACCAGCTGGCTGGTGGTGGGCTGAAGCCCTGAAAACTGGGGAACCCCCCACCCAAACCTGTGGACTGGCAAGCCTACCTACACCTGCCACTTCCTTTGATATGCTGCTTTCAGCCAGGAGAAAGTAGAGCTCCAGTGGGGCTACTATACTCTAACAGCCGGAATATTGCCCAGTGTTAGAAACAGTGTAATGGTACAGTAGCACAGTGACAGACTGGCTAAGTTTTGCCTCTCTCTAAGAGCAACCAATGCAAGCTGACGGAATGCTGAGAGAGAGAGACTTGGGGAAAGGCAGTTTAGAGCAATAGTTTGGAGTTAGTAGTAAAGGAGTTGGCAGTTTGAAGGGGGGAAAGGAGAATGTCTAACACAGTAGAACTGTGCAGATGAGCTGCTTAGATCAGGCTAAAAATAGTCAATTTGTAACCAAAGAAACTCTGTTGCAGGAACAGGCCCTCAGTTCAAAAGTTCAATAGAAGTGAAATGTTGTTACTTATATCTTACTTTCTTCAGTAGTGTTCATATCATAAATTTTAAAAAATCTGGTTGTGTTTAATCCTAAAGGCTACATCTCTAAAGGAAATAAACACACACTTTAATATATACATATATTATAGGATATGAATAAATGGTGGCCATGAGTAATTGGAACAGTATTTGAGCCCAACCCCAATAACTGTGTGTGAGTTCATTGTTAAAGGGGGCTGGGCTACCCTGTCTGTAGATGTCTCTGGGAAAAAGAGAGAGGACCTGAAGCATGAAATGGTCATGGTTTCCGGTATATTTTAAAAGAGACAAAAAGGGTAGCTTGTGATGTCCTGAACTACGTAAAACCAATAATCTGAGAGAGAAGTTAAAGAGGCTGGTAGACATATATATATATATAAAAATGGCAACCATGGCAAACTGATAAAAAGTTAACAACCAGCATTGTAACAATTGAAGCTTGTTACAATTGGATTAATATGTTTTTAGAATAATACAAGTTTATCTGTTTGAAGTGAAAAATAAGATCCCTAGTTACATTCCCAGAAAAAGGTTTCAGGTGTTCAGCTGTGTTGGTCTGAACCAGCAGAACAGAGTTTGAGTCCAGTGGCACCTTTAAGACCAACAAAGTTTCATTCAAGGTATAAGCTTCCATGTGTACACACTTCTTCAGTCTTTTCAGTCCTGGCCCAAAAACTCCTTTGTGCACGTGAAAGCTTATACCTTGAATAAATCTTTGTTGGTCTTAAAGTTGCCACTGGACACAAACTTTGCTCAGGAAGAGGGCTGACCCTTTTGTTCTGATGGAAATGTTAGGAAACAGCAGAATCAAGATACCAAATTCGGCCAAATGTGTCATAATCCAACAGTCCAATTAAAAACTCAACAAAAAGCAAACTAATGCTTCAACAGCAGTGTTGATAGCAGAGTCCACCAAAAGTACATTATTACTATCAGAAGTCAGTGCTGAATTGGTCCAGCTTTGAGAAAGGGAGGAAAGCAAAAGGTAGGGCTGAAACCTCCTTTACTCCTACATGGACACCCCACCTCCAAAAACACTTCACAGTCTAACCAGAGGCAGCCTTAGGAAAAGGACAGTTCTGACAAGTACTGACCTGGTCCAAGTGGTTCCTCTGCTGGCATCAGATCTACCTGAGTCTATCCTGAAGGAAAAGGAGATTTGTTTTAAATCTATTTTTTTTAAAAAAGACCTGGATCCTGACAGCCTCAGTGCATGGAGCTGTGCTCCCAAGATGGCGGGGAGGGTAAGTGATTGGGAAAGCCAGGAAGGGGCCAGATCTGTCACAGCAACAATTTGGTCCTGTAGTAAAAGTGGCTACTGCTTGACATGAACTTCAACAGTAACCACTGATCTGATCTTGAATTCACATGCATCTAATCAAGAAAGCTGAGCAAGGCCCAGTGATCACATTTGCAGCTACGTTCGTGGCATGCCTAGTTACAAATGTGATTGAGCGGGTTCCAAATGCACCTCCTGAACTACCATGCAAACAGGAAAATAATGCCAAGCCAGCAAATGAGCCAGCCTCATAACAAATGGGTTATCAGCAATTAAATAATTTTATTTATTTACTCTCAGTTTATTCTCAATAAAATAGTCCATAAAGCACAACAGCTTGTTGGATTTACTCAGGCTGGGCGTAGTACAAACATTCAGTAACGTATTGTATACAAATAAATACAATTCAATATCATCAGAAGTTCACATAAAATTATGGAACCAGTACATTTTAGAAGTTAGCTAAAATATCAGTAAGCCTACTATAAGACTGAGATCAAAATTCTCAGAACCCAATCAGTCAGGATTGTTTCGCGTCTTGGTCATGGCCATGAGATACATTTTGCCACTGTTTCTGTGGCTTCATGGGATTTAACAGATTTGGTTCCAGCTCCTGCCAACCTAGCAGTTCGAAAGCAAGAAATTGCAAGTAGATAAATAGGTACTGCTTTGGTGGGAAGGTAACAGCATTCCGTGCACCTTGGCATCTAGTCATGCCAGCCACATGACCACGGAAATGTCTTCGGACAACGCTGGCTCTTCAGCTTGGAAACGGAGATGAGCACCACAACCCTAGAGTTGGATTCAACTGGCTTTCAAGCAAGTGAAACCTTTACCTTAATCCACAGAACAGGCAGGAAAGGTATCCATAAGCAGAGCTAATATATTAGCTCTTTGCCCAGAATACATCATACAGGATCGCATCGGTTGCTAGACTCTCCTTAGACAGAACACTGGAGGTACTAGACCATCAGTCAGATCTTGGCAGGGCTGTTTTTTGATACTGCGACCCCTTTTACCATTCCATCTTATCTTTGTCAACTGACTGTCCCAAAATATTGGAGAGCTTTTCTTCTGGTTAGGCTAAATACTTTCCCCTTTGCTGTTTTGGTGAGTAGAGTCTGGGGAGTACTCTACTCAGATAGATTGTGCACATGTGGGTCTGGGGCAATTGAAACTTTATCCCACATTTTCTTTGATTGTGTGTTGACTGCCCCTTTGAGAGATCTGTGGATATGGTCTAGGGTTGCCAGCTCCTACCTGACTCCCAGTGTGTGTGTGTGTAGGGGAAATCTTGCCTCTCTTCTGGGATCTTCTGGCCATAGAGTTTGCCCAAAAACTAGAGCGTCACCCCCCAATGTCCCTGATGCGATGATGTCACTTCCAGGTGACATCATCATGACAGGGACTTTGCAGAGTGATGTGCCTGTTTGAGGGTGGGGCTTCCTCGCCAACCAGCTGGCTGGTGGTGGGCTGGAACCCCAAACATCGGGGGACCCCCTGCCTGGACCAGGGGTCTGGCAACCCTAATACAGCCGGGGACAGTCTCCAAGGTTTCCCCTGTTCCTATGCCTTTCCTGCTTGCTGATACTGATTCTGGTATTACTTTGACTGTGGCTAAATTTCTGCCAGCAATGGCTTCTATGTAGAGATAAAAATAGAACCTGGTATTTGTAAGACTGGTTCTCTCCAAGACTGCTGGGTCAGTGGATTGTTGAATAAAGAACATCTTACTGGGGGAACGTGGCAGAATGGAGTTCCAGAACCTCTTTGACAAAATTATTTTTAAAATGTTTAAAAGTTCATGAGTTTTCAGTATATATATTGAAAACTTCATTTCCCTGTGGAGAGTTCCAGCACCTCTCTCTCTCTTTTTTAAAGGCCCTGAACATGTAATGGTTTCAACAACATGAGCTCCACAGGAACGTAACCTCTGCTTACATGGGATTCCCCAAAATCTATCAGTTAGCTCTGCTAAAGGGAACACATTAAAATGGGCTAAGGAGAACAACTTAATATAAGCAATAACCATGAGATAGGATAGATATTCATTGTAAGAAAAGGAAAAAGGGAAACAAAGGCACAAACACAGATAAATAGATGAGCAGACGTCAGCTATGTTAGGAAAGCAATCAGCAAAGGATCAGATAGCTGGCACTTACTTAATTAAACCTGCAGCCAGATTTGGCTTAACCATTATCAATAGTACTTCATCCATTGAGTGTTTTTATGTACCTTTCATCCAGAGGGTGCAGCCTCATTGATTATATGCTAGTATCATCTTCCATTGTAGGGGAAATATCTACCTTTTAATTTATTTATTTATTCAATACATTCTCATTCTGTCCTTCCTCCAAGGTAGCTAAAGGCAGCATGAATTGTTTTCCATCTCCTCCATTTTGTCTCCAGAACAACCCTATAAAGTAGGTTAAGCTAAGAAAGAGTGATTGGCCCAAGGTCACCCTTAAAGTTTCCATGGCAGAGTAGGAATTCAAACCTAGTTCTCTCAGATTCTAGACTGACACTCTAACTCCTATATAACACTGGCAATAGTTCTTTTCACATGGTCAGATGTTGGGTTCATAGAAAAAACTGGATTGCACCCACTGTCTTTACCTATAACTTCCATGCGTTCATCAGTGCTATGTGCAGAGAATGTGAGAAGTAAATGCAGGGAGAGTGGACATGATCCCAGGCTCATTTCACTCATTCATTGAACATTGTTTCCAACCAGGCAGAACGCTTGGTGAGCAAAAGCAAACAGTAAGGCCAATGTTTTCTTGTATGCCAGAGGCTTGTTAAGATCACAGAGAGGATTTCTAATTTGTCATTTCCACTGCCGTTCTCAGTGAACAAAGTGCTTAACAGGTCTTCATTTACCCTCACAACTTTTAAAAATGTAATGTAATGTTATCAGCGTTTTCCCACGAGCCCTGTACCCAGCCATTTTATCTAATCTATACTTGACAGAGGGTTCAGCTGAACAAAACAGCCAACCATTTCTCCCTAAAGCAGCACAATACAAAATGTCATTCAGATAAATATTTGCAGAAAGCGATAATTCATATATTCAGTGAAAGGTCTCTTGACCTCCATCCTCCCAGTAGCCATTACTCTGAACAAATACTCTTCTTTGTGAAAATAGACACTCCGGGTCTGCAATGTCTTTTGTTAGTGATAATCCACTCGATGATTTGGAGGTGATTTTGAAAGACACAATCTATTCTGAAAACTGACAAGCTCAGTCTTGTGATGTTTCCAACTCTAATCTACTTTGGAAAAGCCTGGAATTGTCTTGTAACTCATGTCATCTTTGTGGACTTTAAAAAAAACGCAGTTGCAATAGCAAACCTGAAAATAGTAATAACTGGTTGTGGAGCTTCAAATGTTTCAATGCAGATTGGAGACATGTGTAAATATTATACCAGTTTACAGAAGCTCAGGGAATGGTCATTCTGAACCCCCTGAGGCCTTTGTGTTAACTAACTGCAGTGTGTTCCTATTTGTTATTTCATGGAGCTTTGATAATGAAGAAAAAGTTAGAATACTTCAGAAAATGATCATTGGATAGCAACAAGCCTTCTTTCCATACTGCAAAAACACATGTCAAATCCATTTGTTTTCATTCCCATTCATCTTCAGCTATTTCTTCTTTGCACAACAACTGCATAAAGGTATCTCTCACTGCAATTTCAACAGTTGCTTTGTGGCACTTTTGCAGCACTGCAATATTGCAAGTCCCTGGGCAGCATTCGGTTTCCACCAGTTTGCTACAATTATCTGAACAGGGCTATGTCCCTAATCAAGTTGGACATTAGATGTTTGCTTTCTTTGCTGATTCTTGTCATCTTTGTATTGGAGTTAGGTGTTTTGGGCCCCCCCCCCCCCCCGGTCAATCAGTAGTTTTCAGTTTATGCACAGCGGTGTTGATTTGTGCTTGTTTTCACAAGCTATGCACTGATACTTTTTAAAAAAGAAAAGAAAAAGAAACATGAGATGCATTCACAGGAAAGGGAAGAAAGGAATATACACATAGGGGAAAAGAGAGTCCTGGTGACTGAGCAGCTATATCAGCAGCCAAAAGTTTAGCCAAAGGCTTCTAAACAGGTATTCTAGATTTTTCTTTCAAATTCTTTCCAAATAAAACTTCTTTTCTTTTGCAAGCAAGTGCCTCCTTAGAAGACAAATTTACTATTTCCACTGTCCAGGTTTGGATTTCCAAGGGATTCTTGGCTTTCTGAGCAAGTCATACCAGACGCTTGGCAGCAAGTGCGACACACTGGAACCAAGCTTGCAAAGATCCCATCAGTGCTCAAATTTTTGGACTACAGCCAGTTATTCAGCTTGTCTGTTCCAAGAAACAAGAGTTCATGGTAAAAAGCTGGAGCACTGTTGAACATAGCAGGTGGGAACTTCATTGGGGCCCAGATGGGAGACTATTGTGAGCCCCATGTGAATGGAGCAGAGACAAAAATCAGTATAGTACGTAAATACAGGAAGATGAACTAGAATGCAGGTTACTTTCATATATGGTTCTGGTGTGTGAAGATAAGAAACTTTTGACTTAAACAGTACAATCCTAAACTGGATTAGACCCTTCTAAATCCATCAAAGTCAGTGACTTTAGAACGGTGTAACTCTGGTTAGAATTTCCATGAAACTGATGGATTTATCATCTTGTTTGCTGTCAGTCATCCCTATAACTCTTTTTAGAGACGTAAAAAGAAAAAAATGTTATGAATGGATAACCAGTCCAACATGAGATGCAAAGATAGAGAGGGCTAGCAAACGGAAATCTACAGATGGATATTCAGTGGAGGTTTGTTTGGAAGATTTTATCAGTGTCATTCTAAATAGCATGTCAACCTTCTGAGCCCATTGATTTCAATAGACTTAGAAAGGAGTCACTCTGTTTAGGATTGTACTGTAAATATGATTGATTGTTGGAGCACCTACATGTGAAATGTAGTTCTGTGGGGTTTTTTTTAAAAAAAATAGATATTTTTTTAACGGTATGCAAAACAGCCATTATGGATGCAATTTAAAAGGGGAAGCTCATCAAGGACTGAGAGGGGCTTCTTAACCCTTTCCCACATAAAAATCACCCCCACCAAGTTGCTGTTACCCCAGCTAGCAATTTTTATTCATTTTTTCCAATGAGATAAAATTTACGCTCTTTGCCGGCAGTTCTTCCTAACTCATCTGGTTAGATTCCTGGATGGTGACAAATGACTATTTTGTGATTGAGAATCTGCTTTTGTAGTTTTTGAAAGTACACTTTTCACCATTCAATTCCTGTTGAAATTTTTATGATACATCTGTCTTTTATCAGTGCAATCCTAAAACACTATCCTGGGAGTAAGCTCCATTCAATAGACCTGAGTAGGATTCTGGGATAACCTGCTTAGGCACCGTGGGATTTAAAATTACTCTTATTAAATGAAAGCGAGAATTAGAAAGGAGTTGGCTTCATTCCACAGACTGTCAAAGCCTATCAGATTGTCCTCTTGAAGAAATATGTGGCTTTCTTGAGTCTCAGGGCATTGGCTGCTCCCTTTTCCTCCTGAGCTTTGATTTGGAATCAGAATTTAAAATCAGGGTCTGGATCAGAAGGATGCATTCACGGTCTGAGAAATGTGGTGATTTATATATCCTGATTATATATATATCCTGTCCTTATATATAAAAGCATTTTCGCATGGCAACATTCTATACCTGCCAGAATCAGTTGGCTCTGTGATATGTCAATCACAAGGTGTCTCTATCCACTGGCTGCGTTACCAGAGTTCTCTCCCACCCACTGCAGCCTAGGCCACTCTTCTCTGATTGGGCCAGCGTTTAAAGGTCATTTGTATATGGAAGCTCCATTCCACACCTCAAACTCCACCCCCCCTTTGCATATGAGACCTAGTGTGTTCTGAGGTAAAATATGTCATCACCCACAACACATCACTTTCCCTTCAAAAGAAACAAACCCAATAACACAATCATGCCACACCACAAACAGACAGATCACACCACAAGCAGAATACCACAAGGCAAAAAATGATAGGAAAAGGTGCCAGCAGTCACCCCATTACTGCCACAGATATGTACCTGAGAGCGCTTAAGAGGATGGTGTGCAGGTCCCAGGTTCATGTTATAAAAGCTGCCTGGGGGTTATGGACCATTCACAGACTTTCTACCTTAACATACCTCACAGGGTTGTTGTGCGGATCATACAGGGGAGAGGAGAATGATGTCAGCTGCTTTGGTTCCCACTGTAGGGTTCCCTTTCCCTAGGCAGAGGCTGAAGGGGGGGGGGGAGATGTAAACCTGAAGACAGACAGGCAGATAAAGGTAGGCTGATGATTTCCTGGAAAGGACATAGGGTTGCCAGCTTGAGGTTGGAAACTTCTAGGATATTTTAGGGATGAAGCCTGCTGAGGATTGGGTCTGAGGAGGAGGAAGAGGGGGACCTCAGACAGATACAATGCCATAGACCCCACCCTACAAACAAGCTGTTGCCAATCTCCAGGTGACAGCAGAAGAATTCTTAAAGCTCTGGTGCTAATTCAAAGTGCTGGGGATGTGTTGCGTTCTGGCAGGGGCCGCTGTGAATGTAGAAAATAAATGTGGACAGAGTAGTGTTTTTGAAAATCTTTAGGAATTCTCCATTGACCATGGGGCACCCACCCAGAGCCTCTGGCATTTTCTCACTCTGCTGGCATCAAAACCAATTTAAGGCAAAATAGAGATATGGAGATTTTCCCATCCTCCTTTGCATTAATTTGTCTTTGTTGGCAACCCTAGGCCTGCCAGCAGTCTCAGGGTGACTTCATGCCTCTTGACTGGTATTACTTCACTAGCCCTGGCTGCTTGCTCCTGTTCA
>NW_015169180.1:1159634-1188275 GCF_001447785.1 Gekko japonicus | reverse complement strand
GCTGCCTGGGTAATTTGGGACCAGCCACAGACTTTCTGCCTAACCTACCTTGCAGGGTTGCTGTACAGATCACAAAGCGGAAGAGGAGAATGAAGTAAGCTGCTTTGCTCCCCACTAATGAGAAAGACAGAACTTTGCCTAGGAAGAGGCTGCTGAGAGGGGAGGAGATAAAGTTTCCAACTTTAGGTATGGAAATTCCTGGAGATTTGAGGGGTGGAGCCTGGAAAGGGTGGGTTTGATGAGGGGTTGTACCTCAGACAGGTAAAATGCCATAGACTCTACCCTCCAAACTAGCCATTTCCTCCTGAGGAACCATTGTTGCCAATCTCCAGAGGAGGGCTTCAGATCACTTAGAATTACAACTGCTCTCCAGGAGGGAGAGGGGAGGAGATGGAAAGCTGAAGTCAGAGGGGCACATAAAGGTAGGTTGATGGTTGGCTGGGAAGTAGATAGGCTTGCCAACTCTAAGCTGGGGAATTCCTGGAGATTTGAGGGGTGGAGCCTGGAGAGGGTGGGGCTTGAGGAGGGGTGGGACCTCAGACAGGTACAATGCCATAGACTCCACCCTCCAAACCAGCCATTTCCTCCTGGGGAACCACTGTTGCCAATCTCAAGGGGAGGGTTGGAGATCACTCAGAATTACATCTGCTCTTCAGGTGGCAGAGACCAGTTCCCCTGAAGAAAACGGTAAGCTCTGTGTCATTATACCCTGCTGAGGTCACCACAGCAAATTGATCCTAAGTGCCAAAGACCAGGGCACCCACCCAGAGCCTCTTTCTAGAGCTCGTTGTATGTATTTCCACAACGGGCCTTCTTCCTAGTGTAAGTGTGTGTGTGTGTGTGTATCAGGTAATTCTTACAGACTTTGCATGCAGAAGGAAATCCAGATTTCTTCCACTCTAATTTCACTGCAGCAATCCTTGCCTTTGTGTCAGGGAAGGCAGCTTGCAGTGGAGGAAAGCACTGCCATTAGCAAATGGGAGCTATATGATCCAACCCTCAGGTTAGATCTCATGGTACATACTGCAATAACTGGAAGGAAAGGCCTTGCCTAAGGTTTCTGGCAGTCATACCCCTTTGTTGTCAAGCACACAGGATATCCCACTCCTCTGCTTCCTACTGCATTTAAGCCAAGCAGATGTTCTGCTACTGAGCCATAGCCCCTCCCTAAACACAAGAAGTTGCCTAAGACTAGATCAGACTCTTGATCTATTATGGGCACTAATGTCTACTCAGACTGGCTGTGGCTCTCCAGGGTCTCAGCAGAAGTTTTTCACATCATCTACTGCTTGGTCCTTTAACTGATAGGAAATAATGAGAGCTTAGGGTTACTAACCTCCCAGTGGGGCCTGGAGCACTCAGAGAGTTACAAGTGATCTGACTACAGAGATAAGTTGCCTTGGAGGAAAAGGCAGTTTTGAATGGCAGACTCTATGGAATTACATGTCTGATGAGCTCTCGCCTCTCACCAAAGTCTTCCTTCCCCAGGCATCCCCTCAAATTTTCAGGAATTTTCCAAGACAGGGTTGGTAGCCTTAATAGAGGGTCTACATATGAGCAGGTGTGGTTGGTGGAATGGACAGGAGAATTGCCTGTAAACTTTTTTATCCAGACAGAGATATGCATGCAGAAATCTGCTTCCATATGCGTATGGGCCTGGTAGCTGGATCTGCTTTGCTATAAATCAGAATTGCTTCTAAAGAGCCAAACCTGCCAATCATTTAATTTTCTTTCCCAACATGAGGTCATGAGATTGGCACTGCATATTCATGAGCGTATGCATACTCTCTTTAAGATATGCAATGTTGCAACTTTCTTAGGGAGTATTTTTCCTTATTTGGGTAATCATTTTCATAAGGAACAGATTGCTGATGATTATTTACAGTTCATTCATCACACAGAGAAAGCAGAATATATGGCCCGGTAGGAATAATTGATTCAGTTGCTCATCCTGATGCAGAACTTGGTTCCCAAGAGGCAAAAATATTTGAATAGTGTTAGAGCATACAATGAACAAGAGATGTACTCATTTCAGATTCAAAATGAAGGTAGAGTGACTGCACTGAATGTCATGAATCAATTTGGCAACTTGAGTAATTATTTTTTCAGAAGTCAGAGAAAAATATAAAGGTACTGATTGTATGATGTGATCAAAATTTTCTAGCAGTGATTAAGTTCCATGATTTAAAAATTGAGTTGAAGAATGTGGAAGAGATTTTATTTATACAGCACATTGAGATTGTGAACAGCCACATAATACAGTTCTTAATCCAAGAAGGTTTTTTAAAAAAAACTTTTTAGTGAAATTTTAGAAGATATACAAACATAACCTTGTATAGACAAATATCAGTAGCATCAATATCATTAAGATTTACACCATACAATGAATATTACAAACAAGTTTGAGGGGTATAAATATCATATAATGTACAACAATAGGTGAGTCAGTAGCATTTTACAGATTTATAGGTTGAGATACTATATTAGTATTGTTAAACTATAAAAGTGCCATAACACCATAATATCGTTGGTTAACAAAATAGTGTTTAGAAGCCATGTCATCTGCTGTGTATTTTAAAAATGGAATCCATTTTGCCATTAAATTGGACAGACCTGAATGCATATCCAAGTGGGATATGGAGTCAGCTACCTTATCCATCTGGAATAGTTCCCATATTTTAGCATAACAATCATCAATAGATGGAAAATTTGGATTTTTCCATTTGGTTGCAATTAAACATTTTGCCACCATTAAAAAGATCATAATGTCTAATTTTAGGGATCTCCAGATTGTCCCATAGATTAATTAAAATGAGTTCAGGCTTTTTGGGAATCTGGTATCCAGTGATTAGCTTGATTTGGGAAATGACAGCATCCCAAAATTGACCAACAAATTTATACTTCCACCAACAATGTATTAGTGTTCCTAGCTCACCACAACCTTTTCAGCATCTGGGAGAGATTTGAGCATTTATACAATGTAACCACGAGGGGGTTGTGTACCACCGAGTCAGTACTTTATAAGCTAGAAGTTGAATTTTAAAGGATTTAGTACAGTATGCTGGAAATTTCCAAAATTTTACCCATTGAGAATAGCTAATGTTAATGCTGCAATCCTTATCCCATCCTGTTTGATTATTTAAAAAGTTTACTTATATTAAGTTGTAATAATAAATTCTATATTTTGGATCATAAACCTTTCTGTGTGGATGTCATTCAAATTCCATAAGAGATTTCATATATGGGGGGGGGGGATTTCATCAAATGCTTCAACTGAAGATATTAATACCATGGGATAGTAACCTTGGATTTCTTTTCTAATTCCAGTGTATCTAGTAAAGTACCATTATGTGAAATTGTCAAAGAAAGCCCCCCTCTTGCCCAAGCTGGGCTGGAGACTTTCTTCACCAAGAGGCTTGCTAGTTACAATTACAAAGGGGGGGGGGGTTAAAGGCACCTGTATATCTTTAACCTGGTAGTGCTACCAGCAGTCCTTCTGTGTCCCTCCAGTCAAGAGCCAAAGGACAAACTCCTGACCTTACTAGGATTAACTAGGGAATCCTCCCTGCAAGGTTGACTCACAGCAGGAGACCCACAGGTTACTCTAGAGATAGGAACCATCAGTCTAGGCACCAGATTGTCTTATTGCAGGAGTGGAGACAGAAACCATAGGTTGGTAAATAAAATATATTTAAGTGCAAAGAATATTATTATTATAAAAGGTGCAGAATTACTTAAAAGGTTACTGTGAGTAAAAACAATAAAACTACAGATTAATAAACTAGCTAAACACTTGTAGAACCTTGGTTCTCCAAGAGCAAGATGTTACCCATTCAGTTCTTGGTCCAAAGTGTACTCTATCTCCAAAGTCCCAAACGTCAGGCTGGTTGGCTTCAGCAATCAGAGCTTCCAAAATGGCCAGAACTGAGCAAGACAATGCTACATGTCAGCTTCACATGCAAACACCATTGTGCCCCCTGAATAGATGTTAAGGTAGCTTATTTATCATTTGAATCCCAATTGATTGCGAGACCTCTGCCACAATTAGGGTTCAAGCAATGTCTTCCAGATACAAGTAGGCCAATCAGTGAAAGGATGATTTCATTGGTCTCTGGTCATGTCAGAAGAGCAGGTGATGTGATCTGTAGCTTCACACCACCACCCCCTTCCCACAGGGCTTAATTGCTTTGTAATGTTAATGAGGGAAGCCAAGGCCAGAGAGGGAGCATGTTATCTTGCAGGTGCAAAGATGTTCACCTATGACAACAATTTTAACAAAGGCAGGCCACAGATTTTTAAAGCAAACTCCATTTTGAGTGAATCAAAGATCTTGGCAGAAATATCCATGAATCTGGTTAGAGTTGATTTTCTCCATATAGAGAAAGAAGAGCATCTGTTGCCCAGAGGGAACCATCTTTGGTCCAGTGGGGAAGGATAAGGAGCCAATAAGTTCTTAAGCTCTTAAAAATATGTGTTTGGAAATTCCTAATATCTGATCCAATGAAGGCAAAAACCATGAATTCTTTTTCAAGAGGGGTGCTGAAAACTTAACACAAAAAAATGAAAACAAAGCCAGTTGACTGGTTTCAACTCAGTCTTCCACTTTTAGGTTCTGTAATATAACTTTCTGGTAACTGAAACTTTGCAAATGTTCTGTGGATGGGGAAAATAAATAGTTCACCCCATTGGGAAATAGATTGTAGGATGCCATTGTTTATTTTTATTCAGTCTTTGGACACTTCTACCTGAAACTAATATGTGTACTGTAAATCCGTGAACAGGTTCTTTATATTTTAAAAATGTTATTTTAATATCACCTATTATTACTACATTACCTCCTGCCTTGGCTCCATCATCAACCAAAAGGGAGACTGCAACCAAGAAATCAGAAGGTGATTGAGACTGGAAAGAGCAGCTTGATGGGTAACCTGATGGCACTTAACACACAGAGAGAGAACCCAGAGTACCATGAGCCCATGAAATGACACATAATGGGGGAAATCCACTCATCCATATGTGGGCAAGCTTCATGCATGCTACCCCCACCCCATTCTCAGACATTACATTTCCAAGAAGACTGTACATGTGTTTTGTTTTCTGAACTTTTTTTATCCTTTTGTGTTCCTGGAAAAGGCCAAGTCTGTATTTAGATGTCCATGAAACTTCAGTTTGTCCATGCATAACAGAAGAATGGAAGGAGCACACAAGTATAGCAATGATGCAGGTTTGTACCCTTCATGAAAACAAATCCACGTTTGATCCTGACATCTGAAGGTAATGTCACTGTGGAAGAAATCATTATATTCCAGGGGCTCAGTTCAGTTCTACAGAGAGTCACATAACCATATTTTATGGATTCAATCAATACCCCTATATATTTTTAAGAATGCTTTAAGAAATCAACAAATAGAAAAGTTTTACAGTTTTACAGAATGTGGACTAAAGATCTATTGTAAGCTATAAATAAGTTCTTCAATATAAAATGGGCCACAAAATTTTAGAGAAGGTGGTGATATGCATGAAGGAATTGGCTTCCTAACTGAAACAGAAGTACTGTAATTATTTTACTCTACATTACTTTGTCATGGCAAATTTAGCAGTGAACACCTTGAGGGATATTAAATTTTAGCATCCTCCTGACAGCTAAAACCTATACTCTTCCTTAAATATTGAACAGTATAGTCTGGCTCTTTTGAAAACAGTGCTGTTTTGTTATCGATTCCAAGGGATGTTGATTATAACCAAAATGAAAGCCAAACCATTTTGCCACTTGCAAGGATGTAAGCAACATATCCAACAGTTAATGTTGAAGAAAAAGATAAACTTGTAACCTGTGGTAGATGAAAAATAAACTGTGAAATTTGTCATTATGCCTGCTGACTCAACATTGTAATTCAACAGGATGGGGGACAATTACTGGATGGGGGACACACTTCTGGGCAGCAGTGAGTGTGAACAAGATCTTTGAGTATTGGTGGACTGTAAACGAAATATGAGCAGTCAGTGTGATGCAGTGGCGAAAAGGCTAATTCAGTCTTGAGGTGTATCAACAGAGGCATAACATCCAAACTGCAAGATGTCATAGTCCCACTGTACATGAACAAAAAGAAAGGAGGGGGGAAGGAAAAAAGGAGAAAAGAAAAAAAGGGGGGGTAAGGGAAAAAAAGAAAACTCAACCCAAAAAGCTGCTATGAATCCACAAGGGTTAAGCTGACACTACATATAATAAACATACAAAATTTATTTAGGTGTACACATTTTAAAAAACTTAAGACTCATTTAAAATATTCACAATCAGACCTAAAAAACTTCTCAACATTCATACATAGATGGGTTAGTGCTGTGCAACTGAACCAAACGCGTTTTGGCCCCAAAGGGCCTTCCTCAGTGGTCACAATCCAAAATACAAAGTTGACATACAGTCCAAAAAATATTTACATAAGATGTTAAATATATATGCAGTATAAGGCCAGATGTTATGACCACTGATCAAGTCCAGGGCATTTCTAGTGTGCACCACAGTACATTGGAGGCCCCCAGTGCCTCAGTGCTTTTTCTTTTAATCTTATACTCCATGCTGGACCAGTTATAATTTCCAGGTCAGTCTCAAGGTTCTCTCTCCTCCCCAGTCCAATCCAGGAATGGGAGGGGAAAGAATTCTTTACTGGAACAAGGAATTATGCAAGAACCCAGGAGAGATAGCCTCTCTGGATTTACAGACACAGCCACCAGAACCTTTCCAACTATAGTCCCCTTCCAGCGCAAGAGCAAGGTTCAGACTCTTAACTGGCCTCTGGGACTTATTACAAGAACACTCTTAGCAAGGTAGCATAATGTGGTGAGCAGTTTCAGGCAACAGGAAAAAGGCTTGGAGTCAGTTTACCCATCCAACAGACAATATTTATAAGCAAGAATAAAGTTTATTTAGTACAGGCTTGCAATCAGAATAATAAGAATTTCAAAGCAAGAAAACCTATGGCTCTTGGCCCTGACTAGACATTAGAGATATGCATAATTACCAGGAGGATCCATAGTCAAGAATGTCCAAGTATCTTGAGAAACAATAGCTCCATCCTTGCAAGCACATAGCTATGTGCTTCAGCTCACAAGGAGTCCTTTGTTCTGTCCCAGGCCACATGGCAGAGACAGCATTCCAGATGACAGCAACAGAATAGAACAAGAAAGCAAGAAAATCTGAGCTCCTCTGCAAGGGGCAGACAGTTAAAACCCCCAATCTAATTAGAATTAGCTGTGGCCATCAGCCAATCCCAGTAGGAAGGGGTTGTCTAACTTTTTGGGGTTGTCATGGCAATGGGTAGGGATAGGTTAGGTCTGGGGACCACCCTCTGCAGCAAATGACCCCAGAGCCCAACCCACCTTGGGCCTACTACGTGCCTGTTTGCATGTCAGCTAGGCATCTGCTCTTCTTCCAGTGTGTGAAGGAATGTTTTATGGCAGGCTATTGAGCCCATTTGGCTTCTAGAGGAAATGCACACAACAGGGGTTCAGCAAGATACATTCCAAGGGGGAAACATGAAGCCCACAGAAATTAATATTTCTATACATAGCCCTACATAGATCGAGTTACAGTAGTCTAGCCCAGAGGTGACCATTGCATCGATTACTGTGGCTATGTCAGGGCAAGACAGGAAGGGGGCCAATTGCCTGATCTGGCACAACTGGACAAATGCTAATCTAGCAACATGTGTGATCTGGGCCTCCATTGATAAGGAGGCATCCAGAAGTACACCCAGGCTCTTGGCGGTCAGGACCGGGGTTAGAAAAGCTCCATCAAGAGACAGGAGTTGGCACCCCAACACTGACTTTCCACCCAGCCAGCCCCAGAATTTCTATGTTTGATGGATTCATTCTCAGCTGACTGTGCAACTTGTCTTAGAAAACCTTAGGATGCAGTTCTGGGCCTCTCTCTAGGATGCTGTAAAAGCCTTGTTACAATACTGGCTAGCATAACAATATTGAGTTAACCTCAGGCTATTCTGTAGCCTGTGTGCCCAAGTAAAGGTATTATCATAGGTTTTGGATATTTTCTTACAAGAGCAGTGGAGGAGAGAAATAGCATTGATTCTCTCATATTAATTGCATGCCACCTGCCGATACCCAAGTTACCTTTCAATGAATCCTGTTCTGGTACTCGCCCACACACTATTAAAGCCAGTGAAAACTTTTCTAGCAGAACAGCTTGTGGCTTGCAGAGGTTTTGCTGCCTGTATGTTTTATTACAGGTTTTAATCTTCAGATCTAAGGTAAGAAGCTGTGAGAAAGTCTCTGACATAAAGCATTCTAACCACGTATTTATTAAGACAGTTACAGTGATTATTTGTTTCAAAGGTTGCTGAGTCTCTGCAAAATGCAAGATCAATGCAGAGGCCTCAGTTATTCTGACCTCCTTCTAATTACCACTGGGGTTACCTTTACTGACTTCCCAGAGATCTGTCAAGGTGACTTAATTTATTTCACTGTTAAACTGAGAATGACCTTAGGAACTCTTGTTTTAAATGCCATCAGTTATTGGGCAGAGAGACATTTTCAGGATAGTTGTCCTATGATCTATGTAATGAAAGTGGGAGTCTTGGTTCTATAATAATTATATAAATTAAGTCAGGATAGTTTACATTTGTAAATTAGCTAAAGGTTAAATGCTGTCTTTTTAAAAAGGAGATAGAATAGTTCTCTTTGGGGAGAACCTAGGGATACTTGTAATCAGATCTGAGCAGGGTTCACGTATCTACTGAGGGATGTCCTATCTCTGGCTCACAGCAGCAATGGGAGAAAAATTTAGAAATGGCCATTAGGCAAATGTCATGACATTACTTCCAGGGGGAACCTGGAAGTGATGCTGGTCCTCTTTAGGAATAGCTGGAAACTGTATGGTTTACCATACACTTTCAGGCAATTCCTAGAGAGATATGACTTTGCTTCCAGGTTTTCCTGGAAGTGATATCGTGCCATCGCCAATATACACCCCCATGTCCCACCCCCCATCTGCTGGTGGTTATCAGGCTGTACCTGGCAACCCTTGATCTGATTGCTAAACATAGGACTTCCTCTGAAGTGTTTGCTACAGCCAGTAAAGGACAGCTTCTCCCATTATGTTTTATATTTATTTAGAATATTGATATGCTTGCTTTTCTTTCAGCACAAATTAGGATGGAACAAAAATCAAAATAATTACAGTAAATGCAGGGGTCGTTTCATAGAAAAAGAGCTAGGGGAACTCATTAGCATAATTCATTAGCATATGCCACACACCCTGACATCACCGGAAGTGTGTCATAAGGCCACACCCCCTGACATCACCGGAAGTGTGTCATAAGGCCACACACCCCACCCCCAACGGTCCCGGCCGCCGCCGGCGGCCATGCAGCTCCACTGCCGAGCCCCATGAGGGGCCTGGCGTTGGACCTGCAAGGCCGGCAGGAGTGCAAGGAAGCCCCGCAAAGGCCCTCCCTGGCCCCAGGCAGGCAGGGGTGGAGAGAGGCAGGGAGGAAGCAACCTACCCTCCCTCTTCTCCTGCCTCCTCCTGGCTGAATGAGGGCCAGAAACGGGGCGGCTGGAAGCAGGGGGCGGGGCTTCATCATGTGCCCCGCCCCCGTACCTCACCCGGGGGAACTGCGATTCCCCGCGATCCCCCCTGAAATGACCTCTGAGTAAATGAACGCAACATGTAAACCCTCAAACTACAAAATACAGTCAGCAGAAATAGGGCAGCTCACCAATAAACCAATACCACACACATCTAAAACTTCTTATTGAAATACCCCAAACTGGCCCAAATTTCAAAACTCTCACCCCAGACACCCTCTAAAGAATACCATTTTGAAGTCCTTCTAGAATACCAGTAAAATAGGCAAAATAGTAACAAACCCAGCAGCACCTTTAAGACTAACAAACGTTATAGTAGCATAAGCTTTCGAGAAACACAGTTCTCTTTGTCAGATGCATGGAGGATATGAAGAAACTGGCCAGAGATATATAGGTGGTAAAGGAAGGGGAGAAAGGATGCAGAAAGTGCCATGTAAGCAAGAAGGGCCCCGGGTAGGTGAGGTCTGCCATTTGCAGGGCCGGGCAAGGGAGGAGGAGGCTGGCCAGTCGCCGGGTCGAGGGTGGGGTGGGGCTGGGCGAGTGGTGGGAAAGTAGGTGCCTCCCCTCCCTCCCCAGGCCAATGGCCGGGCAGCGGGGTGGCCGGAGGGAGGGGACTGGTTATAAGTAGCCTGGGCCACTCGCCGTCCCCCCCTTCTGCATCAGTGACTGAGAGGCAGCCATGCACATCACTTGGATGGCACAGTGGGGTATGCGGTGGAGATCGTTACTGCCCTGGTTGGACCATGTTGGGGCCCGACATCAACCTCCTGATGCGATGGTGCTGCAACTGGGGGAGAATGATTTGACGGAATGACCCAGTGCATGTCTGGAGCGCCAGGTGCTGACTGACCTGGCCTTCTTGCATGAGGTCTTGCCCAACACAGTCTTCTTTTGGTCGGATTGGCCGGAACGGAGGTCGTGGTGAAATGCGGCTCATCCTGGAAAGGTGGACGTGGCAAGGAGGAAGGTGTCTGGCAGACTGGGAAGGGCGGTTGAGTCCACAGAAGGTGTTTGGATCCGCCACCCAGACATCTCCCACAGGATGGAGGCCTTGTTCCGGGCTGATGGAGTGCACCTGTCCATTTGGGGTATGGACATATGGCTACATGGGATACGTTCCTCCCTCCTCTCTTGGCTACAGCTGTAGAGGCATTGGCGGGAGCAGGACTAAGTGGTTTGTCTCGCTCTTGCGGCGGTGACAGCATGGGGCCAGATCCATTTGGCAGAAATCGGCCTGTGTGCCATTTCTGGAGGTGGGGACCCCTGTTAAGGGTCTTGGCGTGAGGGCTGAAGGGAGCAAGCAAACGCAAGGACTAACAGTTGTTGCCCTCACTGCCAGATGGCAGGGGAGTTCACACAGGGGCAGGCATCCAGGTGAACCCCGGCAACCTGCCATCCCACAGTCTCTATCCATGCCGGCTGGCTGGGTAACGGATAATTCGGCTGGTGGAAGGGTCAGCCGGCAGGTCGGATCCGGTGGACCCATGCTGTGCCAATGCCTATGACAGCTGTAATCAATAAAGTTGTGGCCAATTTTATCCACCTAATTTCCAAAGAAACTGAGTGTGAGTGGTCAATTTAAACGGTGCAGTATAAGGCTGGCCAAGCTGCGCCATCCCGCATATGACCTGGAACTGCAAATGCAAAGTAGTTGCAAAAGTCATGAAAAAAGTAGAATGCACATTTACATGGCACTTTCTGGAGTTTCTTCATACCCTCCATGCATCTGATGAAGAGAGCTGTATTTCTTGAAAGCTTATGCTACAATAAAGTTTGTTAGTCTTAACGGTGCTACTGGGCTTTTTACTGTTTTGCAGCAACAGACTAACATCACTAACTCCTCCAGTAAGATAGATGGTTTCCTTACTTCCTTATGGAGCCTGTTCTCTAATGTGAAGCCTATGAAAAAGCTAGTGTATGGGCTGGTGATGCACACACCATAGGGAAGGAAGGGACAGAGAGCAGAATCTCATGTAAAGAACACAGTTGCACTTTTCCCTCCTCTGCAGGGTAGTGTTCACTGTTTGGTAAAGAGGGGATCCAATGTAACATTACAGAAGGATCTGAGGTAGACAGAAACCTTAAGACTGCGTTGTCTTCAGGACAACAAAGTTCTACTGGCTGGTGGAACTAGAGTCTGGTCATCCAATCCCCAAGAAAGGTAGCCACTCACATCTAAGGTTTCAGTTGCCACCGTTGTTGTTGAACTAGACTATCTCCCTGCCTTTTATTGATTTTGGACTGCTCTAAGAACATTCACTAGTCATATCTAAGCTCTTTTGCCCTTCCTCAAAACCTGTCTAATGTTTCAGCCTAGCAGGAACTTTCAAACTGGTTTTGGGCAAAATTCATTGGCATTCACTGGCTATATGGAGCAACTTGAGAAATTTCACTGTTCTTCTTGAAACTCATTTTGATTCCCTGGAAATTTCCTGGGTATTCTGCTTGAGTGATAATCCTGAATGTAAACTTCAGAGGCAACACAGTTCCTTTGGCTTGGAACCACATATTAACTTGGCAAACAAGCCTGTAATTAAGGCAACACAAAAGTGGGGGTGGGGAGCAATGGCAAGGGAGAAGCAGCTACCAGAGAAATTGTATGTCCAGTCTGTCTCGCATCTGCCAATTTCCTGGTGGAAATGCACCCTAAATCATTTCCCCACCTTCTATCAAGCTAATTTTTTGAACTAGAAAACAAATATGGAATATCGTCCAGGGGGCGGGAGGGTTTCCAAGTGACAATTGTTGAGTAGGGCAGAGTTAAGCACTCCTCACTGTTCATCAGTTCTCCTTTGCAAATGCCCCTTGCATTATCATTAAGGAGTAAAAATGGGGTAAAGAATGTCATATTTGTTTTGTAATGCATAGATCTGCTTTTTAGTTACAGTATGACATGTAGAGATTAAGCAAATGGAGACTCTCACGAGCACTGCTTCTTTTACGAAGAAGATTGGTGCAAAGATGCAGAGTTTCCTTGACCATGGCATTTCTTATGCAGACAAGGATGTGTACTCTGGAAGACATATTTCATTGAATTAGCACCCTCTCACGCACACACCCTGCTTCCAATGCTCCATTTCCTATTTTCCTGTGCAGATTTCACACCTGCACTTCATCTACTCGTTCACCAAGATCCTTGATAGAAAAAACTGGAAAACATCCTAGACAAACTGAACTTTGGCTGTGATCACACACACTAAATAATCCACTTTCAATGCACTTTCCAACTGGATTTTACTGTGTGAACTGGCAAAACCCAGTTCAAAAGTGCATTGAAAGTGGATTATTTAGTGTGTGTGATCACAGCCAAAGTTTAGCTCTCAGTATCAAACAGAACTATTTAAATTTTATTTTATGGATGTAATCCCCACCCCCATGTCTTTAGTCTTGCCTGTACTTTTAACATCCCGAGACATTTCTCAAGTTTTTTTATCTGAGAAAGAACTCCTACATCGGCTTTGTATTTTGGTGGCAGCTCTGTTTTACCTCAGAGGTGTCAAAACTACCTTCAGAACAATTACCTGGAAATGTGTTTTGACATCTTTTAACCATGTCCTGATCTCATAAAAGGGAAACAAAGGACCAGGCTAATAGCATTTGGGAAGAAACAATAGACTGTGATGGAATTTATTCCAATTGCGTCTATTTCTGTCTTGTACTAACTATCCATTATTGTTTTTTTCTTCTCCTGCTTCATTATAGATTACAAACATGCCAATTTCTACCCCAAAATCTTTTTTTCATTATGTTCATGTCTGTGTGTGAAGTGCTGTCAAGCTGTTAGGCAACTTAAGGTGACACCGCAGGGTTTTCAAGGCAAGAGACATTCAGAGGTGCTTTGCTGCTGCCTCCCTTCGTGTTGTCACCCCAGACTCCCTTGTGGTCTCTCATCCAAATACTAATCAGGGCCAACCCTGCATAGCTTCTAGGATCTAACAAGATCAGGCTAGCCTGGGCCATATGTCTGTGCCTTAACAGTCCATACTGTTGATATTTTAGACCATTATTATTTATAAATGCTTTTTCTTTCATAGTACTGCACTTCAGAATGCAATACAGAGTACAAAAATGGCAGCCATATCTAGCTATTAAACGGCAAATGGTTTGTGTGGCTTTGAAAGCTCCAATTTCTCTTGGTGCAGTTTCAGGATAGGCTGTTCTGTTGTGTCATTTTAGGTGACAAGAGGAAAGCTCTGTATTTTGTAATGAAATGGCATTTCCTCATTGTGCTTATTTCATTTATTTCTTCCATTTCAGTTGTTGCGGAATAAAATGTTGTTACTTTAGCACTAGAAGGAACATGTAAGTATGTGAAAAATATTAAGATACAAGTGGGTACTGGCAAAGAACTTACGGGACCAGCTGTCCCATCCCCCACCTTTGCTTCTTCCCCTGTCCCCCTACTTCTTCTCTTACTTTCTCTCTCTCTCTTCCCCATGCTACTGTCAATTATCTCTGTCTGTCTGTCTGTCTGTCTCTTTCTTCCTTCCCCGCATGTCTACTATCACCCTTCCTCTCTTTTTTTCTCATTCCCCCACCCTCTTACTTCCTTTGTCTGTCCCCCATTCCCCCATGCCTGCTGTCACTCTCTCTCTTTTGCTCTCTTCTCCCCCCCCCAACCAGTAAATTGGATCCATCCTGCTTTAATGAGTAACAAAATTTTATTCCAGCATAAAATTGTCATGAGAAACAGCTTCTACAAGGAAGCTTCTGCTAGAACAAAATGTTGAAAATGCCTGATGAGTTTACAGGGCAAGATGTGATCCTAACTCCTAATCTAGGCTATACCAGCCTAAACTCAAACAATGCACTTCAAGGTAAATGGTGTTTGGTAGGCTCTAGATCATTAGTGATTTGTCTAGCCTGGATCACATGGTGGGAAGCGGAAAATGGGGCAAGCAGGAAGAAGCAGCTGATCTGCCAAATGGAATGGGTCAGGCCCAATGTTGGAAAGCTTGAAAAGAAAGAAGCCACCCTCTCCCCAGTGCAGCCAAAAGGATCAAACTGCCATGGCCCCTGCTGCCCCTCTTATGTAGCTGTGGCAGGGAAAATATGGTGGGTACCATGGTAGTGTTGAAAAATTGGTAAAAATAGTTAAATATTCAGAGATTGCAATGGATCTTTGCTTCACTGGAGAGGAGGCATTTTCTTCTATGTAAAAATCTTTATTTCTAAGGGAAGGGTTCACAGGAAATCTACAAAACAACAAAGACACCTAATACTACATCTTTACACTTTGACCACATGGTCTACAACAATGAAGATTCTTCTTCTTCTTGACCCCTAGAAGGAAATCACCTGAATGCATTAACCAATGATTGTTAGTAAATAGGCTTCAGTTTCCTGGGCTTCCTTCCCATTGGCTTTCTGCTAGGTTCCATTCCTGGTCAGTCTAAACAATAGCACACAAGGTAAACACACATTAACCCTATAAGGACTGAATTTTAGACCTTGCAACACATATATTTCCAACAGGTAGGAGGTGGGACAGGCCCCATGGCAGGGGTGTTTCCTCTTCTGGTGGCATGGCAAATGGTGATTCCTCCTCCTTGCTGTGCCACCCTCCTCCCCTGCCTGCAATCCCACCACCTCTGAGGCTCATGAGAAGATGCAGAAATGTCAGGGCTTATGGGAGTGATAATTAATCATCTCTCACTTGCAGTGACTATGATGCTCGCTCTGCCACCTGCACCCTCACAGCCTCAGAGCCTGGTGAGGAAGGTCAGCAACAGTGGAGCTTACAGTGGTTCCTCCTCCCCTGCCCTCAGCATCGATACCTTCCTGCCTTGAAGACTGCTGAGAAAGGGCAGGGATAGCTGTTCTGCACAAGTGCAGATAGGTTCATTGGGGGGGGATTTTAAAAACTCCATCATTTTGAGTAAGTTTTTAAAATGTTTCTGCAAATCTGGGGTTGCCCAAAATTTGCAAGGGAAACTTCTTTCCACCTGGCCCCAATCTGTGGATCTAAGTATCCATAAATGGAGCCAGGTAGAAAATTAAATACATTGATTATTTATGAATTTCTTGAACTAATACATACTGTATGAGTCCAAATTGTTCTGTTACACACAGGACATTCCACCTCCACCCCACAACTTCCTTGGTGTCAAGGACACAAATTTGTGCATCTCTGCGCACTCTTGTTTAGCAAGAATAATATTGGTCTGATACAGCACCTACTTGGGCATCTTTTGAGACTAGACCTGTATAACATCTGTCATACAACTCTCCAGCCATGGCCCACTTTTGTAAATTGTAAAAATATAGGGGTCATTGAGCAGTTGGAAAGCAATAGTACATGGCTGCTTGGCTATGTTCTCTTTGTTAAGGAATTTCTTCCCACAAAAAACTCCTTTACAGGACTTCCAATGGCAAACAGATGATGATAAAATTACTGTCCCATCAAACTATCAGTTCTGAACAGCTGTACAACGAGCCATGACAATTGAGAGAAATTTGGCTACAGCCAGAGTGACTTTGGTTTGTTTGTTTGTCTCTCAGAAGCCACGTCACCCTAGCAGGAGGTGACACAGAGGAAACAGATAAAAACCTGGAGCATAACACCACTGATATCACAATTGTAGAAAAACTGAGAAATAGGGTTTGGACCATTGACATTGCAATCCCAGTTGACAGCAGAATAGAAAAGAAATAACAAGAGAAGACCACAAAATAACAAGACCCATGAATAGAGGTAGAGCGCCTCTGGGAAAGGAAGGTTACCATCATGCCAGTTGTCATTAGAGCCCTTGGAGCAGTACCTAGAAGCCTTAAGAAACACCTGGACACTCTGGGCATTGAGCAAATAACACCAGTTCAGCTCCAGAAGACAACATTACTTGGAACAGCAAGAATCCTTTAAAAATACATCTGCAATTCCCAAGAACTTGGCTAAATCTCGATTTGCAGAATAATAATAATATCATTTTATGGAACCTTGATGAGGATTTTATTATTAAGTGTGTGCGTGACAGAGAGGGCGGGTGATTTAAGATATTTGTATACCCTTTTCTTAATTCATTGTGTCACCCCCTCCAAGAGGAGGTGCAGATTGAAACCTTCTTCTGTGACAAACAAAAATTCATTGAGAAATTGCAGGAAGAAGTCTTATTTATTTTATAACTGGCTACAGGCAAGCAAACCTGTGGCTAATGTCACCCGGATTATTTCCCATCTGCTTCCAGACCTTGCACTTTTCTTTTATCATCTCTAGAACCCCTTCTCTCTTTCTTCCTCTTCCCTGTTCCTTGTTTCTTTAACTGTCTCCTGATTTGAGGCTGAATGATGGTTTCAATTGTCATTTGCACTGCATTTTAATGTCTGTGAGCTGTTCTGGGAGACTTTGTTTTTTCTTTTTACTGAAAAGCAGATTAAAATAAAATGAAACTGATACATTGAATTAAATTAAAATAATTAGAAGAAGACTGTACCCCACCTTTCTCCACCTTAAGGAATCGCAAAGTGGCTTACAATTACATACCCTTCCTCTCCTCACAATGGGCATGTTGTGACGATGAGAGAGCTCTGAGAGAACTGTGACTGGCCCAAGATCACCCCAGCAGAATTCATGCGGAGTAGTGGGGAATCAAACCCAATTCTCTCCACATTAGAGCCCACCACTCTTAACCACTGCACCACAATGGTTATCATATTTGGTGAATACAGGTCTCAGCACCGCTATTAGGGTATAAGGCAAATAACTAGTATACTTGTAAAAACATAATACAATGCAAGGTACATGATTGATTGATTGATTAGATTTCTATCTCGCCCTCCTTGCTGAAGCCGGCTCAGGGCAGCTTACATAAAACACCTAATTTTTTTTACAATACAAATAAAATACATTAGGAACAACATATAACAATTAAGCAGTGCTAAAACCATAAATATAATAAAGTGCTAGTATCAATTTCATAATTTCACAGCGGTAGTTGTTACGTAGTTCGCAGTCAGCCTTCTAGTCTTCTTAGGTCGTCTTAGGCGGCTGGCTCAGGCTATATTTAAAGATCCTGGGGGGAACAGGGCTCTCCCATCCAAGCTCTCAGTTGTTACTGGAGGAGGCGGCTCCAAAAGCCTGGTGGAAGAGCTCCATTTTACAGGCCCTGTGGAACTGCAAAAGGTCCTGCAGGGCCCTGATCTCTTCTGGGAGCTCATTCTACCAGAGTGGAGCCACCACCGAGAAAGCCCTGGCCCTGGTTGTTCCTAGCCTGGCCTCCTTAAGACTTGGAAGGGCCAGCCAGTTCTGAACCCCTGGTCACAGTGCTCTCTGGGGCATATGTGGGGAAAGGCAGCCCCTCAGGTATATAGGTCCCTGGCCATAAAGGGCTTCAAAGGTAAGAACCTGGTATGAATCTGGTATGCTATAGGCAGCCAGTGCAATGCCTTTAGCACAGGATCGATGTGCTCCGGAATAGGGAGTCCCATCAATAGCCTGGCCACGGCATTTTGCACCAGCTGCAGGTTCCAGATTTGAGACAAGGGCAGCCCCATGTAGAGGGCATTACAATAATCCAGTCTCGAGGTGACCATCACATGGATCACTGTTGCCAAATGGTTGTGTTCGAGAAAGGGAACCAACTGCCTGATCAGCTGAAGATGGTAAAAGACCGATTTGGCAGTGGCTTCCACCTGGGCCTCCATTGTTAGGGAGGCATCTAGGAGCAGTCCCAGACTCCTAACCTCCAGCACTGGCACCTATGGTGCCCCATCGAAGGTTGGGAGTGGGATCCCTAATCTTGGACCATCCCAATTCAGGCACAGGACCTCCGTGTCAGGACCTTCATCGGATTCTGTACTCCAATCAGTAAGTTATCCCTTTTTTGTTGGATTTAAATTATCCTGACATGCCCAGGATGTACCTTATATTGTCACCTAAGCTGGTACCCTGGCAAATTTACAACCTGCCTTAGTATCAGGAATATCCCAGGTTAAACTGAAGTTCCACAGAGAAGAAAAAGTCTAAGGAAAACAGGCTTTATTTCCCAAATCAACAAAAAGAGCTTTGTGAAGCGTTGACTAAAAAAAAAAAAAGCAATTCTATATTACTGGAGGCCCTAGTTAACTTCCCCTATTTTTCAGTATTTACTACACATTTCTCTTTAAAAAGCATCTTCCTGGACAGATCATTGCACTTTCACTGAAGCAAGATATATCATACTTGATATCAGAAGTGACACTCTGTATATATGTAATATTATCAAAGAAGCAGACCCCTTTAATCTGTGTGGCAGTAGCGTGATGAAATGGTAACAAAGCAGGTTTCAATGGCTCAGGGACCTAACACTTGTCAACAACAAGTGCATCAATGAACTATGACAGCCTTTGATTAAAAATATTGATTAATCCCGTATCTTACTTCCAGCGCTCAAGGATCATGGGAAATTGCTGAGAACCCATCACCATCCTTGTTTGTAATTCATCAAGGCATCCACTATACCATGAAAATCCAAGCCAATATAACAGCGCTAAAAAGTAAGCATGCAAATCCTTAAAGTCAATAGGATAATACCAGGAATGAGTTTCATGGAGGCATGACTTTTTGATGCTGAGGTTGAAAAGAAATTAATTGGCAAAATAAAAAGAAAGGGGGGAAAAAACAACAACTCAACAACTCTTCATTTGTCTGAAAAGTTAAGTCTGCTACACCATTTTTTTTGCCCCAACTCAAGCCTACAAAGGCAAGGGACTGCAAACCTAGACAATAAATATTATTTGCACAAAATCACTTTGTGTTGCAGACTGCCAAAGTTGTACAATCCAGAATGTGATTGGTTTGAAAACTCTAATGAGCTTTAATCATCAATATATCTAATTCTCAGGGTGGCTCCATGTGTGGATACTTAAATCCAGAGACTGGGCCATAAACAGGTGAGACAGAGCTTTCCACAGACCTGAGAAACAGATTAGACAGAGCTTTCCACAGACTTGAGAAAATTCCCACATTTGCATAAAAAGTCCTAAAATACTAAAAGCAGCACCTGTAGTTTTCAGAAACAAACCCCTTTTCAGTGGCCATTGCTAGGCAACGATAACAGTATTGCCAGCCTTTAAATGTTAGTTTCTGTCAGCAGGGCTGCTGAGAGCCACTATGGGTCCATAGATGAAAATTCTACCTCCCCCCCCCCCATACGACCCTGATCTGAATAAAATATTGTAACAAATCACTTGGCTGGCCGTTACTATGCACCTATAGTAATAATAAAAGAATTCACATGTCCATCTGTCTGTCCATTTGTGGCAGGCATAACTCATCGGAAAATAAAACTAGGAATGTCAAAATCCAAGCCAAGATAATTATCTGAAGAGGTGTTTATATTTTCAGAGATAAGCTGTACAGTGTTGTAATGGATCAGTAGATTTTCTCTTACTAGATGCTCACATGGAAATGTCAGCAGAAGAGCATCTTGCCCCAGGGAAGGTTCCTTGTGTCAAGCATCACCATTAGCAGACTAGATCAGCAGGATCCAATCTATTGATATACCTGTGGTGGACTTGTGTCTGTTCTAATTTTAATGTACGATGTAATTGTGAAGATAAGACCTTTGGAAAAGTGAAAGTTTATATCATATATCTGGAGAGTAAGAAATACAATTGAAACATTCTCAGAAACCTTCTGAACAACGTTTTTTTACTGCTCACTGATAAAAACTGTGAATGTTCAGTAAAGGCTTTTATTTTTGTTATGTGCTTGATCACATGAAGAACATGCTTGAAAAACAAGTTCTCATTTTGGAATGATTTAAAACATGAATCTTCATTTTTCTTCCATGTCCTTTGGTTGAAACACTCCTTTTGGACAACAAAATATTCTGGGATTAATACTTCTGAACCAGGAAATCTATAGGTATTTGATGAAGAGGTTTGTGAGGGCCGACCAGGTGAATCCATTACTGATTGTAATAAATGTCAAAAATCACTTCAAATTCCTGATGGATCTCCAGCTCCAATTGCTTTGTACTCTTGACAATTTACAAAGGAGAACTGTGATGATTGCATCACATTAGCCTCTGTGAGGAAAGTGCTACAAATCACCCAAGTTTGCACTAGTGTCAAAAAAGACAGGACTTGGATGTCGTTCTGCAAGATTTTGCACCAAAGTTGTCTCCTTTTTTAACTCTTCAACCGAACTATACATGAAGAGCCAACTAGAGTGTCACAATCCACATTTTCCAAAGGTTGGGAGAAATTTGGTCTGGGATGAAGCAGTTCAAGGAAATAAATGGTAGACAGAGGAAGGGTTAACTACATTCCCACTGATTGAATCTCCCAAACAAACAATTACACCCGTATATTAGCATTATCTTCACTAGTAGGAATGTACATTTGCTGAGACATTTACACCTCAAACACTCACACATCAAAAAAGCCCTCCTACAGATTGCTTGTAAATGCCAGTATAATGTATAAGCCTTCTGGGGACAGTATCTTACATTAGAGGAGTAATTCCTTGCTACAGTTGCTGGGGGGCTATTTATTTGTTTCTAGGCATAACTGCACAGATGCTCTTATGCTGTTTTCATTGGTTAGAAAATTGGATTAATGCTTCTTTATTGTTTGCTCAGTTCCATCTCTCCAGGAAGCTCTGGCTCATGTCCATATGCAATGCTGTCTCCTGCCAAGCTAAAATGAGTGTTTTCAGCAGTCAACCATGGTGAATTCTGCCAGCCATATCCATGGCACTCTCCCCAGCCAGCCTGGAAGTACTCCTTAGAGGAGCTCTTAGACTGGACCCAGCCAATTTTTCCACTCATTAAAAAAGGAGGAGTCCCGTTTGATCACCTAAAATGGGTATCCTGGGGATCATGGGACCTGCATGGACAGAAGCCATGTGGGATAGGGGTGGTAGTAAGGAGCCAAATAGGGCAAGACTGAGTGAAAAACTGGCTAGTTCCAAATAATCATTTAGGCTTATATTTTCTTCCTTAGTCTTTCCTGTCCCTGGCCTTGATCAAGTTCCAATGTATTTATTATTTGCATTCTTTATGGTCTGCCTTTCTCACTGAGATGCAAGGTAAAGTAAAGGTAAAGGTTCCCTTGCTCGAAAGCCAGTCGAGTCCGACTCTAGGGTTGCGGTGCTCATCTCCGTTTCAAAGCCGAAGAGCCAGCGCTGTCCGAAGACGTTTCCGTGGTCATGTGGCCAGCATGACTAAACACCAAGGTGCACGGAACGCTGTTACCTTCCCACCAAAGTGGTACCTATTTATCTACTTGCAATTTCTTGCTTTCGAACTGCTAGGTTGGCAGGAGTTGGAACTAGAAATGGGAGCTCACTCGGTCATGCGGCAACTCGGGTCTCGAACTGCTGAACTACCAACCTTCCACAGCCTGCAGTTCAGCGTCTTAACCACTTGAGCACCGCAGATGCAAGGTACATTACAAAAATAAGAAATGCAATAGGAACAGTCAGTATAAAACATATAATAAGCACTGTAATAAGACTGGGATGGTGGTGAAAAGTGCTGGCAAGTTGAAGCTGACTCACAGTGACCCAGGACCATGGCGTTTTCGCCTCTGTGAGGAAAGTGCTACAAATCACCCAAGTTTGCACTAGTGTCAAAAAAGACAGGACTTGGATGTCGTTCTGCAAGATTTTGCACCAAAGTTGTCTCCTTTTTTAACTCTTCAACCAAACTATACATGAAGAGCCAACTAGAGTGTCACAATCCACATTTTCCAAAGGTTGGGAGAAATTTGGTCTGGGATGAAGCAGTTCAAGGAAATAAATGGTAGACAGAGGAAGGGTTAACTACATTCCCACTGATTGAATCTCCCAAACAAACAATTACACCCGTATATTAGCATTATCTTCACTAGTAGGAATGTACATTTGCTGAGACATTTACACCTCAAACACTCACACATCAAAAAAGCCCTCCTACAGATTGCTTGTAAATGCCAGTATAATGTATAAGCCTTCTGGGGACAGTATCTTACATTAGAGGAGTAATTCCTTGCTACAGTTGCTGGGGGGCTATTTATTTGTTTCTAGGCATAACTGCACAGATGCTCTTATGCTGTTTTCATTGGTTAGAAAATTGGATTAATGCTTCTTTATTGTTTGCTCAGTTCCATCTCTCCAGGAAGCTCTGGCTCATGTCCATATGCAATGCTGTCTCCTGCCAAGCTAAAATGAGTGTTTTCAGCAGTCAACCATGGTGAATTCTGCCAGCCATATCCATGGCACTCTCCCCAGCCAGCCTGGAAGTACTCCTTAGAGGAGCTCTTAGACTGGACCCAGCCAATTTTTCCACTCATTAAAAAAGGAGGAGTCCCGTTTGATCACCTAAAATGGGTATCCTGGGGATCATGGGACCTGCATGGACAGAAGCCATGTGGGATAGGGGTGGTAGTAAGGAGCCAAATAGGGCAAGACTGAGTGAAAAGCTGGCTAGTTCCAAATAATCATTTAGGCTGATATTTTCTTCCTTAGTCTTTCCTGTCCCTGGCCTTGATCAAGTTCCAATGTATTTATTATTTGCATTCTTTATGGTCTGCCTTTCTCACTGAGATGCAAGGTAAAGTAAAGGTAAAGGTTCCCTTGCTCGAAAGCCAGTCGAATCCGACTCTAGGGTTGCGGTGCTCATCTCCGTTTCAAAGCCGAAGAGCCAGCGCTGTCCGAAGACGTTTCCGTGGTCATGTGGCCAGCATGACTAAACACCAAGGTGCACGGAACGCTGTTACCTTCCCACCAAAGTGGTACCTATTTATCTACTTGCAATTTCTTGCTTTCGAACTGCTAGGTTGGCAGGAGTTGGAACTAGAAATGGGAGCTCACTCGGTCATGCGGCAACTCGGGTCTCGAACTGCTGAACTACCAACCTTCCACAGCCTGCAGTTCAGCGTCTTAACCACTTGAGCACCGCAGATGCAAGGTCTTAACCACTTGAGCACCGCAGATGCAAGGTACATTACAAAAATAAGAAATGCAATAGGAACAGTCAGTATAAAACATATAATAAGCACTGTAATAAGACTGGGATGGTGGTGAAAAGTGCTGGCAAGTTGAAGCTGACTCACAGTGACCCAGGACCATGGCGTTTTCAAGGCAAAAGATGAACAGAGGTGGATTACCATTGTCTGCCTCTGCACAGCAACCCTGGGCTTCTTTGGTGGCCTCTTATCCAGGTACTAACCAGGGTCAAACCTGCTTAGCCTCTGAGATATGACCAGATTAGGCTAGCCTGGGCCATCCAGGTCCCAGCCATGATTAAAGTACAAAATAAGAAAATAATGCAATAATGCAATAAAAATTGTATGGCATAAGAAATACTGCCCTGTGCGCTCCTGCAGGAAATGACCCCTGGACATAAGAAATACTGTTTGTCTGTCTGTCTGTCTGTCTGTCTATCTATCTATCTATCTATCTATCTATCTATCTATCTATCTATCTGTCAAAACAATATACTGCAGCCCCATTTCTTTTATTAAAATGCCCCCCAGAACAATTCTGATTTCTACTTTATGTGGAATTCTAGAAATGTGGAAGCCTCCTCAGGCAGGCCTTTCTGCAAAGTGGGAGTCAGAACAAAGACTCCCACATGTCATGGCAGAGGCTAGCAGGAGATTTGGTCCTGTAGATATCTGGGTCCTAGGCCATGAAGGCTTGAAAAAATTATTGTACAGCCAACAAACCCTTACAAAGAGCTTTATAATAGTCATAGTCAATACCTTGAATTGAACCTGAAAAGTAACTGATAATTAATACAACTTCACAACAGGCATGTTCCCAGTTGTTCTCAGATAAGGGTACAAGGGTACACAAGCTGACTCATCTATTGTGTATCACAACAGAGTAGCGAATTCCAGCAGGCAACCATGAGCCAATCAGAATGCAGGTATTATGTTTGCATGACAAAAACGACTGAGACCATACCTGCATGTATAAAAATGCCCTTAATCTTCATGGGTCCTTTTTGGGAGAGCTGTTTTCTGAATAAAATGTGCTATTTTTCTTCAGAAAAAAGCACTTACATATAATTAATATAAAAATATTCTAGAAAATATCATTTCATCTACTTTTCTACCTAATAAATTGTTTTGCCCACATAATTCAGAAAAGTTTAAATGCAATATAATTAAAACTGAGTCTATTTAAATTACTAACAATATTAGAATAAATTTTAAAAAACTGAATATAAAAACGAAATGGGAAGAAAATCCAACATCTAAATATAATTCTGAATTAACCAAACTATAACCTGAGGAACAAATTAAAATACAAATTCAATACACAGGGTTGGGGGTTTCCCCCCCAAATACAACAATTTCCCACGCTGACAGGTCTCTCTAACTTTACCAGCAGCTCAGTTAGAAAAGCAGCTGTGATGACATCATCTGAGTTGAGTGACTACATTGTTATGTTGTTATTATTACACTGAGGAGAGGAAAAGCAGGCATGAAAGGCTGAGGTGATTCTGTTTAAGAGATGTTCTGCAAAAAAAAAATGGTGCGATCATACCTCAATGTTCTGTGAGTATCTTAGCACCCCTGAGCATTTCTGAGTTGAAAACAGGGCACATGTGTATACAGGGCTATTTTTGGGCCAGAATGCACAGGAACGGAGTTCCAGCTGGCTCCCGAGCTGGCCACGCGCAGCAGGAACTCATTAGCATAATAGGTCACACCCAACAGCAGAAACTCATTAGGATTGGTTACATTAGGGGTGTGTGGCCTGACATGCAAAGGAGTTTCTTCTACAAAAAAAGCCCTGGGTTTGGACAACAAACAAGGTAAACAGAATAACAAGCAAAAGGTGGGTGTGGCTGGATGACCACACTTCTGGTAACATGGGGGTGCGGCCTAATGTGCTAATGAGCTGTGCTGTCAGGGTTTTGGCCTAATATGTTAATGAGTTTCTGCTGTTGGGTGTGGCCTATTATGCTAATGAGTTCCTGCTGGGCTTTTTCTACAAAAAGAGCCCTGCGTATATATATCCCAGTTCTCACACAAAGGATCACAGCCTGAGTTCTTCCAACTCCATATACTGGAGAAGGCTCTTCTCTCTGCCTCTTGTATACACTTTCTCTACAATAATCTATACTAATTGGACCTCTGAAACAATGAGGCGTTACACAACTTGTTTCTATCTTTTGAAGATTAAGTCCTGGACATCAGGCATCACTACCTACTCCAATGTGCACTTTTCTGGCAAAAACGTGAACATTAAGAACTTGTAAGCCTTCAAATATTTTCCCTTTTCGGACATTGTCACTCTCAGCCTGTTCCAGGATATCCCCAACAGAAATTTTATTTTTATTTGTTTTATTTTATTTAGTTATCGCATCTTGCTTTTCTCCCCTAAGGGCCCCAAAACAGTTAAGCATGCAGGAAAGAAAGAAAAAAAACACGTCAGAAACAAACAGGAAAGGGGAGGAGGATTCTGAGGGCCAAGGGAGTCTTTCCTTACTCTCTCGTTCTGCCAGCTGATCTTCCATCTGGCCCTTAGGATATGACCCTTAGGCTAAGAGCTGAAGGACAAGAGACCTTTGCTCTTGCCTTTTGGCTCATGACTCTGGGCACACTCCGGGCCCCAAGCACCTGTGAGCAAAGAGGAGAACAGATTCAGTGAGATGTGATTGGGTTTGCTCAGCAACCAAATGATTTTTAAAGCGAATCTTACTTTTGCTGTTTCCATTAATATTTTTTGTTATTTCTAGCAATTTTATTATTATGTGCAGTTTTGCAAAGGACTATGGGAGCTGTAGTTTCTTCTCCCTTTCTGGTACTCCACCCACTCTCTCCTCCATTAGCACAGTTTGGCTCATTGTTTTCTGAAGTTGTTCTTTCTGGTTATTACACACAGGGAGGACAGGGAGATTACAAACAGTTGGAGAAATAGAATGCAAGACAATCCCACAGTGGGATCAGACTTTCGCACCATACTCTTGGAAACAGAAGAAGAAGGGAATGGCCCTGGAGTAGCCTTTGCTATTAATGCCCAAGAGGACAGCATTTCGTAGTGTAACACTCAGGTCAAAATGACCCTTCTAGCCATTATGTACAGAATGACAGGAAGCAGTGGCACAAATGTCTCTTTCCTGTGTTTGTAACAAGGCTTAAGAATGCTTAGTCAGGAAGATGGAATAACCAAAGAGGAGAATCAGAAAATAAGGAGGAAATATTCTGAGTAAAGAAAGCCAGTTGGGAGGTTTCTTAAAACCTTTAATTTATGTACAAATGATTAGCAAAATTGGTTCATCTCCATCAAAGTGAGAAAGACACATAGGAAGCAATCCTAAACCATGAAGAAGCAAGTCCCATGGTACTTCCCTGAAGAAGAATCTATTGGAATGCACTGATACATTTTTTTCTTGTTGCAGGAATCTAGATGTCTTTCCAAAGACAAAGTTTCTTTTATAGTCAAGCCACAGTTTTTCAGCAACGGTTTTTTCACTGATCTCATCATAAACCCTCTCTCATGGATCACTGCCTTGACGTGGTGAAGGGGGCTTAAGTGGTTCGATGAGGCTGTGGGCTATGACGTGGAGTGCAACCCAGGATGGACAGGTCACAGCAGAGAACTCAGACAAAAATTTGATCCACTGGAAAAGGAAATGGCAACCCATTCCAGTATCCCTGCCAAGAAAACCCCATGGACAGTAACAAAAGGCTAAAAGATACGATATTGGAAGATAAGCCCCTCAGGTTGGAAACTGTCCAATATGCTAATGGGGAAGAGCAGAGGGCAAGTACAAGTAACCCCAGAAAGAATGAAGCAGCTGGGCCAAAGCTGAAAGGACATTCAGTTGTGGATGTGTTTGATGGTGAAAGGAAAGTCCAATGCTGCAAAGAACAATACTGCATAGGAACCTGGAATGTAAGATCTATGAATCAAGGTAAGCTTGATGTGGTAAAAAATGAGATGACAAGACTGAACATCGACATCTTGGGGGTCAGTGACCTAAAATGGACAGGAATGGGTGAATTTAACTCAGAGGACCATTATATCTACTACTGTGGCCAAGAATCCCATAGAAAAAAAGGCCTTTATAGTCAACAAGAGAGTGTGAAAGGCAGTAATGGGATACAATCTCATGGCACAATAGCACATGTTCAATCTAAATTTCTTTGAAAGATCATGGGAATGCCGCGCTGTGTACCTTATGCAGCCTTGTGTTTAGAAACTGGGTTAAATTCTGTGGAATCTGGTGCATGGCTAATGACAATAAAATATTGGCTGTGTCTACATTACAATGTAGACCAAGGGAGCCTTATACAACAAATGTTCACAGAGTCAAACATGTCTAACTGGCTACCACACATTGAGAACAAAATAACTGCCATGGGCATCCCATTGGACTCACTGCTTATGCTCCCTTTCATGGGCACTTTTCAGATGATTAAACGCAGAGCCCTTGACATTGAAACACAAAGGCTATACAGCTTAGCCAACAAATCTTGCTCCCCTTTGAACTTCGAGATTCCCCTTACTGTAGGCCAAATGGCCCCATCTACATATCTAATAGTGAAGTGGCCCCGTCA
The DNA here is from genome assembly GCF_001447785.1 of Gekko japonicus. Taxonomy (NCBI): domain Eukaryota; kingdom Metazoa; phylum Chordata; class Lepidosauria; order Squamata; family Gekkonidae; genus Gekko; species Gekko japonicus. The sequence continues at coordinate 1,160,192 of NW_015169180.1, read as the reverse complement.
GTGCGGATACTTAAATCAGTGCTCCGGGGCCACCTGGGGGGCAGGGAGAGGTTTGTGCACACGTGGGGCGGTCCCCACATGTGCACAAAAATCGAACCCCCCAAAAAATATTGGGTGGATATTTACATCCCTCCAAAACTGACAGAGCATTTCCTGCGCATGCAGAGCCCTTGACATTGAAACACAAAGGCTATACAGCTTAGCCAACAAATCTTGCTCCCCTTTGAACTTCGAGATTCCCCTTACTGTAGGCCAAATGGCCCCATCTACATATCTAATAGTGAAGTGGCCCCGTCAGTGCGGATACTTAAATCAGTGCTCCGGGGCCACCTGGGGGGCAGGGAGAGGTTTGTGCACACGTGGGGCGGTCCCCACATGTGCACAAAAATCGAACCCCCCAAAAAATATTGGGTGGATATTTACATCCCTCCAAAACTGACAGAGCATTTCCTGCGCATGCGCAGGAAGCGCTCTGCCGCCAGCGTCGCCGCAGCCGCCGCCTCGGAGCCGGCCGGGCTGAGGGTGGGCGAGGGGGGGAGAACAGCCGGCCTCGCCGCC
>NW_015169180.1:1146881-1159610 GCF_001447785.1 Gekko japonicus | reverse complement strand
TAAACTCTCTTTATGGATGCACTGTTATGCACTCATTGCAACCCCTCTCCCCCCCCCCACTATTTTACTGAGGTAATTGTAGCCTAAATAAGATTTATTTTCATCTGGAGATCTGCTGCCTTAACATAAACTGGACCCTAAAAGAAACAGGAAAACGAGGCAGGAGGGCACCAACGAATCAGGTCTTTGGGTGCAATTTTACCACAGAGTAGGGCTGCCAATTCCCCCCGGGGGGCGGATTTCCCCCCGCTTTGGAGGCCCGATTTCCGCCACCGCGGAATCGGGCCCCGGGGGAAACCCCACCCCGACGTGCACGTCAGCCGGAGGTGACATGCTGACGCTGGGCACGCTGGGGGCGGGGCCACAGCCATCTGAGGGGAAAACCACCGCCGCCGAGAAAAAGGGATTTGGACAGAGGTTTAGCCTCACCAAAGAAGGTCACTGGGCTCTTATATTATAAAGCTCCAAGTCCCCTGACACAAAGGCCATGCCTGTGACAGAACAGGCAAGGGGGTGCCACGCAAGCTCAGCTCAAGCCTCTTGTCCTGGAGAACAAAGGCATGTTTCAATGGCAGATACAAAGAACCAGCTGCAAAAAGGTGGTGGGGGGACCCCGAGCAAACTAAACAATACAGACTAACCTTAAGATGAAGTCTCAGTCGTGTGTTGGAGCCTTTTCCCAGCTGAGTCGGGTTACAGTCACACATTCTGTAGTGTATCAAGTCCTGACAAATCCAGACAAGTCCGGACATGTCCAGGGACAACTGTGGAGGTTCGCTCCAAGAGACAATGGACTATGCGGATCCTAGCCTGCTCCAATCAGGGGGCTAGGTTCCTGGCCGAGAAGCCAATGGGACTCTTGGCCACTGTAAATAACCTATTGGGAAGGGGGGGGTGAGTTTTGGGTGGCGGTTTCTGGGGGAATATAAGCTGGCCTGCGAGCCGGCCAAAGCTGTCTTGTTCCTGACTGAATAAAGTACCCTTTGGTGAAATCACTCTCCGGCTGCGTACTTTTCACATTCCATTTGTCACGCGCAGAGGACCACTCGGGTCAAGTAGGGCAGGAAGTGGCTTGCCAGTCAGCAACTGCTTATGACCGATCATTACAGAGAGAGAGAGAGAGAGAGAGAGAGAGAGAGAGAGAGAGAGAGCGCTGCAGGTTGCATGTTCCCACCACAGGCACTAGAATCAGATTCCTGGGTGAGGAGAACGTCTGGATTATTCGTCTCCTCCCAGCTAACTCGAGCTACAAAGAAGACAAAACAAAAGGCTTGACCAACTAAGCCTCTTGCTCTCTCTAAGGAGTGCTTGGGGCTCTGCAAGGGAGGCACAAAGTGCTTTGTGGAGCCACCCAGTCCTCTTGTCAATTTGCTCAGGGAGGAGGAAGGGCGGGAAACAAGAAGCCTGTAGCAAGGGGGCAGGGGAGAGAAGTGCTCCCTGCAGCAGAATAGTAGTCTACCCCCAACTCTCAGCCTCAGACTCTTTCTTTGGAAAGGGGGTGGGAGAGGAAAGGAGGAGGGGAAAATCGACTGGAAGATGAGAGTGTGAGGAAAAGACAACGTTGGTTGAACTTCTCAGTTTTGCTACACCTTAAGTGATTGCTGTCACTGGTTGTGACGGGTCAGCCACTGTTTTATTTCTCATTTTCCCCCCTCCCCCTCCCCTTCCTCCTCCTTGTCTCTTCCCTCCCGCCTGCTTACCTTCGCTCCTGGCAGCTGGACGGGCAGAGGAAGGAGAAGCCACAGCTGACCTAGTGAGGGAGTGTGGGGGCCAGCCCTGTCCCTTGTCTCGCCTCGTCTCCCCGACCCGACCCTCTGGGCCAGGCAGGAGGTGCCAGGCTGGGACATGTGGGCACTGGGCAAGCAGGAGGAAGCGGCCCAGTCCTGAGCAAGAGGAAGCAGCAACGGGATATGTATGACCGCACATATTGCTCCCAGTGGGATTGCCGCTTTTGGCGAGGGCGGGGCAAGGCAGGGAGGGGTGGAGCAGGCTCAGAAGGCAGCTGAAACACCATTCCGGTGCATTCCGCCCCCAAAATAGCCCTGGTCAAAGCAATGGTATTCCCAGTAGTAATGTATGGCTGCGAGAGTTGAACCATAAGGAAGGCCGAGTGCCGAAGAACAGATTCTTTTGAATTATGGTGCTGGAGAAGACTCTTGAGAGTCCCTTGGACTGCAAGGAGATCAAATCAGTCAATCCTAAAAGAAATCAACCCTGAGTGTTCCCTGGAAGACCAGATATTGAAGCTGAAGCTCAAATACTTTGGCCACCAAATGAGAAGGGAGTACTCACTGGAGAAGACCCTGATGCTGGGAAAGATTGAAGGTCAAAGAAGACGGGGACGGCAAAGATGGTTAGTGTTATTGATGCAATGAACATGAAATTAAGTGAACTCTGGAGCACAATGGAAGACAGGAGGGCCTGGCGTAATGTGGTCCATGGGGTTGCAAAAAGCCAGACTTGACTGTGCGACTGAACAACAACAACAAAGTCATAAACCATAATTCATCATTAAGCCCACATGATGAACTATGTTTAGCTGTAACTTCCTGATACAGCTGACCTTCTTCAGGCCTAAATCAAATGTAGAAATGATCCTGGGAAGTCTTAAATATTATTTGCTTCTCTTTTTGTCCAAAGGCTGGAAGGGAGGATCCCTTGAGAGAAGGTACTACAGACCTTGAAAATTTCATCATGGTCGAGAGGGGGAAAATTACACCCGGAAATGTGTTATTTGTTTTTCCCTTTAAACATGTGTACCCAGCTTTTATCTCGCATTGACTTGCACAAAAACATTGTAAAACACTGTGTAAACAGAAATATACAAAAGAGGCACTTCAGACATTCTTCCAGCAGGTAATGGGATATAAAGTCATCTCAAGCTGATACGGATAATGGCAACATGGCTCATGCAGGGTCACCAGCTGCAAGCCAAAGCCAGGGGACAAGAGCCCTTTCTTCTTGCCCATTGGACAATCCTTGTCTTACATTCCCAGCACAGAGAGGAGGGGTAGCTTCTTAACCACAGGTCTTATTCAACTAGCTCAGATTTCTGCAGTTGACTCCTCTCCTTGCACCTATAGGTAAGTCCAAGATTGAATTATCTTTAGGCCTGTAATTGTGCTTTCTGTCTGCCTGAAAATTGGCAAACCGATTTATATGGGATGTTATGGCAGGAAGTGAGGGATGGTGTCTTTTCTTCCTGGAAGATTCCCTTAGAGCAAGGGTTCCTTGGAAAACCCCATGGTAAACGGTCTGACTAACTGACTGAAATCTGGGCTGACCTGCTGAGAAGGTATCTTTCCAGTACAGTACTAGAACAGTAATGCAGTGACAGGGAGAAACCCTAGAAAATCCCTTATAACCAATCACATAGCACCAAAATAAAAAGCAGTACAATTGAACTAACTCAGCTAAATACACTTTACTTAGGCTGTAGGAAGTTCTTCAGAGTATGTACAGTTACTTGCAGTAATAAGATGTGGGGAGGTCATTACCCCTGTCCAGTTTCTGATGAATACTGAAACTGAATACAAGGGGAAAGCCCCAAAATCCAGGTATTTATGGTCAATGACATTGGACCCAAGCCATCCTCCTTTCTAAGAGTGACAGGCTGATATAACTAATGCCACATAGAAACATATCTTTGATGTCAAGGGCTACTGTCACTGTCCAAAAATAGCCTAATCTCTGGATACAGTGGCAATTCCCCGGAGCCCACAGGACTTACCTCTGAAAGAGCCAACATGGGCTGGAACACCACAAAAGGAAGAAGGACCTTAGGGGAGGCTGCCACTGATTCCAGCCTTGTCTTCATCACCAGAAGAGCAGGTAATCCCGGGTCTGCTGCCACTGCCTCCGCTGGAGAGGAACAGGCTGGTGGTGTGGGACCCAGCGCCACCTCTGCTGGGAACCTGGGAGAGACAGCTGGGACAGTAGGTGGAAGAGTTGTTGTTGTTCAGTCGCACAGTCGAGTCCGACTCTTCGCGACCCCATGGACCAGATCCTGCCAGGCCCTCCTGTCTTCTGCTGTCCTCTGAAGTTTGCTCAATTTCATGTTTGTTGCATCGATGACGATGACACTGTCTAACCAAGGTGGAAGAGACCCAGCATCTAATCAAAGCCATGGGCAGGAGTGGCCCACAAGAACAGCCAATGCCCTGAGAGAGTTACTGGACAATAATCTGATTGGTCAGTGCCAGGCAGCACATTACCCAAGAGCAGCAAGGAGAACAGCATTCCAGGGCTGCACAGGTTGGGCAGCTGGCAGGGTCAAAAAGGCATGGAGGCAGCCTGGCCATGCACCTGTCCTGGGACTGGCTGAAGAACCCCTGAGGAGCGGGGAGGAACCAGGAAGGGAAAGGGATATAAAGGGAAGGCTTTAGGAGCCAGCTGGGAAGAAGAAGAGGAGAGTACTCCTGCAAGCAAGGCTGAAGACTCTATGGGCGAAGAGAGAAAGAAAGACAGTGCTGCTAACCCAGCCTCCTCAATCCCCATTTCTGAGGCCATCATGGGCTCACAGATTTAAGGGCAATGGGGAAGGGGGAGGAACCCTCATAGGTTCCAGGTGAAGATCACAGTTACCAATCAGAGACTTATAAAATATAGTCCCACCTGTTCAAGCATCTGGTAATGGTTCTGAACTTTCATGACGAATAGGTGGTCTGGTCCAGACTGGATTGTCCTTTGTCCATGTGTCAATATGGTCCAATGTGGAATGGAAATGAATGAATCATTCTAATGTAAGCCCCAAGGGTCCAAGATCTCAGACTCTCTAGGTGGCACTGTAGCCTAGAAGCGCTGCCTTACTCACAGGTAGCCCTAAATAACAGGGCACCCCACTTCTAGCCTGAACCAGAGACCTACAAACTCAGGTCAAGGAAGGCACTCCTGGCATGAAACACAGAGCAAGCCAAACCTCTGGACAAGGGTCTCCATTTTCAGGTGGCAACAAGGCAGCCCTCAGAGCAAACTTTCAGTTTCTCCCCCCCCTGCAGCAAGGTATGCATATGGAACAATGGCAGTTCCACCAGGTAAAGTATCTACATTTCTAAAGGCTATTCAGAGGCCACCTGGCAAATAGCTCTTCTGTGTCCAGAATTTCACCTAGGCCTTTTGGGTGTACCTATATCTATTTGAAAATCCTTTGTCTCCACAACTGTCCTTCCTGCTCCTTCCCTCAGGATACCAGGATAAAACAATCATACATTCAAATATTTAGTGATCCTTCTGGATACTAACTAGGAACCCATCTCCCACCTTTTGTGGGAACCATTAGTAGTCATAAAATCCATTCAACCAACTCCTGTACAGTCACCCCATACCTGGCTAGCTATTGTGAATCTGGACTCTGCCCCTCTGGAACCTCATTGGCCACACCTAGGCCTTGCCCCCATGGCACCCCTGGCACCCTCTGGCATCCCTGAGTGGCCCAGGTAATCTTTTGTCTTCACCTGGGGCAAGCCCTGCAAGGCCTCCCATTGGTCTGCATTGTTTTCCAGTGTCTATATCCGTCAAGGCACATGGCATCAGATTGTATGCGTGCCCCAATGCCAACTGGCAGTTTTTCCCAAAACTTTGATTTGGTCCATAATCCCTTCTTCATGGACCTCTGCACATCTGGATAGGTTGTATTACCCTGTAACTGACCTCTTTATTTGTTGTCATCACCTCTGCTTTCTCAGTTCTGAATTGCTTGCTCTTTTTAAATGCTTAGTTTGCTTTAAATTAGGGAAATTCTTTAATAAAAACTATTTAATTCACTCTTCAAATTTGGAGTCTTCCTACTGTACCAGACCTTGGTTTACAATTGGTTTGTGATCCCTGTACCCCTCTGGTCTCCCCTGCCACATAGTTAATTTCCCCCAACAATGAGGCGAGCCATTGGCGGTAACAGCACTCTTGCCCTGGTAAGGTTTTAGGGTTTCTGTCACACAGCTGGCAGACATATTTCCTGAATTTCGTCTAAGTTGGGCAGAAAATGAAAAGAAAAATCTGAAATTTGTTTCTCAGTAGTAATCAATGGTGATGAATCATGATCAGAAGAAAGTAAGTAAATATATATAACAGAAATAAGTAATGTGTAATAAATGCAAGAAACAAATGAACAAATAGAAATAATTGTTTTTGTGTACACCCATTGGGGCTGTTTCTCTCTTCCAGTAGGAGGGAAGAAGACTTCTGCATATCATCTGATGGGTCACTTTTTCTTGCTTTCTGTTACACGTTTTTATTCTGATCATAAAAAGTGAGAATAGGATGCATATAAAAAGCAGAGAACAAGTTGAGAACTATGCTACTGAGTTTTACAACAATGAAATCACCTATATCATACAAACTACTCATATAAATGCAATAAAAACACTGGGTCCTTATTTTCGGTTCCCGTAGGCTATAAACAGAGAGCCCACTTCTTTTCAAAACCACTATCAGGTTTACCATTACTGCTGTATGCCACAGTAACCTAACAGTTATTATGTAATTGGTGGGATACAAGGTTTCCTAGAGTACTAAATCTTTCTTTTTCACATTCAAGGAACAAACATGGATTCTGGGACAAGACGATAGATGTGTGGGTGGAGGAAAAAACTTCTATCTGTGGATTTCCTGTCTAGATTGAGAACTGCATGCACAAAATAGGTCCAGATGGATATCTGTATTGTGATGTGCATCTTAATGTAAGGGACCCATTGTGGCCCCCATTTCCTCTCAACAGGGTGGATGGGAATATGTCTTTCTATTTGTATTGTAATGCATATTTCCATCCGTTGTCTTGATTGTGTGTATATTGTGGTGCATAATTACATCTGATCCGGGACCACTGATGGCAACATTTGTAATGCAGTAAACATTTTCAGACCATGAATTGCAGGAGCAATGAATTGTACTGAAAGCTGCTGTACAATATGGAGATGCGCATCTCTGTATTTGTGTGGAGTATATGTATATATGCACAAATGCTACAGAAAGAGTGATCTATATACACCACACTTTGAGTACAAAGAAGAGCACCCCTAAAGATTCCCTACTTCTGTTCTAAATCAGCCCTCATGTATTAATTTCTCAATGTCTATTTAAGTACTCCTAATGTGAATTTATGTGTTTCTTCCAGGTGGCCAATTAAATTAGGGCTGCCAAGCCACGGTGGGGGATCCGTGCGTCATCACAGGATCCCGGCTGTGGGGGGACAGCGATACGCGTTGCACCGGCGTCGCCAGGATGTGATGCTATGCATCGCTCTGGCAACAGGGCTGTTTGGAGTCCCGTTGCCAGAGCAACGCGTAGCGTCACATCCTGCCGACGCCGGTGCAACGCATATTGCTGTCCCCCTGCGGCAGGGATCCTGTGACGACGCACGGATCCCCCGCCGCGGCTTGGCAGCCCTACCAATAATTCTCCACAGAGAATTATTACTGCCCAGAGGCCCAGAGAGACTGTTTGACCAATGTCATGATTGTAAAAACACACCCTTATTATTTAGGGAATTGGAAGTTAAGCTAAAATATTGGAAGTCAAAGGCTAACTGTCAAACTTCAGAAGGAGAAGGAAGAAATCACAGCTCTTTGGGTTTTAAAATACATTTTGTAGAGGGCATTGCTGTTGTGAAATGAAAACCCACTGTAAAACTTCCAAAGTGGCAGCTGGAATGCCATCAGTTTCCTACAGGGTTATTCAATATGGCCTTGCCTGGAATGTGTTTGTGATCATTTAATGACACAAGACAAAATTATTTGGCCACCATCCTGAAACTACTTACAGGCTCCTCCAGTTCCATCCACACATAGCTGTGCAAAAGGACATTTGCTTTTTAAGAACAATCTGCAAGAAAGCATGTAAACCCATAATGAGGGTGACAAAATTTAATTCCAACACAAGCCTGCAGACTACATAAAATAAGCAACATAAAACAGAGAGAGAGAGAGAGAGAGAGAGAGAGAGAGAGAGAGAGAATGCTGCAGGGATAAGCCAATGATGGCTATTTTCCTTTCTTTTCTACCCTCCAAGTTCATGTCATCCATTTCAATCTACCTCATTTCCAATTTTACAGTATTTTTTAAATCAAGGGTGAAGAATTTTGCACGCTCACTTGTTCAACTTGATGGTCTGAGTGGGTTCTTCTAAGATGAGAGTTGACATCACGGCTGCCATACATGTGACTTGCAGACAATTTTTGACAGAAAAAAAAATATTAATATTGATACCTGTTGCTCAGGATTTGGGAAGTAAGTACCTTTGGGAGCAATCCTAGATAAGTCTACTCAGATGTAAAATACATCTTATTCAGTAGGGTTTACTCCCAGGAAAGTGTCTTCAGATGCAGTGTTTTTGTCTAAATTGGTTGGTTGTTCTTTTGTTACACTGATGATTCAGACTATCTGCTAGGATTGTAAATTAGGAGATGTGGATTTTAAGAATACAGGAAGGGGAGGTATTCATTTGACAATTTGGAACTGTTGGGTATATAGGAAAGCAGTTTACACTCAGTTTCAGATTTCCTGTCAAACCTAATTTGTTGTAGTCTGAAGACTTTGCTACCTGGTGTTTCACTTGAGTTTCATCCCATAATTGCTACATCTTCCCAAGTGCCTTAGAATTTCATCTTCATGGTCCTTTTACAGTTTGGACACTCAGCAAGCATGTGGATTTTTTTTTAAAAAAAGCCTTTCCCCCTAAACCAGGGGTGTCAAACATGCGGCCCAGGGGCTGGATCAGGCCCACAGTGGAACTGGCCATCTTCTGTTTCCAGTTCTGCTGCTGCTGCTGCTGCATCATAGCTTGCTTCGCCAGATTCTCTTAATCACTCAGCCATTTCATGTTTTAACCTGGGTCCTAGACTCAGAACTCTGAGCATGAGATTCCTGTGGTGAATGTGAATAAATCAAAAGAAGGTTTGCAGCTTACAGATACACACTCAAACAGCTTACTCAAGATTGCAACAGGAGAGTCATTTTGATGCCATGATTCAGAGCAAGAGGTGTCAGTTATCACATACTGTTAATAAACAAAATATTGCAGGAGTGATAATGTTTTAAGCATGTTTTTATTTTAAGTTTTAAAAAAACTTTGTGTTTGTGTCCTTTATAAAGTTTATGTCTCTGCTATCTGGCATTACATTTTATGACACACATGGCCTGGCCCAGCAAGGTCTCATTTATGTTCGATCCGGCCCTCATAACAAATGAGTTCAACACCCCTGCCCTAAACTGTAGTTTTGCTGGCTGGTAATTATTTTGATATGCTGATAACTCAGAATGGCAAAATTAGCTGAAGTTTACTCACTGGTTGTTAATTGGGAGATTAGGTTTTATAGATAAAGTAACAAGAATAAATTGGGGTGGGGTGGGTTAAGTGGTGGACCCATGTTGGAAATGTCTCAGGGGCACAGGTAGACTTAATAGGATTACTGTGTGTTGTCATTTATGGGATTCATTGACAGTGAGGTGGCAGCAAAACAAAACAAAAGCAAAAAACCTTCCTTGGGTTCTGGCACCATATTGGTAACATGTGGAAAGTTAGATAATAGAGGATCACCCTTGTCACATTGTTACAAGCCAGTCAGTTTCACACTGTGCCACTAAAGGATGTCTGAAATGTAGATGGGAAGAAACAACTTCATTGACCATCCATATATCACATGTGCAACTTGGAAGTGAACCAGAGGGGATCAGTTTTTCCACTGAACTGGGCCTCAGAGTACCAGTAGGAAGATAAAACGGAAAGGGATATTTATCATTGGATTACAATATGTATTAGTAAGATTAGCTGCACTCTAGAAGATGTTATTTATCATAATCAACTTCCTCGTATTTGTGCAGTGCCTGTCTAAATCATGCTGTCTGGGTTTTCTCCAGAGAGGAACGTCCCTTTTATGTTTGCTTGGCAAATGAAAACCATGCATCCATCAACGGTGACTTTTTAATGACATTTCTCTGCTGTTTTCAGCTATGGAAGCTTCTGTGTGACCTACTGTAACTGCAGTTTGCCCTTAGGAAACCAGATATATAGGGCAATGTCTATTTTTAAATTGTGAAAATCCAGTGCAGTTCAAATGAAAAGAGTCAGCAGCTCTGAATGATGTCATTTGGTCTATGATTACACAAACACGGGATCTGTATAAATGTTCCTTACTTCAGTTCTTCCTGCCTGCTCCCACAGCAAAGATGGGAGAGGCAGCCTGGGTCCTAGCAGCTGCCTTGCTGCCAGGAGCTTTCCCAAATATGATGATGTGGGAGGGTTCTGAAACCTGCATTGATGGAAGAGATAGGTGAGTTGTTCGGTGCACCTGGCAGCCGCACAAGGCTCAGCAGTGGCGGCAGAAGACAACAGCTGCTGCACTAGGCGTGAATGCAGTAGAGGAGGCTGCCAGTAGCCAGGTCGAGCAGCAGTGGAGGAAAATGTTTGGTTCATCCCCCCCCCCCAGCAAGCCCGACCCCCACCCCCCTGAATCAGAAGTGATGGGAGGAGGGATTTCCTCCCACGAGTATCGCATGTCCCTGCTTGTTTATATACTAATAGCCACATCGGCCAAATCTGAGGATAATTAATCTGGTGACTAGAACTGTGAATGGAAAAGACAGAACTTTCTAAAAACCTGAAAAGGCCCCCAAATTTGCAGAAAAAAATCTTTAAAAATCTAATCTAAATCTAAAAATCTAAAATCTAGAAATCTAGAAATCTAGAAATCTAAAAAAACCCAACATTGGGGTGTTTAAAACAAAAGCAAAAATGATAAAAAAGTGCCTGTAGCTTTAAGCAACAGATTCCTTCGGTGGCTGTTGCTAGGCAACTACAGTATTCCAGGCTGGGTTTCTGTGAGTAAAAAAGCAGAGAGAGAGGGCACGGTCCTTTCCAGGCTCATTTTTGGTTTTTGAGGGAGGACTCATTGGGGCCAGACCTGACTAGGTTTGCCAGGTCCAGGTTGGGAAATTCCTGGAGATTTTGTGGTAGAGTCTGAGGAGGGCAGGGTTTGGGAAGGGGAGGGGCCTCAGCTGAATATAATGCCATAGAGTCCACCCTCCAAAGCAATAATTTTCTCCAAGGGGACAGATATCTGTCATCTGGAGGTTCAGCTGTAGTTCTGGAAGATCTCCAGGTCCAACTGGTGGCTGGCAACCTAGGCCTGGAAGCAACCTCTGGGTGACTTGATATCACCTGACTTGCATGACTCAGTTAGGCCGGGCTGCTTGCTGTTGTTCAACAGCAGCCACCTTATGAAAGCCAGTGTGGTGTAGTGGTTAGAGCTTCAGAGTAGGGTCTGGGAGACCCAGATTTGAATCCCCATTTTGCTGTGGAAGCTCAGTGTGTGATGTTGGACCAGTCACATACTTGCAGCCTAATCTACCTCACATGGTTGTGCAGATGAAAGGGGGGAGAGGAGAACAATATAAGCTGCTTTGGTCCTCACTGTGCAGAAAGATGGAGTATAAATGAAGAAATAAATAATAAATATAGCTGAAGATGGAAAGCAAACAAAAGGTAGACTGGTGAATGACTGAGAAGAGAACGACACAGGGAAAGGGTAAAAGATGGGGAGGGTTGCCAGGAGGCAGGAAAGAGGAAATAGTGTAGGGAGGGGGATACAGGGGACAGTGAGGTGGCACCCTACAAGTCTTTGAGGCTTCCCTAGCGTGCAAGTGGTCCTTGCCCAGTGGCTGGCACCACACAGCCAGGCCATAGGTTTCCTAGGCAGGGGATGTTGGGAGGGGGACCTGAATACAAAGGGACAGATAAATGTAGGTTGGCTGTTTGGTGGGAAGGGGAGAAGGAAACCAGAAAAGAGGAGAGGCTATGGGGGCTTTTAGGAAACGGAAAGAGGAAAACTTTAATAGAATGCAAAAATATTGTGGAAGTCACAGTAGAAATAATAATTATTCAACTATTTCTACAGTTAAGTTTATGTTTGAAAGGCAACTCAGAATTTCCTACATCTATGGTTATTATCCGGTGCAAGAGAAATCACAACTGATGATGCTGAGGGAGAGGGTTGTAATGCAACCTCCTGATTTCTTTTTGTCAGTTATATCAGGGCTCCCTGTGGGGGGGGGCACCTCTGAAGTTCTGATACAGCATGGTGGGTGAAGCCGCAGCATGGCTGCCACAGCTTACCTTCAGTTACATAGTGTAGATTTTTGTGTTGTGGTGGCAGCTGCTGCCAAAGCAACATTTCTAAAAACCTACACAGCTAACCAAATCTCCAATGGCCTGTCAGAAGCCTTGCTGGGAAAAGGCCCACATAGCCTTGCCCACTATCTAAAAACACATGATGGGCTCGCAGGGCTCTTTTTGTAGCAGGAACTCCTATGTGTATTAGGCAACACACCCCTAATGTAGCCAATCCTCCAAGAGCTTACAGTAGCCCCTGTAAGAAGAGCTCTGTATACTCTTGGAGGATTGGCTACATTAGGGGTGTGTCACCTAATATGCAAAGGAGTTCCTGCTGCAAAAAGAGCCCTGGCAGGAAACATGTTGGCAGATGCCATGACATCCAAGGGCACCACCTTGGGGACCCCTGATTTATAGCATGCCTTTCTCATTGAAACTCAAGGTGGATTACAATGCAATCAAATAGCAGGAGACATCCAATAAACAAAGCAATAGCATGACATTTTCAAGTTGTTCCAGGCTCCTTTGAATCTGGACCCAATTCAAGATGGGATTGCATCTCCTGTTGCCACCTTGAGCCACAGACCTTAACTTCGTGAAGGGGAAAGATTAACGTGCTTTTCGGGT
>NW_015169180.1:1117607-1146752 GCF_001447785.1 Gekko japonicus | reverse complement strand
AAAGAGTAACCAGTTGCAGGGGTGACCTCTTTCAACACAGGAAAGCAAAGAAAATGACCATTCCCATAAGTCCCAATAAGAAATTATGTCAGAAGAAGAGATGAATTGGATCCCAAGTTTAACAAGACCTTCCCACCAGTGGAAGCTGGTCCCTTGGGGCAAATTGGGGAGTGCCCCACAAACTCAGACTACCCTGAATGTGCTCACCAGACAGTCCATGGGGGAGAGTAGGCTGTCAGCTAGTAGGGTTGTCATCTTCAGCTTGGGGAATTCTTGGAGTTTAGCTGGCAGTGTGTGGAGAGAGCAGAGTTGGGGGGGAGCTCAACGGAGCATTTTACAAACTTTGCATGGACCCAGTCCTAATCAGGATCATGGAGTGGGGGGAAGACTGATGCCTGTTACTGCTTGCACCATTTCCAAGAGCCCAAACTCCTGACTTGGGGCTTTAAATGGTGCATGAGCAAGAGGCACATACGTACTTCCTTCCCCCATGCCATGGCCCCAATCAGGATTGGGCCTCCACAGCATTTGTAAATAGAGTTTCATCCCTGAAATGATGGCAGTATCCCCATGGTGGACTTAGGGACACCATCTTGTCTACCTGAGCCCTGAGTCCCTGATTGGTCTGTGGATCTATAAGGATCCATTGATCAGGTCAGTCAATCTTGTTTCCCAGTAAGGAGAGAGTAGTACCACCAAGCCCCCAGTGAGAGTAGGAGATTCCATCCCCCCAGGTCCTATTGCCATCCACCACTCTGAGTGGCAGCAGGAGAAAAAGTAAGAAATAAAATGCAGCTTCATGTTCTTACTGGAAGTGACAAAGGGTAACTCTAGGAATCATCAGAAACCTTTATGGTTTTACCATAGAGTTTCCAACAGTTCCTAGAGCTATCCTTTGTCACTTCCAGAGTCTTTTTCTGGAAGTGATGTAGCAACACTCACAATGCTGTATCTTCTTCCGATTTAACTCAAAGCACTTGATGAGCACCTGGAAAGGTGTTGGCGGGCACTATGGCGCCAGTTTGGTGTGGTGGTTAGGCGCGTGGACTCTAATCTGGGAGAACCGGGTTTGATTCTCCACTTTTCCACATGCAGCTGCTGGTGTGACCTTGGGTCAGTCACAATTTCTTTCAGAGTAGTTCTCGAGAGAGCTCTCTCAGCCCCACCTACCTCAGAGGTTGCCTGTTGTGGGAGCTGAAGGGAAAGGAGATTGTAAACAGCTCTGAGACTCCTTCGGGTACTGAAGGGCGGGGTATAAATCCAATCTGCTCCTCCTCTTCCTCCTCCTCTTCCTCCTCCTCCTCCTCCTCCTCCTCCTCCTCCTCCTCCTCTTCTTCTTCTTGTATTTTCCCACAATTCTGTGGTTTAATCATATATTTTGGGGGAAATAGAGCATCACCCCAATGCCATGATGTCACTTCTGAGTTTGTGCCAGAAGCAACGTTGTGTGTTGGTGCATTGCCGGCATGACTGTCCCCACCCCCAGCATCTCCTGGTGGGTTGCCAACTGCAGCTGGCAACTGTAGCCAGAGGCAGGCATTTTCTGTTAGTAAGAGAAGAAAACCTGGAAATAAGGATTCACGCAGGTATGTGTCTTCCAATAAAATTTCGTTGCAGTAGCAGCAGGATGGAGAGAGAAGCTTCTCTCTCAAACTGAGAGGAAAAATGCTGGCCTTCAGCCATTCCCTGGATCTGAAAAGTTGAAGAAGTGGTATGGTGAAGATAACTTTTTTAGTATATCAGTTGTTGAACAGGATATCTGCCTCAGGGGAAAGGCTGGTACTACCTTCCCCTCCCAAATCTAAACTTCCTTTTCCAAATAAAACCATACCTTTTGTATTCAATACACTAGCTTGAGAGTGCTATTGAATATAGAAGCCTTACATCTGATTAAACATGCACAGGATTGTACTATTAATGCTAGATGAAAGACACTCTGCAAGTGCTCCCAGTCATTTGGTTACCAGAATTTCTGGGGGGGAAATAGTTACATTCTGCAAGCAAAAGTTCTGGGTCTCATGAAAATCTCTTTTCTGGAATCAGCAACATCTAAGCTCTCTTCACACGTTACAGTGAACTCATGTACATCCTGCATCTGTTTGTAAGAAACATACTGTACAAATGA
This sequence comes from Gekko japonicus, assembly GCF_001447785.1. NCBI lineage: Eukaryota > Metazoa > Chordata > Lepidosauria > Squamata > Gekkonidae > Gekko > Gekko japonicus. Next base: position 1,144,627 of record NW_015169180.1, on the reverse strand, counting down.
AAATGGAGACTGGAATCTGGATAAATGTCTGGTTTCAATCACACATTCAGTTGTGCATGTGCTGAATGTGACGTAAGAATTTTTTCCGTGTGCATGTAAAGAAAAAGCAAGGGTACACTGTCCAAGGATTGTATGTGGTTCCTTCAACTTGTGATCAGGGCTGACATCTGGTATCATGCCTCTGGTGAGAAAACACCTTTGACTTTTACACATGGCCCAAGCCCGCTTTGCTTTGTGTTACATTACAACACAAGAAATCAATTCTTGTGCTAGAATTTTGGTGAGTTGTTGGTCAAATTGAGACATATTCTCCTCTGTTTCACAATGATACCGGACCTCCTCTAAGGACGGTTCCGAATGCCCAACTCAGTCTTATGTACAACAGTGGGCGTCACGTGAGTAATTTTCCCGTGTATACAGAGGGCGGATTGGCCAATGAACGCTCCTATTTCCCAGGAAGTGAGACAACACGCTAGGTTTAATGAATAAATGTTGCCTTTTACTAAGCAGTTTTCAAGCATACAAAAAACAGATGCACACGCAGATTCACACAAGTTCCTTAGTTACAATAGTATATAGAAAGCAATCAGCATGGAAAATAATAAATTCAACAGACAAGGGGGATAACACAGCAGGATATCGCTTATACTTATCTGAGGTCCAAGCTGAGAAGAAATCTCCTCGTAGAAGGAATGGGGCAGCCTAAGTATCAGCGGGTGGACTCTAAAAACACACGGACTGGACTGGCCAAGCCACGTGCGGGTTCTCGGGTCGCGACTCCCGAGAACACAGTAAGAATCACCTGCAGCACTTAAGTTGCAAGGTAAGGGAGGGGTGGGTTAACCGGAGAAACAAAGGCTATGTTTCTCTTTTTAAAAGCTTGTTTTTGGGCTTGGCTTAAGGCCAATAAACCCCTAGAAGACCGTCCCCTTCTCTATGCTATAGGTTCAGGGTTTGTGACGTCCTAGTTGAGGGGAAGGGGGCAATATTCAAATGCTCTACCCTAACTTCAAAGAGAGCCATGTGGCCAGGTGTGAAATCGTTGTCTCCATTGGCAACCTTTACTTGCAGAGATGTGCCTGGTCCAGAGGGCAATAAAAGATGTGTTCTTTGTGATGCCAAACCAGATAGGAGAATGGGTTACGTGGTTTCCCACAGATCAGCAATGGTGGGGAAACCTGTTGTTCTGCCAAGTTTCCAAACTGAGCAATAATGGCGTTTGTCTTCTTTGTCCAGAGGCATGCTGGGAATATGCAGGAAAGCACGTGTTCTGTAGTCCAGGCAGTTCAAACCTTGCTCATGCAGAGGCATGAGATGCAGAACAGTCCAGTCAAACACACAGCAACCCCTTATCCCAAATGCACAGATGTACAGACATTTGACAGACATAGCATCAGCACAGTACAAACAATGCAGTTACAAGCACACATGGTTACAATAAACTTTAGTCTTTTGATCAACATCTTCAGTGATAGGTTTTAGGGAAGGGGTGCGCATGGTAAGCTTTCTCCTCTGCCCTGGATTGTTGCACACACAGTAGCAAAAGGAGAACTTGCATCAGGTTATGAACGGCACAGGGCACAGCGTCCCTCCTTTGTACAACTGGATAAAAGTTTCTAGAATGTCTTCTGCAGTGTAGATAGGGAGGAGGATGGGTACAAAACCAGAATTCCTTGACTCCACCTACTGTTGGCTCTAGCTCTGCTTACCACTGATCAACTGGCCCTCCATCCAACCAGGCCCAAAGGGTGCCAGCCACCTCCTCCCTTTGCAAAGGAAAAAATTGCTGCTAGGGAAGAGCAGAACCTGGAAAAGAGATTGGCAGATGCCCATATGTGTGTGTGTGGAGAGAGAAGGCTGTGAGGGTCCGATCACTGGCAAAAAGCTCTAGAATTAATGCTGATAGGGATGACAACAAAAACTTCATGAGTTGGGTCTGGGGCAATTTGCTTTTCCCTAGTTGCAACAGAAGCGCTAAAAATTGATAGCAGTTCTGCAAAGTTCTTGAATGTATCCAAGAGCAGGCATCCCAGTCTTGCTGTCAGTTTTGCCACCGGTTTTCCTATATTAAATGTTTCAGTTAATATTTAAATGAAGGCAGTGGTTCTTCTTTTTTTAAAACTAAAGTGCATAGCTGTCTTACTACAGTGCCTTTATCAATATTTGCACATCGACTGTGAGCTGCAATTCATCTAACTTTTTCCAAGCCATTAACAATTATGCTAATAGAGCCTAACATTGACCCTTTTGAGTTCTCTGTAATTTGCCTGTCACTGCCTCCCCCCTGTTCAATTTGCCTGACAATGGATTGGGTGCACTCCAAGGTTCCAGAGTTGCTTTATCTGTCTTCTAGCTCCCTAGTATAGAAGCAATTCTGGAAATAAGCACTAGTGTCATTGTTTTGCAATTATGTATTATGTGGATCTTTGTGGAAGCAGATGCTGAATGTGGAAATGTTGGGGAATAAAGTTAGACTAGGTCCTATGCAGATCTCTCTGTGTACAACTGGTTGTGTGTTTGTGCTGGTTGTGCTTATGTGTGAATTGTCTCTTTATTGCAGAAGTGGATATTGGGTCTTGGAATTTCACTATTATTAAAATGGGTTAGAATTATTCAGAGGGAGAAATATGGGGATCCAAATTTTAAAATACAGTCAACCCATCTTGGCATGGATGTGATGCAGAGCTGCGAACCCTGTGCTGGCAACCCCTGGGAGCCTGTGGGGGGGGGAGCAGAGCATGGGGAGCATTGCTAATGTGGCAACATCAGTTGATCACCTGAAAGTGACAGCACCACATCAACATGCTATTGGAATTCTCCCAGTCTTTATGGTAAACACCATAGAGATTGGGCAAATTCCTAGAACTCTGTGGATCCAGTAACCAGAAGTGACATTGTGTCCATGATGTCATCTCCCCCATTTTCCCTGCTGCTCAATGACCTAACAGTGAGCAGTGGTGAAAGGTTGCCCACTGTGCATGGACAAATGGCAGCCCGAATGTGATGATTAAAACAATATGTGTGAACAGATATTCTTTTTTGCTTGTTTAATGTCTTGGGTAGTTGGGGAAATTGGAACATTTTTTTGAATCTCTGTGAAGAAAAGCACAAAAATGTATTTGGAGTGTTTATACTACTCCATCCTAATCCCAACTTCTACTGAGTGGTGGTGGAAAGTGCCATCAAGTTGCAGCTAGCTTATGGTGACTGTTAAATAGTGGGTTCCATCAATAGTGGGCTCCCAGTCTAGTGATCAGCTCTACTTTATTCAGTGATTTCAGCAAGAACAAGACCGTAGACCAGAGCCTCAGCTCGGTTATATTGCATGCAATGGCCACACCCCAACACACCCCACTCCTAACGATAGGCTATTTATAAAACTTTACATCTTAATTGGTTACTGCCAGAATCCTGTTGGTCTATTGTTATTCAGCTCCAAGCTCACCCTGTCTCTGGCAGCACAGTCTTGCAATGTTTCAGTCCCAATACATAACAGTGACTCTGTAGGGCAGGGGTGGCCAAACTTGTTTAATGTAACAGCCACACAGAATAAACATCGAATGTTTGAGAGCCGCAAGACATGAACAAATTACACACGTTTTTATTGAAATACATGCAAACTTGCCTTTATTAGAAGGGAGCGGTGGCTCAGGCAGTTAAACGCCTGCATTAATATCACTCGTGCAGCCACTATGGCTGTTCGAGACCCAACTTGGTCGAGGTGAGCTCTCGACCCTAGTCCTAGCTCCCGCCCACCCAGCGGCTCGAAAGCTAAAATGTAATTATGATGCAAGTAGACAAATGGGTACCAACCCTTAGAAGGGCAGGGGGCACCCTCCTCCTGTGAGGCGTGTGGAGGCAACAACGGTAACGGCAATGGCGGCGGCGGCGAACATCGGCTGCAGCAATGTACCAACGGTGGAGGCGGCGTGGCGCAACGACACGGCAGCAGCAGGCAGCAGCAAGGCCAGAGGAGCGATCCCTGGTGGCCAGCGGCAACATCGGGCGGCTGTCGTCGGCGAGGCAGAGGCGGAGGCGCACGATGATGTCATAAGCAGGCGCAGCGGAGCCAGAAGGACGTGGCCGAGGCCGGAGGAGGACGCATTGTGTGCCGGCCCGCCTGAGCGCCAGAGAGGAACAGCTAGCCAATGAACCACCGAGAAGAGAGCCGATCCGATCCAGAAAGCCTCCACCTGGGTGCCAGTAGGCAGCCTCATCCCCAGTACAATGTGCCCCAAGTTAGGTTGAAATGTGCTTAGCACCCCCCCATGTAAACCGCCCAGAGACCCCCTACCAAGGGGTTAGGGCAGTATATGAAATCGGTTAAATAAAAAATAAATAAAAAATAACATTAAACAAGACTGCCAAAAATAAAAACAGAAGGGGTAAAAATAGATATTGATAATGATATTTATTTGTCTAAGAGAGAGAGGTGGAAAGAGAGAAAGAGAGAGAAACAAAGAAAGCAAATAGATGGGGGAAGGAAGGAAGAGAGAAAAAGAGGAAAAGGTGGAAAGAAATCAAATAGATGGGGGAGGGAGCAAGGAAAGGGGGAGAGAGAGAAACAAAAAAAGCAGATAGATGGGGGCGGGAAGAAGGAAGGGGGGGGAGAGAGAGAGTGCAAATAGATGGGGAGCCTACCGAGAGCCACACAATATGTGTGAAAGTGCCGCATGTGGCTCCCGGGCCACAGTTTGGTCACCCCTGCTATAGGGTTTGAAGGAAAGAGACATTCAGAGGTGGTTTGTCATTGCCTGCCTGTGCATCACAACCCTTGGTGGCCTCCCATCCAAATATTGACCAGGGTCAACCATGCTTAGCTTCCAAGATCTGAGGAGGACCGGGCTAGCCTGGGCAATCCAGATCAGGGCAATTTATAACCAAGGAAATTCAGCAGAAAGAAATATTTCTAAATACTCCAGATTTGACTCCAAGATGTTAAAAAACCAACATAGACTACTTCTGCACCATGAGGATTACCTGTGTAGCTCTCATTGTCACTGTGGAAGGAGAGGCATTCTAAACCGCAATTGAGTGAGTACAGGGCAATTTTCCTCTGCTCTTTCCTTCCCTCAGCTAACTACAGCTACCATTTCCGGCCTGCCATTAGGAGAGCTTTATGGACTTTTTTAAAACTGGAAATTGAAATTTTTTGCTAAAGCGTTATCATGCTCTGTTGTTACTAGTTCCTCTGAATTCCTAGCTTTAATTGTAAAAAAGTAAGTCTCTTCCCCCTTTCATTCTGGAGATCAATTATTTCTGCAACAAAAATACTATTTTTGTCATCTTCTGGGCATGGAACAGCAGTCACTGGGGGTGTGGAGCGGGGAGGTACTTGAGGATTTCCTGTATTGTGCAGGGGGTTGGATTCTATTTTACAATATGGGAATTCAGAGTATCTAGTAGAGAGATCATAACAAAGCTGGGAGGGGAGGACAGAAATAGGATGGAAAGAGGACAGCATCATATGGATGATTTACCACCAGCCCACTGCAGTTTCAGTGCCAAATCAGAGCAGAACGTCCATGTGGAAGTAGCTATAAACTCTTAAAGAAAACATCTGTCATTTTAAATCAGCAGTGTTGCTGTTATTGTGGCCCTGTTTTTTTTTTACTCCCAGCACATAGTTGTCTGTGATGAGGTAAATGTTCTCCAGAGAAAACCTACTCTGTCTGAAGCAACCCATTGTTAACAATAACACCTCACTTCAGTCCTTCCCTGGATCAGTTCTCATTTTCAAAAACAGATGGAACTTTTTCTTTTTTTCTTTTTACCCCAATACACTACAATGGCTGAAGTAAAAGACAAAATCAATAGTTTATTGGGATGTTTTATGTCCCGAGTGCTTCCCTTTTTACGGAAAGAAAACTGAAAATGGTAAGTGGCTATGCTTATTAAGCATTGATTATTAGCTTTGCCATTTGCCTGCCTGTGGCATGTAACCCCTGCCCTTGGCCCTAATCTTTCACTGTCAAGGAATTGGGGAGGGGATGGCAGAAAGTAGCCTCTGTAGTAATGCTCTAGGAGTTTCCCCATGTCTTTATGACCTTTAACATAGATATTGGGGGAAATTCCTAGAGCATCACCCAGAAGAGATATCACATCCTCTCCAAACTTCAAACGTTGCCTCCTCCCCAGGCACCAGCCTTGAAACCTCCCTGCTGGCAACCTATTGTGTACTAATGCAGATAGCAGTGTCCTCAAACAACAAAGTTTGTTGAGCCACTTTTCTATTCTGTTTTTTTCAAGGTGCAACTGAGAAGAGGAGTCTCAGAGCGGCTTACAAACTCCTTTCCCTTCCCCTCCCCACAATAGACACCCTGTGAGGTAGGTGGGGCTGAGCGAGCTCTGACAGAAACTGCTCATTTTCAAGTACAGCTCTGCCAGAACTATGGCTTGCCCAAGGTCATCCAGCAGGTGCAAGTGGAGGAGTGGGGAATCAAACCCAGTTCTCCCAGATTAGAGTCCGCGCTCTTAACCACTACACCAAACCGGGTGGAATTTTTATTCACATTATTTCCAATAAGATTTAATGGAGAATTGAATAGTGCTTGGTACTAATACAACATGAAGGAACCCAAACATTATTTCTCTGGGCCTGGTATAAACTTTTAACATAGGATGCCCACCAACCCAGTGACCCTGATCCTATTCCATATGTAAAATCTGATAAACTGCTTTATTTCTAGAATTAAATAAATAGACTGTATCATGACAATGGCCCTCTACTGGCAGAACAGTTTCTTGCATCAATGGAAGGCTTATTTGCACTGCAGGAAAGCACTGCTGTTACTAAGATCTGTGGGATCAAATCCATTATTCATAATATTAAGAAGTACAATGTTGGTAATAACTAAGGAACAACAGAAGTATTAACTAATACCTGCTTTCTGGATATTGTTTGACCAATGGTTAGGATCAAAGCAAAGTATTAAACCCTTGAGGACTATGTATAGGGTGTTCCTATTTCAGAATGGGTTACAATTCCACACACACATACACACACACACAGCCCAAAAAAAACCACGCTGGCAATCTTTCGAATAATAGATTTTAAGTATGCTGCCTTCTCTTATAGAAAATGAATTGTTTTTGACATTATAGCTATGTCACAAAGGCAATAAAATCATTCTGAAATTGAAGGGGCAATATTACCCCCCCTCAAGTGACTGTCATTTTAGCAGCTATTAGAAGGGGTATTATGGAATCCACGTCATTTCTATCAATAAGATCTTCTAGTGGGATTATATTCAAACACATTCCTTGTTTATTGTGATTCAATATATCCAATTTTTGTTGCACAACAACATTCCAGTATTGCATTCTTACATTTTGTTCTGATTATATGGTCTTTATAATATGCTCTGAAATGTACTATGACTTTCCTGTTGATGATGTACGTTACAAAAAAAGTTAATAAAAATTTATATTTCAAAAAAAAAGATCTTCTAGTGGGATGATATATTGTTCAACAGATGTATTTCTTTTGTTGATATTTACAAGAATTACAAAAATTGGTTTTTTGTACATCCTGTAATTAATATGAAAATGAAATAAACTCCCCATCTAAACAAAACAACCCATAAATTTGTTTTGTTTGATTTTGGTTTCTTTTATTATGGCAGTCTTTGCCTCTATTGGTTTCATTTTTACAAGGCAGTTAGCATTTTGCTAATAAGGGCATAGAGGGAGCATAGTGTTCCTTAGGGGGCCAAGGAGACAGGTTCTGGGCTTTCGGGATTGACTGCAAGCTGTAGCCACTAGGATTACATACATGTGTGAGGTGCTCCTGAAGGATATGGGATGTCACTTTGCCTTGCTCCCTCCTCCGAATGCCTGCCCTGCTGTGCCAAAATGCCCCTACAGTTTGCTCCCCTTCTTACCTGTAACTTTCCAAACCATACCCTGGTCCAAACAATTCTACCTCAAGGCTCTCCTCTGGCTTCCTGCCTGGTGAGATGCCTTACCTTTCTTCAGCCACCAACTGCCCTTGTCTTGTCAGTCTGCCTCTTCCTTGTGCTACTGTACTTAAAGCTAAGCGGCAGCAGTGCTGTTGTATTACTGTCAGGCCTGTAGCCATGGGGGGTTCCTGGGGGTGACGCTCCCTCCCAAATCTTCCCTACCCTGAATCTGCCATGACAGTCTAAATTTAATTCAGCCATGCCAGCCATATCACACATACCCCGCCCACTCCTGCTTCCTGCTTCAGTCCTCCTCCTGATTCAGCTTTGTCAGCACTGATTAGCCAGCACTGGGGCTAAGGCAGAGCTCTGCCTTCCCCTTCCAGACACCCAAACCCGCTCCTGCTTTCTGATTCAATCCTCCTCCTGCTTCCTGATTCAGCATCGCCAGCCTCCTCTTCCATTGGCCTCCTCTTCCCTTCGCTCCAGTTCTCTCTCTCGGGGCAGCTTCCATCGCAGCCCCCCCAGCAACAATACCATTAGTGAGAAGAAGAAAAAGCAGGCAGGGAATCGGGGGGGGGGTCTCTTCACCCACCACATTGTGGCACAAAAGGAAAGAGGGGTGGGGGGATCTGGGAAAGAAGGCAAAGGGAGGCTTGCAAAAGGATCCAGCCAGCCGATCAAGTCCTAGAGTTGCCCTGGATCGCTGCCAAAGAGTTTGGTTACTTTTGTTTCAAGGGGGGAGGAATCCCAGAGGGGGATTTTGAGTTCTGAGCAGGCAGGGAGATTTTTGCTCCTTTCCTATGTTTCCTTTCTCACTCTTTTTTTTTTGGGGGGGAGCTTGCTGCCTTTATTTTATTATTTTATTATTTATTCATTTTATTATTTTATTTTATTATTTTTGTGATGTCGGAAGTGACGTCATGCCCCCACCACCACCACCAAAAATGTTTCTGGCTACAGGCCTGATTATTGTTTGGAATATTTTCTATCAGTTCTCCCACAGGTGTTAATGTTAATCATGGGTGCATATCATTGCCTCAGAAGTGGGGAGGGTTATTCTATCTTCGTGAAATTTGATGACGCCAGTATTCTCAGGGAATATTGCAATTTGCCTAAGTTTTGTCCAGTTTGGATGGAAAACCATGAAATTAAAGACCTGAGAAAAGTCTTTCACTTAAACCAATGGGAAATGATAATAATAGAGAATTATGAAAACAAAACAACAATAATGAAACAATAATGAAACAAAACTGTATGAGTAAACCCTATAATGAAGCAGGCCCTTCTTGGAATTCATAACAAAAACAGAAGAAAGGAAACAAACTCCCATGCCTAAGTCTACTGTTTAATGTGATTCAAAACAAAATTCCAGAACTTCGTAATTATACTATATCCTCATTGCAAAAGAATTGCCTTCGTTTCCCCAGTTTACAGATTGATACCTTTCATATAATATTTTAAAACAGTTTTCCTTCAGAGCAGCTGAGATCAAATTTTTCTGGTTTTAAATCAGCAGCATACCAGTTCAGGGATATTCTCTTACAGCTTCAATTCTATTTTTTTTTAACATGGAAGTAGATAATGTAGTGTGGATTCCTTCTGAGTAAGCATACATATGATTGTGCTTGTTGAGGGACTCTGGTCACGGTAGGGGAGCCAGCCCACGTGGTCTGCAGCCTTCCTAGGCACCATCCATCCTAGGCTTTATCAATGGAAGAAAGGGTGGTTAAGGGCCTTTTGGTCCTCCTCTTCTCACCTGTCTCTTGCAATCGGCCAGTATGGGAAAGGGAATCTGTCCTTTTCAGCCACTTACCTTTCAAAGCATCTATGACATTCTGTGCATATACCCTCAAATAGCCCTCATGTGAGGAGCTTAGAGGCCAGGGCAGTCGCTGTGGTAACCCCTCTCTGGCCATTTCAGACCTGGGCTCCATCCATCATCAAGTTATTGTGCTAGTGCTTCAAATGTCCCCTGCCACCAGAAAAGATTCCCATGTGGACCTTTTGCCGGGGGGGTGGTGGTGGAGGTTCTGGCACCCTGGTCAGTATTGTACGTCTTTATCTTATTTTTTTTTAATTCGTAGATGCCTGTTTATCTGACCCACTGATAGTCTATAAACTAGCCCTATAAAATGCCTCACTATAAACTGGCAGAACTGAGTCTCAAGTTCAGTAAAATTTCTTAACCGATCAACCTTTTGTAATAAAGCCCTGAAGATATCAAAAGCAATTTCTTATTTAATTCATAAAGAAGAATATTCTCCCATTCTGCAAACTCCCAGGTGTGAACATCTCCTAGTACTATCCTACCATTCGTCTGTTCATTGTAGCATGAATCATATAAGTTGAAAGCCTTGGACACAGAATGCATTTATATTTTTCCACTTTTCAATCACTGGTCCTACTGTTAGGTGGTAACTTTCTAAAACCAATTTGTCTTGTTCCATGTTAATTAGTTACATCTGGTTCATTAAACCATTTCTGTATCTACGCCAGCCTATAGGCTTCTTAGTATATTAAAAAATCAGAAAACCCCACACTGTCTTCTACAATTCTAGGCCTTTTTTAATCCCACAAAAAGTTAAGGCATATTTTCAGTCACATAATCAGTATTGATTTAATCACACACACACACACACACACAAGAACCAACAAGGAACTCATGGGGAAGGGGAGAGCCTTCGGTCTCTTCTTCCTCCCCTCCGCTCCCTTATCCATGTAGACATGCTGTTTGCCCAAATATAGCAAGCAAATTCCCGGCAATGCTTCCCATACCTCACCCATGTTCACCATAGCAGTAGGATGAAAATGGGGGTGGGGGTCACTTAATGAGGCAATATCACTTCTGTATGAAGACTCGGAAGTGATGCTGCTGCCCCATACCTCACCCATGTTCACCATAGCAGGAGGATGAAAATGGGGGTGGGGGTTACTTAATGAGGCAATATCACTTCCTTATGAAGACTCGGAAGTGATGCTGCTGTGCTGAGTGATGCTGTAGGAATTTCCTGAATCTTTGTGGCAAAGAGCATTTCTCTAGGCAGCGGCTCTCAACCTTCCTAATGCTGCGACCCTTTAATACAGTTCCTCATGTTGTGGTGACCCCCAACCATAAAATTATTTTCATTGCTATCATAAGACCATCGAAAATTTGTGTTTTCCGATGGTCTTAGGCGATCCCTGTGAAAGGGTCGTTCGACCCCCAAAGGGGTCGCGACCCACAGGCTGAGAACCACTGCTCTAGAGTGTTGCTCAATGTAGTGATGTCTTTTCCCCATGCCTGGCCCCCCAGCGTTTCTTGGTAGGTGCCAGGCATGTCACTGGCAACCAGATCCCAGCCATTACCACCTTCTCCTTCCCACTGCCACTCCCTTCTTGCTTTCTCTCTCAATTATCCACGTATTGTTCTCTCCTCTTCCTCTTGCCTGGCCCTTTCTGGGGTTTTTTAATGCAACTGTGAACAAGGGAGATGTCCACAGACATTATTTCTTTGACACTGTGATGTGTGTGCCTATCACTACTCTGTTTGAGGAGCTTTTTAAATTCCCTCCCTTCGCTCTGATTTGGGGAGCTTTTTAAACCCCTTCCCTGACTTTACTTTTAAGATATTTCTGCAAACTTAGGGGTTCCTTCAGGTTTGTAAAAACATAGTTTTGCAGAAACATCTCCCCCGCCGCCGCCTTTATGTTTGGGCCAGCCTTGCCTCTGGTACATCATCTTCAATCCCTGCACACTTCCAAAATGACTTGGATCATACACATTCTGTCTGGGTATCTGTAATACAAAAGATGGACCACAAAGCCACACCAAGCCATAAATAGAACTGCAAAGGCTTGTGCTCAAATATATTTGTACAAAGTTAGAATAAGAGCCATCATTAGGAAAATAATATATAACGGTTCTTATCCGTGAGTAAGCCTGTCAAGCTTAATATGGAAGGCTGTGGATATGATTGCTTTCCAGCTTAGCAGATCCACTGAGAAAGTCCTCCACTGACAGATACAGTTCAAATGTCAAGCTGATTGCCATAGCCTTCATGTCAATTTACATAAATTATCCATAATGCTCTCATAGTTTACCTCTAAAAATGATGTTTGCCAGTATTCGTAATCTAATTAAGGGAGAATACAGTAGTGTTTATAGTTGATTGCACCATTCTCAGATTTAGTCTCTCAATTCTTTATGACACTGACAGATGATAATTCTGGTATTTTCACATTTTTCTTTCCACTGCACATTCCGTGGATGTAGCCAAAGCAGAAACCAAATCCCTTCACCATCTTCAAAAGTGGGAGCAGGAAACAATTTCTCTTTACTTTCTTCACTTTCAACAGTTACTAAAATCCTTGGTGTCCCCTGACTGCATAAATTAATTATTTAGCTTCTTAGAAATTAGGTGAAATAATAACCCACAGAATGAAAGACTAAAGCTTTCACTCTCTTGATTTTTAACCTTAATTAGCATTAAAGAATTGGCTAATTCAGTGCTGTAATTTCCCTTCTTTAATGAGCGTGAGCAATGAAAGCCTGTTCCAAAGGTTTTCTATATAAGGATGATGAACTTGGAAAAAAATATTTAACTTTTTCAATTTTTCTTTTCTTTTCTTTCTTTCTTTCTTTCTCTCTTTCTTTTTTTTTTGGTGGACATGGGATAATTACAAATGATGTAGTGTTCTTTCCTCTTTTGGAATAAAAGAGGTTATGCAAGTGATCTTACATTTGAGTTGCTCCCCGGATATCTGTACTACCTGATCTCATTAGATCTCAGAAGCTAAGCACGGTTGGATGGGAGACCTCCAAGGAATACCAGGGTCATGACACAGAGGCAGGCAAACCACCTCTGAAATCCCTCGCCTTGAAAACTCGACAGGGTTGCCATAAGTCAGCTGTGACTTGACAGCACTTTCCACCACTGCCATTATTATAATTCAAATAACTTTTCATTTTGCTCCGCATTGGGCAAGTCAGGTTGTCTATTCTGTGGTAGACAATTAGTTGCAAACTGACTGGTTTTGTGGTTTCATTATTTTTTTTAATGCTTTGCTTTGTATATAATGCATTATTGTGAACTTATTTTGAATAGGACTGGAGGGACCTACATCCAAATTCCCATTTTACCATGAAGCCCACTGGATGATCTTAGGCCAACCTAATTTACCTAACATGGTATGTAGAAAAGAAGAAGGGAGAATCATGTTTGTCACTCTGAGTTCATTGGAGGAAAAAGTAGAATAGAAATACAATGCAAACAATTAAAATGTTCCAGTTAATTATGAACTCCTTTCTATTGAGCAAAAATAAAACAATTCTATTTTTTAGGCCATAAACAATGCAAGCTGCATAGCAAAATGTGCCATAGCATACAGAAACTTCAGTGAAAATCTGCAGCTAATGTAGATTCTCCCCCTTCGTTTCTGGGACCTTCTGATACCTACTTTTCTCTACTAATGCTCACCATGATTACACTACTTTTCTACTGAGCCTGCCTTGATCAGAAGGGGAGGGTATTAATCTAACAAATGGATAAAATAAATAAATACATATAAAATAAATACATGTTTCCTTATTGGCAAACCATTCAAGCATCGATGGCTATTATGCACGGGTGAGTTCCTTTGCTTTCACTGTGCATGTCGATCAGGTTTTCTTTGTCATTTTGCACTGAGTTTCCTCCCTTCAGTGCTCAGGTCACTTTCTGGTCACCATTTCCCCAGGTTTTCTCTTCCAAGTCAAAGGTAATTCAAATGTGTACCGATTCCCTCAGATTCCCCCCACCCTTTTGCCATCTCTCAAAGGTCACTCCCTGTCCACATCAAGGTCGTTCCACCCACTTTGCACCTTGCACCATCCTCCCCCCTTCATTGGTGTACAAGCTCCATTTCCCTCCTTATTTTTTTTTGTCAAGTGGCATGAGTCTAGCAATATGAGATTATCATTAGTCTCAGTTCACTGAATTAAAAAAAATTAAAATGACGGGGGAAAGTTTAAAAGGAGCTGCAAAAGGTTTCGTTCCCTGCTGGGATTGACATGAAAGGGGGATCAGAGAGGAGGCAAATGGCACCAAATGACTCCACTTTACATACAAAAAACGTGGATCTCAACTTCCCAGCATTTATAGAAAATACACTGGTAACAACTTCAGCCAAACTTGAGAACAACATGAAATAAGATAATGCTTATCCCCATGTAAATTCAGAAGTGGCATAGTTTGTGCTTATGGTAGCTTATTTGTGCCCATGGTAACTGAGATTTATCTAGAAGGATGAATAACTAGGTTCCTTCTAGGATTGCCAGCCTCCCTGGTGGAGGTGGGGGTTCCCCACCACCAGGCTCTGCTCCCTTGCTGCCAATATGCTGGCTGGCAGGGGGACTTACCACATCATTGGTGATGTGGTGACATCACTTCTGAAGCGCACAGGAAGTGACATCATCACACTAGTGACATACAGATAATGGAAATGCTTTGGTATTTGGCCAAAAAACTATGGTAGAAGCCATTTTTACCATAGAGTTTTTGCCCAAATACCAGAGCATCACCACAATGCCATAATGTGATGATATCACTTCTGGTGCATGCTGGAAGTGACATAGCCGTGTCGCAGGTGACATCGGCCATGCTTCCCTCCTGCTTCTGGTAAGTCCCCCACCATCCCCCACCAGTTGTCAGGAGTGACCTGGCAACCCTAGTTCCTTCTGCTGTGAGGTTAAATTCAATGGAGGCGAAATTCAATACAAACATCACTGGTAGAAGAAGGAAATAGTCACAGTTTTGCTTGACTACTCCTTTCTCACTGTGGCCTCACTTTGTTTTTTATCCAAATAGGTCCTGTATCCTCCAGCATTGGGATTTTTTGAAGTGCTCAGGGAAGTTCTAGATAAGTGGGTAGGACAGGAACAGTCTTCATCTATGCATACCTTCCACTGACACTTCGTTGAATCTAACCCACAGTGGTTTGAATATCCAAGATCTACTGAGGTCCACAGGGGATGTGTCTTCATTTTGCTTGGTAACAGAACATGATGTAAAAGCAGGGGTCATTTTGTAGAAAAAGAGGTGCAGGAGCTCATTAGCATAACTTATTTGCATAACTTATTTGCATATGTCACACCACCTGACATCACCGGAAGTGTATCAGAAAACTACAGCCACCGCTCAGGCTCCACTGGACTCTTTTGGATTGCCAGCTATTGGGGGGGGGGACGTGCAGATCTGCCCTCGCAGAGGAGGGAGAGCTTGTACCTGAATAAAACTTGGTCTTAAAAGTGCCACTGGACTGTTTTGGATTGCTAGCTGGGGGGGGGGAACGCCCAGCACTGCCTTTACGCACAGATCTGTCCTTACATAGATCTGTGCAGAAAGAGAGAGAGAGAGAGAGAGAGAGAGAGAGAGAGAGAGAGAGAGAAGGAAAGAAGGAAAGAAGGAAAGAAGGAAAGAAGGAAAGAAGGAAAGAAGGAGGGAAAGAAAGACGGAAAAAGGAGGAAAAGAAAGAAAGAAAAAGAAGGAAAGAAATAGAAGGAAAGAAGGTGGGAAAGAGGGAAAAAAAGAGGGAGAGAAGGAGCAGGGGGTGGGGCTTGTTGCATGTGCCCGCCCCCTGGGCTCTTTATTGCCGGAGCTCTGCTCCTGTGCGCTCCTGCAGGAAATGACCCCTGCGTAAAAGAAAGAATGAATCCTGCACAAAAATTGCCTTGCAATGCTGCCATGGTTAATCTTCAAGAGAGGCTTTTAGACATCCATTAGAGTTGCCTCCTAATGTATTTGTAAGTGTACCATTATTAGATCAATTCATATCAATGAAGGAAAACACGAATTTTGGAGGAAAGGGGAAGAATATGAAGTCTCACTGCCAATACACTGGAAATATTAATGCACTTATGGCTTGCAAAATCAGTTGACATGTTTCTAGATATTGGAGTACTTTTGTTGATAGAGGGTTTTAAGGTCTTAGAACATCATTCATTGTTACTAAAGTTACCATGGATACTAAATTTACTATGCATTCCTATATACAGGCTGTTGAACACCATTGGTTTTAATAGGATTGAAGCCATCCTAATTGTTTTGCAGGTTGCAGCTCAGCTCCTCTTTAGTATTTACTGGAAAGAAAAGGTAGAAGATTATTCAGTGTTTGGCTATTAGTTATATCCTCAAAGTCAATCACCAGTATTTCCTAAGTCCTTTAGTGATGCTTTTGCTACCAAGAAAGACAGCAATTGGGAAATGTATTTAATCAGCTACTTGTTGAAAGGGAAATCTGGAGGTGAACCTGCAAGGATTTGCAAGTCACTTCACTGTCCCCTGATTCTTCTCACCGCATATTTCCTCTTTCAGCCTTCATATCCTCACCTTTCTCTACTTCCTTCTTCCTACCAACTAACCAACCTATATTTTATTCCCCTCATTTCAGCTATATTTATTATTTATCTACTTCATTTATACCTTGTCTTTATCCACAATGTGGACCCAAAGCTGCTTACATCCTCCTCCTCCATTTTAACCACACAACAACCCTGTGAGGTAGGTTAGGCTGAAAGTGCATGATTGGCCCAAGGTCATTCAGTAAGCTTCAGTGGCAGAGTAGGATTTCAAACGTGGGTCATCTAGATCCTAGTCTGAAATCTGAACCATTACACCACACTGCCTGTCATGTAGTAGCTGCTGTTGAACAGTAGGGTGCAACCAGACCTGCCAGTTGCTGCAATGGAGCCTGGCCCTAATGAGTCTTCCCTCAACAGCTAAAACATGCCTGGGAAGGGTACTGCCCAACCAGTCTTTAACTGACAGAAACCAAAGCTTGAAGGCTGGCAATGTTGTTGTTGTCTAGCAACCTCAACAATGGCCACTGCAGAAGGCATTTGTTTCTTAAACATACAGGCTCTGCATTTCCTATGGGACATTAATTTCCCAGGTATATTTATTTATTTATTTAGAAGAAGAGGAAGAGATTGGATTTATAGCCCACCCTTCATTACCCAAAGGAGTCTCATGGCAGCTTACAATCTCCTTTCCATCCCCCTCCCCACCACAGACACTCTGTGAGGTAGGTGGGGCTGAGAGAGCTCTCTCAAGAACTGCACTTGAGAGAACAGCTCTGAAAGAACTTATCACTGACTCAAGGTCACACCAGCAGCTGCATGTGGAGGAATGGGGAATCAAACCTAGTTCTCCCAGATTAGAGTCCACACTCTTAACCACTACAGCTTTTTTTCTGTAAACCTGGGGCTTTTCTCATGTTTGTAGAAAGATCTGTCTTCTTGACCATTTATGATGGCAGTCTCCAAATTTAGGTTTCGTCAGGTGGGGCCACATTGAGAATTAGATATATTGATTTTAGTTTTGTTTAGTTTATGATGGCCTTTTATAATGTTTTGTTTTGAATTGTTAGTCACTCTGTTGTCCTTGATAGGACAGAAAGTGAGATAGAAATTTTGTTAGATCAAGTTGGAGGTTTGCTCATGGAACCATAAAACATCTTTCATTCCAATATCCCGGTCTTTAGTAATTTAACAATGGGTTCTGTCCAGTGAACTGTGGGTGTTACAAAGCTTGTGAATTAAGACTTTCCACTGTAGTTCACTGAGCCCCCCTCCCAATACTGCTTCTGGAGGTCATAGGATCCCCTTTGGAGGACCAAAGTAGGGATCTGTAAAAAGAGAAGGAACATAGTCCCCATATTCCATCAATAGTACTACCTTTCCGGTACTTGAAAACAGCAGTTGGATACAGTCCCATGTACATAAAGTATGATTTAAAGCATAAAATAGGTTATTTGGGCTTCAAAATTTCTCTTGCTTGGTCAGATAAGTTAATGGGCAGTTTAGCTTGTTTGTTCTCAAGGCTCTGGAGCATTCATGAGTTTTCCCACAGTTTCCATGAAGCTTAAACAACACCCTTGTGAGGAAATTCCACCTTTTTCTCTGAGGTATGATTAGTTAGTACAAAAACAGATTAAAACTCAAAGCAGAGAAAACGATCAAATCTTCTGTAATTTGTTTCATTCATTCTTTTACACATTTCTACAAAGCAGCCTAAATGCTCCTTTATAAATATGTGCCAAATTTCATTTTACATTTCAAGTTAGAGATGAACTGCTCCGGAAATTGGCTTCCAGTTTAACCATTATGAGCAAGAAAAAAATGTAATCCAAACCATGTAATTACCAACCCTGTGACATCACTCACAAATATACATATTTAATTAAATCACCAAGCAAAAAGAAAACTTTGAAGAGATCATGAAGTCTCATAAAGATTTCTTTTTATGCTCTGATTTAATCAGTACATTTATTCATGGATATGCATTAGTAACTTGGTTTTAAAAAAATGAGCTGAGAAATGGAAACTGATAAACTGCATGGATTTGTCCAGAAGAATGGCAGATTGGTTGCAGCTCTGGAAACAAGATTAAGTAATTTGGAACTTCAGAGTCCATTGAGACACTTCAGGTGGAGATATATTTGCAAGCTTTATTTGTTGTTTTTGAGACCATCTCAGTTCTCTGTTTCTGTGTGAAAAGGATGCTCACACAGATGTATTTATTGCTCATAAAATATGCTTGTGCACAATAACAGATATTGAGGATTTTGTCCTTTGGGGGCAGGGGCTACACACATGAAGGGGTGGAGACTTGGTACAGTGTAGAAATATAGTGGCATATAATGGTTCGAGTGCTGGAGTAAGATCAGGGAGATCCAGACTCAAATAACTGTTCAACCATGAGCCTTGATGGGTGTCCTTGGATCACTCACTTTCTCTCAGCCTAACCTACTTCATGAAGTTCTACTTCATGAAGTACCACTAATATTCCACCACCGCCTTCTTCTTTATCTCCGCACTTTGACCATTGGTTGAGCGAGCATTATCGGGGGCGTGAGACGTTCCTGGCAGTGCTACTGGGACGTATATTGCTGTTCTGTTGTGTTGGTATGAATAATTCTCGAATCCCATCTTGAATTCAAGTAATTTTGGAGCACCGTATTTTTAATTGAATTGTACTTATTGTATTTTATATTGTTCTTATACTGTTGTACTGATTTAACTTGGCATCTATGCCTCTTGTGAGCCGCCCTGAACCTTTGGGGAGGGCGGGATATAAATTCAAAGATAAATAAAAAATAAATAAAAGTTGTGAAAGTAAAATTAAGGAGAGGAGAATTATGTTTGCTGTCTTGAGCTCTCCTGAGGAAGGATATGATACAAATGTGATAAATAAAGTTATTCTTTTCATCAGCAATGACGGAGGAAAAAAACTAAGGCAATGTCATGTGATGCAGTTTTGCAAGGCAAAAAGATTAATCCATATAAAACATTTTCTTCACTTTTAATAGAGGTATAGTTGAATAGGTTGATGATATCACTGGGATTATTTTGGTTGCTGGGATCTGTCATTGTTTTGTGAAAGTATGCATAGTTTGATTAGTTTTGGCCTTTCATTTTAGCTCTGTTCATAAGGCTCTATAGTGGGAGGGGCAAATTTATGTCACTTTCCCCAAAGACAACAAAATGCTATTTCATCAGTGGAACTGTGAGGTTGGGTGCATACCACTAAAATAAGAAGTGCAGTCCTAGAACTGCAATCCTACACAGAGTTACTCCAGTCTAAGACTATTGAAGTCAATGGGCTTATACTGAAGTAACTCTGCACAGGACTGCACTGTTAATGACTTGAGAGGTGAAGGAGAAAAACCCTATATGCCTCTTGAATCCTCTTGAAGCTCTTAATTATTCTGTCTTGGAATATATCAGTACATCTCTCTAATAGTGACTGTCATTTTGCTGGTGCTTCTTGTGTTTGCTTCATGGGGGTTATTATGGCCAAGCTATTGAAAGAAAAGAGTAAGTGACCAATTTGCAACAGTGAAGTATGGAAGTAATAACTTGCTAATGCTATCTTCCTGCTATATGTGCTGATTTATCAAGCTTTAGAGGGTAGGAAGAGAACTTTGCTTAATGGATTCGCTATTCTTGCTGTTGGAAAAGTCACCACAGTCAAACTGATGGTAACTTTTGCCCAGGCCTATTAACAGTCTGAAAAAGGGAGACTTCCAATCCTTCCTGCATTACTCTCCCGATTGTTCAAGTTATATTTCAAGCTGGTGATGTGGTTTATTGATTCAGTTAGGGATTGGTGACCTCCACTCCCACAGCTGCAACATTTCACCAGTTTAGTTTCTCTTTATATTCCAATAACTGAAGAAGAAGCACACATCCCCAGGGATCATGGTCAGATCATTAATGTGACCTACTTTTCAAGCAAGGAATCACTTGCAGTTCATCTGCTCTTTATGCCTGCACATTTGGATGCATCTTTTAAATGACTAACAATGGATATGTTACATTGTCTGATTTTTGCACCTCCACAGTTAGCCACATTCATTTTTTAACTGACAGCAAGTTAGTTAGGTTCATGGGCAGACAAAAGCACATAGAGGCATCTAAGTAGTATGCCACAGCTCAGAAATCTTAAATGGACCCCCCTTTAACTATGGGGCTTTTAACAGTTGAGGGAGCAGCAGATGAGTTGATGTAGGAAAGAAGGACCTGCAAGAAAGAAGTCTAATGATGCATGAAAGTAGTCTTATCATATAAGTGTAGACAACAAAATTCATTGGGACACATCTTACTTCAGAGAGAGAGAGAGAGAGCACAAGACACTGAGAAAACAAAATCCAAAACGATAAAATATATTTGTTGCTATGAATTTCCTGATACTACTTTCTGGATAATAAGACACAGCAGAATTCTTTGTTTGTAAAGATTAAATAAATAAACTGAGAAATACCCATGTATCAATAAACTGTTATCTTTGTTGTCATTTTGAGGGTTACCTAAGGTTATCATCCTCCAGGAGGTAGCTGGAGTTCTCCTGGAAATCCCAAATGATCTCCAGTCTACAGTGATTCCCTAGAGAAAAGAGCCACTTCAGAGGGTGGATTCTGGCATCACATCCCTGCTGAGCTCCCTTGTCTCCCCAAACTTCACTGCCCCCCAGGCTCCACCTCCAAATCTCCATCTTGTTTTGTCCCTCTGTGATATTTGTCTCTCTTTTCACCAACAGCACCATGTGGAAATATCAAGCAAAGATCTTACCTTTTGTATCTGTGGAGGGGTTTTGAGAAGAAATAGTCCCAGTGAGTAATATGCTGGCTTTCTCCTCACATTTATACCACCTAAAGTGGCCTCCCCGTTGACATACTGGAGAAGCAGGAAAGCTCATGAGTAGCCACCATTCCTAACACATAACAGTTCTTCCCCTCTTAAAAAAGGGGCGACAAGGATCCCATGATGCTTCTGTGCTTATAAATGCATCACCAGTCCCATTGGAGTTGAGGTGGGATTATGAAAACATTTATACTTCTCTTTTGTGTCTAAAAAAGGGCTATTTTGAGGCCAAAATGCACCAGAAAAGCATTCTGGCTGCAATCTGGCTTGGCCACACACCCTGCTCCCAGCAGCCCTCAGTCGGGCTGCCAGAGCAAAAAGAAGCAAGGTGAGTTTCCCCATCCCACCTGCTCAGGGCACCCGGGCCTTGCTGGTGAGGTTGAGGGGGTGGCAGCGGGCTTCATCGGGGGGTGGGCCACGGGATGGTGATGGTGAGGCCTGGATGTGGGGGCCCTTTCCTGCCTGCTCCCCGCACTTAAAGGGAGTCCCTTTAAGTGCAGGGAGCTGGGAGGCCTCACATGCCCCATCTCCAAGAGAGAGAAGGGAAAGGGGTGGCTGTGGGTGTTGGGGCTTCTTTCCTTCTCTCACTTTCTTTTTCTTTCTCTTTTTCTTCTTTCCTTCTCTCTCTCTTTTTCCTTCTTTTCCTCTTTTCCTCCTTTCTTCCTTCTCTCTTTCTTTCCCTCCTTTCCTTCTCTCCTTTCCTTCTCTTTCTTTCTTTTTCTTTAATTAGAGATGAACGTTTGAGAATATGGTTTATACACTAGAATTTAGCACACTCTCTGCTCTTGTCCCCAATAAACCCCCTCACCATCACTAGTCTGTGCCTCCGCCTCCCCCCTCACCATCGCTGGCCCATTTGCCCACCTGCGGGACCCAGGGAAAAGCCTGTCCACCCACTCCTCGCCTTTCCCAGCCTGCACTTTCTTTCCCTCTTTCTTTCCTTCTCTTTCTTTCCCTCCTTCTTTCTTTCCCTCCTTCTTTCTTTCCCTCCTTTCTTTCTTTCTTTCTTTCTTTCTTTCTTTCTTTCTTTCTTTCTTTCTTTCCACATCTGTGCATTCCCCTCCATAGCTAGCAATCCAAAAGCATTTAGTGGCACCTTTAAGACCAAGGTTTATTCAGGTATAAGCTCTCCCTCCTAGCATTCAGTGGCACCTTTAAGACCAAGGTTTATTCAGGTACAAGCTCTCCCTCCTCTGTGAGGGCAGATCTGTGCGTCGTCCCCCCCCCCAATAGCTAGCAATCCAAAAGAGTCCAGTGGCGCCTTTAAGATTAAGGTTTATTCAAGTACAAGCTCTCCCTCCTCTTTGAGGGCAGATCTGGACTGTCAGGGGTGTGGCCTAACATGCTAATGAGTTTCTGCTGCTGGGTGTGGCCTATTATGCTAATGAGTTTCTGCTGCTGGGCGTGGCCTATTATGCTAATGAGTTTCTGCTAGGCTTTTTCTACAAAAAGAGCACTGGAAAATGTTAGGTCCAAAATATCATTCAGTATTAACAAATATGCCCTGACCTGGATAGCCCAGGCTAGCCTGATCTCACCAGATCTCAGAAGTTAAGCAGGGTTGGAATTTGGATGAGATTAGAATTTCAATGAGAGGCCACCAAGGAAGTCCACAGTCACTATGCAGAGGCAGGCAATGGCAAACCGCCTCTGAATATCTCTTGCCTTGAAAACCCAATGGGGTTGTGACAAGTCGACCACAACTTGATGGTGAAGAAGGAGAAGAAAAAGAAGAAGATGGAGGAGGAGGAAGAGGAGGAGGAAACTGGATTTATACCCCACCCTTCATGACCCAAAGGAGTCTCAGAACGGTTTACAATCCCTTTCCCTTCCTCTCCCTACCACAGACACCCTGTGAGGTAGGTGGGCCTAAGATAGCTTTCCCAAGAACTGTCCTTGAAAGAAAAGCTCTGAAAGAACTGATGATTGACCCAAGGTCACACCAGCAGCTGCAAGAGGAGGGGTGGGGAATCAAACCCAGTTCTCCCAGATTAGAGTCCACACACCAAACCACTACACCAAATTAACAAATATGTCCTTAATTCAGTCATCAATTAAAAGCGTGGCAAGAGACTCACCTCAGCCATTTTTTGGGTTCCAGGAGGCATAGCTATGCAAAAGGGCTGAGCCAGCTCTCCCCTCAACGTGCCACACCATACAGCATGTCAAAGGGGTGGGCACAGGCAGCAATAGCACAAGGGCTACTTAAGCAAGCCTGCATGTGTTCCTTGGCCTCTTTTTCTGGCTTGCCGGCTTGTCCACCCACCCACCCTCATATGGTGACTGTTATGATTTATGTGTTAGTTGATTTTGTTTTTACTGTTGAAG
The DNA here is from genome assembly GCF_001447785.1 of Gekko japonicus. Lineage (NCBI taxonomy): Eukaryota > Metazoa > Chordata > Lepidosauria > Squamata > Gekkonidae > Gekko > Gekko japonicus. Next base: position 1,121,237 of record NW_015169180.1, on the reverse strand, counting down.
CTTGGTGGCTTAGGCATGGGGACAGATATGTTTGGGGAGGAGGCTGTGCTGGCGTGCCTGTCTCCTCCATTTTGGGGGGTCCCATGAGGGGCCTTGGGGTGTGGAGCCATTCAGCCACATGCCCAGGCGGGGCCTTCTGACTGGCTTACACCACCAGGTGGCAAGGGGACCAGCTAGAGACCTGCGTCCACATGTGTCCTGTTATCTCTCCACTCTGCGGTTTTACCCCAGCAGGTGTGCTGGGGAAGGGGTTCATCGGGTCGGCAGGTGGGTCTCCCGATGTTTGGATCCATCCCCATGCTGTGCCGTTGCTCCTTTGTCTGGAGTCAAATTAATAAGCTGCAGCCATGTTTTACCAAAAAATGCTGTGTGTGTGTTATTCCTTCCAATGACTCACCCTCTACCCCTCCTTGAACCTGCAACCAAGTCTCATAACTTAAAATGGGCTCCTGCTAAGGAGGAATGAATTTCCCTGTGTGTTTGGTTTGAATTGTTTAGATTTTTTTCTCAGTGGTTTGGGTGGTCTTTTTTAAATTGTGTACAATTTTCACATGATATTTACGTGTCGCATAAGTACATAAGATAGGCCATTTTGGATCAGGCCAATGGCCCATCCAGTCCAAAACTCTGCATCACACAGTGGCCAAAAACCAGGTGCCATCAGGAGGTCCACCAGGGGGCCAGAACTCCAGAAGCCCTTCTACTGTTGCCCCCAAGCACCGAGAAGACAGAGTATCACTGCCCCAGACATAGTGTTCCGTATAGACCTTGCAGCTAATAGCCACTGATGGACCTCTGCTCCATATGCTTGTCCAATCCCCTCTGGAAACTGTCTATGCTTGTAGCCACCACCCATTCCTGTGGCAGTGAATTCCATGTGTTAATTACTCTTTGGGTGAAGAAGTACTTCCTTTTATCTGTTCTAACCCTACTGTTCATTAATTGCATTGAGTGCCCAAGAATTCTTGTACTGTGAGAAAAGATACTTCTTTCTCTGCCTTCTCCATCCCAAGCATAATTTTATAAACCTCTCTCATGTCACCCCTCGGTTGTCATTTCTCCAAGCTAAAGAGCCCTAAACCTCTTTAACCTTTCTTCACAGGGAAAGTATTCCACCCCCTTAATAATTTTCATTCTACTCTAACCAGGACTATTTAGATAAGCTCCAACTCCCTGACACACTAGCCCAGTACAGACGACAACCCCTTTGCACGATCACCTGGTCATCTGCAGGGTGTGAGTGCTCAGAGGAAGCAGCTGCACGTTTCTCCCCTCTTTGTGATCAGCAGTGCTGGTTTCCAGACGCTGCAGATCACAGGGAGGGAGAGTCCGTGTGGCCACTTCCTCTGTGTGGTCTCCCCTGAAGACAATCAGGTGATTGTGCAAAGGCAGGGAGTGGGGCCAGCATGCTCCTGCCTGCTCCCCCTCCCTTCAAGTTCAGGGAATGCTAATATGAAGCAGGCAAAGAAAGCACTTTCTTATGGCCCATTTGAAACAGTCCCCCCAAATTACTGCTGGGCCTAAAATCAAGCAGCTAATCCTGTACTGCGGATAAATTAAAAAACAAACATAAAATCCAGTTTAATCCACAAATGCTAACTAAATGTCATGATATTTCACTTTTGTTTCTTGTCCATTAAAGACAACATGTCCTTTAACTTCAAGGCCTGACACAACATGTAATGTAGCTATGGCTCGCCACTGTTGAAGAATTAGTCATTTATATTTTGCCAGGCCTTGTAAGATCCAGATACGTTGTACTGTCTTCCTCTAGAGCAGCGGTTCTCGACCTGTGGGTTGCAACCCCTTTGGGGGTCGAACGACCCTTTCACAGGGGTCACCTAAGACCATCGGAAAACCCAAATAATTACATATTGTTTTTGTGATTAATCACTATGCTTTCATTATGTTCAATTTGTAACAACGAAAATACATCCTGCATGTCAGATATTTACATTACAATTCATAACAGTAGCAAAATTACATCTATGAAGTAGCAACGAAAATAATTTTATGGTTGGGGGTCACCACAACATGAGGAACTGTATTAAAGGGTCATGGCATTAGGAAGGTTGAGAACCACTGCTCTAGAGGCAATCAAGGAATAGCATGTGTTCCAGGCATATAAGCATATGGGACTAGCTGAAGTCATTTATGAATGAATTTGACCTGACTATAGTGGAGCAAGCTAAATGCTGCATTTCTGTTCCATAGGTTTAAAAGGGAGTCACAACTAATCTTACCTGGATTGGTTGCATGATGTCTTCCATTAGAGTTAGGAAATAGAGAAGACCATGTGTAGGGTTCCAGATGACTTGATATGATCTGTAGATTATCATAATAGTGATATTAATAAAGGCTTGTCTGAATGAAGAGTTATGTTGATAAGTATGAGGAATTTATAGCTAACTTCCAAGGCAAAGGCATAAATCACTACAGCAAGTTTATCACCACAAATATGAGTGGTGACAAATATCATTCTGTATCTGTTGTGGCACTGAACTGTCAAAAACCAGTTGCACACTAGGAATTAACTTCAGCAACTCATTAATCTCCAAAGTAAATTTACTAAAGAATGAAATCTCAAACCTGAAAGGATTTAAGCCCAATATAAATCAGAACTGACTTCAGGGAGGAGGGACTGGTTTATACACTGACAAGAAAATGGACCGAAGTAGCCTGGCTATTATATTTATAAATAAATTCCCCCCCCCCCGAATCAAAAATGGTTCACACATCCCTCTTTACCCAAAATGGTATCTCAATCTGCTTCAAGGATGGTGGTCAGGCATCCTCTTTGTAATGACAGGATAGCCCAGTTCCTGTCATCTCCTGACAATTCCATCACCCAGCCAGTCAGTACTTAGGGTGTTTTCTGGGCAATGAACATCATTGCAATGGATTGGATTGAAATGAATATGTTTCAGAGGCCACAAAGTGATAAATCTGTATGCATTATTTATAGTCTGCCTTTCTCATTGAGACTCAGGATGGATTACACAATGTAAGTCAAATACAATCAACAGGATGGGACATCCAATAAACAAAGCAATAAGGTTTGGATTGCAGAAATCTGAAAATGAGCAGAAATATGAAAGATAGCATTGAAAAAAAGCTGGAACAAAGCATAAGCATTAACATTACATATTAAATGATGCAGAAATGGTATAGTAGGATCATACTTATAGCAAGTCAGTACATACACCGTTTCGTGCGCCTTGGTGTTTAGTCATGCCGGCCACATGACCACGGAAACGTCTTCGGACAGCGCTGGCTCTTCGGCTTTGAAACGGAGATGAGCACCGCAACCCTAGAGTCGGACTCGACTGGCTTTCGAGCAAGGGAACCTTTACCTTTTTACATACTGTATACAGTAGTATAATATACAGTCCCTAACCCTTTACCAAAGCACCTTTCTGAAACATTTAGTTTACTTAAGTACTTGTGTAAAAAAGATCTCCTGAATAATTCAGTTGTACATTGTTTGCAAAAAGCCAAGAGTGTGGGACCCTTCATGATCATTCCATAAGGTGGGGGGCGCAGCAGAGAATGCACGTGTATGGACTTCTGTTGATTCCCCCCCCCCCCATTCGAAGGGTCTCCATTCCAGGAGGCCCCGCACAAATGGGA
>NW_015169180.1:1098468-1117597 GCF_001447785.1 Gekko japonicus | reverse complement strand
CGTCATGCCTGAGGGACTAAGGCCATGAAGGGCTTTGTATGTGATAGTCAATACTTTGAATATCGGCAGTAGATTAGAGAATGGACAATAATTGGCCACAATTTTTCTGTAGGAATGGAAGGTTTTTTAGTAGTAGATGGATAACTGCCTCTTTGAGTGGCTGCATGAAGGAGCCAAGAGTTAGTGATTCATTTATGATGGATAGCAAGAGTTCATTAATGTGGTTTTAGGAGCCAGGGTGGTCAGCTAAACTTGAGTGCATAGATAGTGGCTTTCATAGAGCTCAGGATCCTGTCAACATCCACCCTTGTAACAGTCCATAATCAGAACAGATGAACGATTCGGCATTTCTTCTGCCCGGCCTGTATTACAGGTGGCATCCAGATCAGAGTGTATTCAAGTTATTTTCAAGACTTTATACAACCCTGCTTCTTGTCTTAGCTCTGATAGTAATGATTTCCAACCAGTGTACTTAGGCATACTGGATGGAAATGGATGGAAATGACTACCATAATGTCTAGGATGGGCAATGGTCCAGGATTCAGTGAAGGTGAGCCTGCCCTTTACCAGTATCAGGTGGGTTACTGAGGCTGGCCATCCAGGCTGGGGGCCTCAGGGGAGAGCACAGAATGCTTTAACTCTCCATGTGTTATTTATGTACCAATCGATGTAAGCCACCCTGAACTTGTTTCCAGGGAGGGTGGGGTACAAATTGAATAAACAACAACAACAACAACACTGCTGCCGCTTTTCAGCTGGCTTGCACCTGGCCAGGCGGTGGGAGGAAGAGTCGGCATGCAAGCCTCACCATGGGGATACAGAACTGCGACAGGCACAGCGGCAAAGCGGCTGCCGGCTCGCCCTCAAGGAAAGAGCAGGTAGACTGAGGATCCCTGCTTACCAGTATCAGCTGGGTTACTGAGGCTGGCCATCCAGGCTGGGGGCCTCAGTGGAGAGCACAGAATGCCTTAACTCTCCATGTGTTATTTATGTACCAATCAATGCAAGCCACCCTGAGGGTGGGGTACAAATTGAATAATTAATAACAACAACAACAACAACAACACTGCTGCCACTTTTCAGCTGGCTTGCACCTGGCCAGGTGGTGGGAGGAAGAGTCGGCATGCAAGCCTCACCATGGGGATACAGAACTGTGACAGGCACAGTGGCAAAGCGGCTGTTGGCTCGCCCTCAAGGAAAGAGCAGGTAGACTGAGGATCCCTGCAGAAGCTGCCCCTCTTCTTGCTGGTACAGGCAAGCCCCAGAGCATGGGAAGGCCTTGCGGGATGGCTTGGCCAGCTGCCAGCACACCAAGAAACAGAGGGAAGTGAGACCATCCCACCTGGTAGGGGCTGGGAGGCTGCTCCATAAAAGGGGGAGTTTCCCACAGACTGAGAGGGATACAGGCATGCAGGTTCCACTCTGGGGAACCAGCACACCAGGGCACAGCAGGAAGGCGATGAATTAACTACCTCTGCAACCCATCCTGAGGCCAGGGAAGAAAGAGGGGGAGACAGAGCAACTGCTGGGAGGCAGGCTGAGCAGAGTGGAGTGACAGCAGAGGAGGTCTCTGATGGGGCCGCAGAGGGTGCTTCTTACATAAGGACTAAGACAGTCCTGCACAACTTGTGATTCTCTCAGGTGAGCAACAGCCATGCATGGTGATCCAACTGAGGAATCAATAATTCTCCCTGTTTTTTCTCGCCTGCCCAGGCCTGGAAAATGAGAGGGGGCAGTTAAGCATGGCAGACCAATCTATATGTATGTGACTTCTGAACAGCATCTCGTTTCGTAGAGCACCAATGTGCCAAGCTGAGCGAAGGCAAGAGCAATCAAACATGTTGCTACCAGCATGGGTTAAATGATGAGAGCTCTCCTGAAGCAGAGAGTCCTATTACGTAAGGTTGTGCAAATTTATGTTGTGGCCATTTCCAAGAGCACATCTGTCATTAAGGTCACAAAACACATGAAAATCCTAGATTCTCTGCCATGTAATTCAATTCCTTCTCCACTGAAAGAGAGGGGGAGAAAGAGAGAGAGCCCCCCCCCTTTTAAATAGCATAACTATCCCGATGACAGCACAAGCCCCTGGGGAAACTGCCACCTTAGACTGAGACCCTGGGGAAGCCAAACTGAGCCATCCTACATTCTGTGCATGGAGTGCGTCTGTGGCAGCATGACTGAATGTTTTTTGACAGCTCCTTTATTTCAGGGCCCATCACAGGACAGACAGAATGATTTCTGTAATTATTTTTAGGCATACGATCCTAAGTCAGCTCTGATAATGCATATCTTTGAAACCGTTTGGCATAAAATGCATATGGATAGTTCACATGCAGCCCTCCAGTTAAAGCCTTTGATATATGAAGTGTCTGACTGCATGAGCTGCTACTGTATCACTTCCAGGCTAGGCGTACGGCAAATATACAACTGGCTGATTTTCATCCAAGACCTCACATCGGAGTGCAATTTCATTCAAAGGCTTGCATATGCAGACTTTGCTCTTTCTTGGAGCTAAATTATCTCTATTTTGGCCACGCTTTTGTAGTACAGCCTGAACATTTCCCTTTGTAAATGAAGGAGAAGGAAAACCATGAAATGGGTGCCAGTAGGAACTGAGATTCACCCTAGCGGAGCTAAAATATTGTAATCTTTGTTTTTCTTATATCCCTTGTTTATTGTTGTAATCAAAGGCGAAGGGGGGTGTATTTGGGGCCGTTTTTTGTATGGGAAGACCCCAATTACCCTCCATCGTTTTCTGCCTGTTACACCCTCCTTGTTCCAGTGCTTAACTCCTTCACTTAGCGATGGCACTAGCACTTCACCCCACTCTAATTCATACCCCTCCCAGTAGGATCCAATGCCAACACCAATGCAACTTTCAAACCAGGGGGCAAATCAGGGGGCATAATCCCATTTCCTCCCAGCTTCTAAGTGCTGGGGGGGGAGAGAATGCATCTTTAGCCTGGTTGTCTTCCTGTCTTTTCCTTTCACAACCTCTGAGGATGACAGCTTAGAGGTGACAGTGAGATAAAATGTTTGGAACTGGGTGTTTACTTTGCAAAGCAGAAAATATATATCTCTAGATAGATAGTTTATAGATACACACACACAGATACACACCCAAATCCAGTAGAAATTAGATCACAAATGATAAATAACAAGTTTTTAATGGGCAGCAGATCCGGAAGAAGGCTGTAAAGAGCCAGTCTGGTTTAGTGGTTAAGAGCGTGGACTCTAATCTAGGAGAACTGAGTTTGATTCCTCACTCCTCCACATGCAGCTGCTGGTGTCAGTCAGGGGGCATAATCCCATTTCCTCCCAGCTTCTAAGTGCTGGGGGGGGAGAGAATGCATCTTTAGCCTGGTTGTCTTCCTGTCTTTTCCTTTCACAACCTCTGAGGATGACAGCTTAGAGGTGACAGTGAGATAAAATGTTTGGAACTGGGTGTTTACTTTGCAAAGCAGAAAATATATATCTTTAGATATATAGTTTAGAGGTACACACAAACACAAATACACACACAAATCCAGTAGAAATTAGACCACAAATGATACATAACAAGTTTTTAATGGGCAGCAGATCCGGAAGAAGGCTGTAAAGAGCCAGTTTGGTTTAGTGGTTAAGAGCGTGGACTCTAATCTAGGAGAACTGAGTTTGATTCCTCACTCCTCCACATGCAGCTGCTGGTGGGACCTTGGGTCAGTCACAAGTTCTCTCAGAGATGTTCTCTCAAGAGCAGTCCTTAAAAGAGCTCTCTCAGACTCACCTACTTCACAGGGTCTCTGTTGTGGGGAGGGGAAGAGAAAGGAGATTGTAAGCCACTCTGAGACTCAGAGTGAAGGGCAGGGTATAAATCCTCCTCGTGGTTGTTAAGGAGCTCTGTCACCTTCCCTAGTGATGACAGCCATATATTTGGAAACTGGGAGAACTTCATAGAATATATTTCTGTAACTCTGGAGGCTTTAACCTAGCCTCGTTTTTTAAAATGATAAATGGATGTTTTATCTCCTACACAGATCCTGCTAGCAGAGTTGAATTTAGTGCAATTGGTACACTAATGTGCTTGTGCATATCCAGCTTGCCTGCACACTGGTTCAAAAGTTTTCTAAACACTGGAGAAGACAAGTGCCTGTGAATTCCATGAGAAAGTGAAACAAAATTTAGAAACTTTTTTTTGCCAAAGTTTTGATGCTTTCTCCTGTGATTGTTTGATTCTCTGTTTTTCGCTGAGCTAATCAAGTGAGGTTCTGCTTGGTAAAGTCATGGGATATTTTTTTCAGGATCACTGACCAACTGCATGATGAAGCAGTTTACTATTATTTGTGCATATAACAAAGCTGAGAAATGTGACTGGCAAGTATGCCAGAAAGAAGATGCCGTTGCAGTCGTCGTCAGTTTTCTCTTGAAGTCACGCAACAGCAGGATGATAGAAAGGAAGACTGATATGAAATCTCTTTGATCCCAGTCCGGAGTTTCAATCAAAATACAGTTCAATATAGACAAATACTGTGCAGTAAGAACTATGTGCTAGGGATGAGTGAATGTTCCTTATTTCATTACTTTTTTTATTTTTTCAGAATGCTTTTAGCTCTCCACTTTTCATTGTTTGATTTGAAAGGTTTTATGTATTGTATACATGTATTGCACATTTTATGGGGCCATGGTGGCTCAGAGGTTAAGATACTAAAGCTGCAGACCGGAAGGTCTGTAGTTCGGCAGTTCGAGACCCGAGTGCCGCATGACGGAGTGAGCTCCCGTCTCTGACCCCAGGTCCTGCCATCCTAGCAGTTTAAAAGCAAGAAATTGCAAGTAGATAAATAGTTACCGCTTTGGTGGGAAGGTAACAGCATCCCGTGTGCCTTGGTGTTTAGTCATGCCGGCCACATGACCACAGAAACATCTTCAGACAACACTAACTCTTCAGCTTGGAAACGGAGATGAACACTGCCCCCTAGAGTCAGATTCGACTAGCTTTTGAGCAAGGCAAACCTGTACCTTTACATTCCTAGTCCTCACTGGGACTGCAGGATGTGGGGAAGAATACCAAGGCACCTTTGGATTTGGGCAGTGAGGGGTTAAACTCTCACAAAGAAATTAAGCTCCTAAATGCCCTCAGGTTAAATTGCCTTAGTAGTCTCCAAAGTGCAAGAAGCATTTTAGTAGGTGAAACAATTAAAATTGTGAACTCAGAAAAATCCCACCAGTGTGAACCCTGCAAGTCCTCTTAAGTGTCCCGAGTATACAAAGCTATCCTTCAACAAGGAGAAAAGCTGTAAAAGGAAATTAGGCAGCTGCAGGTAGTTATTGCTGGTTTATTTATTCATTGAAAGCATTATTGAAGCATTATTTATTGAAAGCGTTTATTGAAAACAATTCCTGACACCTTGGTCACGGACAACGGCATGTCCTTCACATCCTCGGAATTCCAGGACTTCACCCGCTACTACGGAATTCGCCATGTCCGGGCAGCCCCATTCCACCCTGCAACCAACGGCCAAGCTGAGCACATGGTAAGGACCACCAAAGACGCACTTCGCCACTTAGATTTGAAGGATTGGGACTATAAACTAGCGGCTTTCCTGTTCGGACAGTGAACAACCCCCCACACCTCCATGGGGCGCAGCCCAGTGAAGCTCCTCCTGGGAAGGCACCTGATGACCCGGCTGGATCGTCTCCACCCGGATCGTGCCCCAGAAGAGGAACCAGACACGGAGTCACCATAGGCAGCCAGGGGTTTCTTCCCTGAGGATCCTGTATACACATGGAACTATGCGCAGGGCCCTCCATGGATTCCAGCCCGGGTGGTGAGAATAAAAGGTCCCAGATCGTATGAGGTCTCTGGCGAGGATGGCCAGATACTACACTGCCACGTAGACCAACTGCGCCGGTGGGTGCTAGCATTGGACCCAGAGTACTTCGAGGACCCAGACACCTCAGAGACTGCTGCACCACATCTCCAACCTATAGTTCCAAGCATCCCAGACACCGCGCCCAGTAGTCCAACAGGAAACCGCCCCACGGAAAGTGCGGTCGCACCGGCCGTCATTCCTAGGGGTGCACAATCTCAGCCAACACCGGCCAGCACTCCACCAAGTGCATAGGCATTGGTTTCCAAACCAGCCCCAGAGATCCACTGCTCCATCCGAGAACTTAAAGGCCCAGCTTATCTCAAGGACTTTGTTTGTGGGTGTCTTTTGGACCAAGGGGGGAGGGGTGTAATGTATTCCGCCTCAACCGCATGTGAGACAAGGGCTCCGTGCAGTCGTGCAAAGCCTCCGAGCTTCACTCCTTAGACAATGGACTGAGTGGATCCTAGCCCGCACCAATCAGAGGGATAGGCTCCCGGCTGAGGGCCTATGGAACCTTTGGCCACTGTAATAGCATATCACTGTTGTGTGTGGGGGGTGTTTTCAGTGTGGGTTGTACATATATAAGCTGGTCTGCAAGCTGGGCTCTTTCATCTTGTTCTTCACCTAATAAAGTATGAGAGCTGAATTCACTAGTAAGTCTCAGTACTTTTCACCTTCTCTAAGTCTAGCAGGAGCCACATGCAGCGAGAAAATGTGCACATTTATTCTGTATTTCCTTTGTGCCCTTTTGCTAATCTGTACAATTTAGAGACAAAGTCAGATAGCCAGCGTAGCATAGTGGTAAGAGTGTCACACCAGGACCTGGGAGGCTAAAGTTCAAATCCGTTTCCTGACATTGAAATGTGCTGGGTGACTTTGGGCCAGTCCCACACTCTCAGCCAAATCTACCTCATTGGGTGGTTTTGAGGGTAAAATGAAGAAGAGGAAAACATTGTAAGCCTCTTTGGGTCTCTGCTGGGGAGAGAGGCAGAGTATAAATTCAGTAAGTCTAATGTAAAAAAGTCTAATGTAAAATAAATAAATAAATATGGATTGCAAAATAAAAATTTGGTGCAGAATTTGGATAGCTTTGACTCAGTATTTGTCCCCCTCCCCCTTTAGTTCATGCTGTTTGAGTTATGAAAAAGATTTCTGGCAGGGCCAGGGCGGCTGTGACTTGGTGCTTTGTGGGTGCCAAATTCAGTGCTTGGTAATTAGAGGAAATTTGTTGGGAAGCTTAAGACACTGGAGAGCCACCACCAGTCAGAGAAGAGAATACTGAACGAGATGTACCAAAGGCTTGGCTTAAGATACAACAGATTCATATAATAGGCAGATGGAAGTAATAATTTAGACAATGAGTCTCCACTGATTTCAGACATCCTATGAGCAAAGATTCAATAGTGTTAGTCGAGCAAGAACTTTTAAAAATCTCTTGTCTGTGCTATGTAATTGTATATCTGCATATGTGGAAATGTTCCAAATAAATGGCACGTTTGAGAAGAGATCTTCTGGATTCATGGAATGGGAACCAACATCCCTGGAATTAGAGTTCATGTGAATTGGTTGAAACTACCATAAAAGGGGGGCTTCTATTCTAACAGCACTGTGCCAATGGTAATAAACTATGCTTCAAGCTCTTCTATGTTGTCAAGATTCCAGGGAGAATTTAACTCTTCAAAATCCAGCCACAGGTAAGAGATGGCATATAACAATAAATATACTTTTCTAGAGAACATTAAAAAACAACAACAACCCTTTGTGATTCACCATCCAGTCCTGATGAACATAGGGCAACAATGTTTATGAAGTGATCCACGTTTGTTCCATATTTATTTTGTGCCATTTGCTAATCTGCACAATTTGGAGTGCTCAGAGAGCACAGTGGTTGCAGTGTTGGACTACGATCTGGGGAACCCAGGTTCAAATCCCCATGCTGCCATGGAAGCTTGCTAGGTGACCTTGGGCCAATCACACATGCTCAGCCTAACCTACGTCACAGGGATGTTGTAAGAATAATATGGAGGCAAGGAGAATGATGTAAGTTGTTTTGGGTCCCCATTGAGGAGAAAATCGGGGCTTAAATGAAGTAAATAAATTAGTGATCCACTATTCCATTTTGGCATTCTTTTTTAAAAAAATACTTTTTATTGCTTTTCTTCCTACACACTACAAAGTATGCACAATTAACAGCTGTGATTTAAACACAAACTCTGCACATGTGTGTGTACCTATTAAACAACACAGGAAAAGTAAGCCTGCTGGGATTGTATGATCACATCTGGATTCCTACTCACTTTGCAAATTTGCAGAACAGTCCTCAGCAGGTCTATGCAGAATCCTACTCAAGTCAGTTCAGGGCTCCCAGAAAAGTCTTTTCAGTGTTGCACTGTTAATCATGTACCAGGCTGCATCTATCAGTCATGAACTGAACATTAAATCAAACTCTGCATGCAATTCTGACATTAGTTTGAGAAACACTTCAAGTAAATTGGACGGTGTCCATGGGGAACAAAAAACTAAAGAACAGGCCTGGGGAAATCAATGCATTGCTCCCACTGTCTCCTTAGCAGGACTGTGGTGAATGTGTAAGCATCTCACCAACCTCATCTCATCCCAGTATCCTATATTGCTGTTCCCTCTCTGTCCAGCTGCCCTCTCCTCTGTGCTGTAGCATTTCTAAGGGCTTCGTTTGTACTTCAAAGGTTTCTTCCAAGCAACATGTTTTATTGCCAGGTCTCAGGAGTGGGGCATGTGCCTAATACTGAAAAGTGTCCCATCAGCATACACTGATGGAATCTTCTTCTACAATGAGCATTGCCAGCCTACACACATCACAAGTTAGGAAAAGAGGCTGGCATGGCATAGGATCAGGCTACCAGCCATAGTCAAGTTCTCTCTTCCCACTTTTTAAAAAATATTATGGAGGGAAAACTGCAAGACTGAAATCAGCATGGTCGTAGGTCTGTAATATGGTCTGTGCTAACTTTTCAGATCTGCATTTAATATCCATATTGCAATTGTCCTAGGAGCTGGAATTTTGTGTAGCTTGTAATGTCAGAACTGTCATGGGTGTCGAATGTGACATCACAAAAAATTAACTAATAGCACAATCTGTTCTCATGCAAAAATCTCTTTTACATTACATGTCAATTTACAGCTCTTGAACTATGGACTCCATTTCATAATTGGATAAATGATAAATATAAAGATACGAACTTCCTAATATCATAATATTAAGAAGCTTTTGTGAATTCTTAAACCTTGCAGTCTATCTCTGTATAATTTGAAATGACATGTCAAGGAAAATTACATGCAGAGAATTATTACTCTAATTCTTTCTCCTGCCCCTGCCCCTTTTCCCTTTCCCATCCCTGCGTATCCTTTAAACTTAATAAAAAATTATTTAAAAAAATTTACAGCTCTCAAACCAACTGCCCCCCCCCAGAACCCAGTTCTGAATCACATAGAGTTTGCTCATCACTAAATAGTTTCTGTCTGCAGTGCTATATTTGCTTCATTTCCACTATATCTTGTAAGCTGCATTAGTCTACCTTTAAAAAGTGGTGAAATCTAAGAAGAATCACTGGCTGGAGAAGATTTGAGAGCGGGTAATCTTTTCTGAAAAATAACACTTCTGAAAAGTTTTGTTTCTCCTCAGTTGCTCTACCCCTGTGCCAGAATGATGGATGGCACAAAGCATAATCCACATAGTTCAGACAGAGAGAAAAGTGAGGCCGGGGTGATGCTTTCGATGTTTCATGGATAAAGTTGACGTATCTCATACTTCTGTCACGGAAAAGGACCCTTTTAGAAGACCTTTTTTAAAAGCTCATTTTTGCAGTGGAAGTTTATTTGTCAGACTTCTTCTGATCGAGCTGTCTTGTTGCATCCGTTTGAGCAGGCAGGGTTTGGAGGGAGATCTTTTCAGAATGGGCAATAAATGCCAACTGGCATTTCAGAGGCATGTGGCAGGTTCTTGCATACAGCTGGGAAGAAAAAGAATCATCACAGGTGAAAGTCATCCTGGAGTTAGATCATTTACTTAAGCTAAGTAAAATGAAATAACTTGCAACAATCAACTGGGAAAACTGCCCTTAAATCTGGATAAATGAATAACTTAAATATGATCTTAACATATCTCACAGAACAAGTGAATGATCATACAAGTACACATGTTTATATATAACACATATAACACATGTAACTCCCTCCCTCTGAAAGAGGGGATCATGGTGGCATACATGGTCCTCCCCCCTCCTCCGTATCTCCACTGCAATCCTCTGAGGTAGGTTAGTCTAAAGGAGAATGATTGGCCCAAGGTCACAGAGTGAGTCTCCTGCATGAGCAGGGATTTGAACCTGTGTCTTCCAAGTCCTAGTCCAATACTCTAACTACTTCTCCATGTTGGCTCTTTGCTTAATACTGTTATATTGCTGGATAACAAACTTGATTATAAAAAAAACCCTTTATAAATATTACCATTTCCCCCAGTTATGATGGTATTTAAGCCTCCTTTACATGCACACATGTTGACATTCAAGCCACTTTACAGTGCCTTTCTGACTAGCAGTAAGTATATATCAATATTAGCTCCCTAGGAAGATCAGTTGCTGACTTCCACTTCCCCAGCCTACCAGGAGAGAGGAACTAATCAAGTGCTTCTGGTTACTGGGACTTCCTTCATAAATATCTTCCCGGGTATGCTAAGGAATTCCATTTATGGTTCTGGCTGACTGATTCCATGTACTCAGGATTCTGAGATTGCTTTACAGACATACTACTTTGTCTTAAATGCTTTTGTGGCTAGAAATTCCAGAGGGAAATGAGGGTCTTTAAATTCTTGTGATGGCAGTGAGATGGGTCCGGGATTGACTGACACTTGTGGGGAATCGTGATGGAAGCACTGTACACAGTGTGAGCTATGACAGCTATGTTAAATTGTTCAAACAGATAAAATATTCAGGCAAATAAGTAGGCAGTCACTCTGATCCTGCTAGGGCCCATATATGTGTGGGAGCAGGTTTCCGTGCAGGTATTTTTGGTCACATTGACTTTGTTCATACTTCTCTAAAGTGATGTTGTGAACTTTGATCCAAACATGATTGTCTGGTGAACATACCTTGCTCGAGTCACTCAAACAGATGGTAGGCAAGCTCTTGATTAGATCGCCTCAGTAGTCCTTGTTGAAGTTCATGTTGAGTCATTTTCAGCATTTGAAATAACTACTTATTCTTCATGGCTGTATCACTTCAGCTTCAGTTCTTGAGGTTCCAGTGTGGTTGTCATTTTGGGTTGTGTTTTTTTAATGCTGATATTACACCATTTCTACCATTAGCTGATATTCCTGGTAGCATAGTGCTATAGCACTAATCAGCTTAAACTGGAAAAAAAAGAAAAAGAAGACATACAGATAGATACTTCACAGAAACATCAGTAAACAGAGAGAAGCAGATTCATAGTAGTAATGAGCAGACACCAGAATCCCGTGGAGACACCTAAATGGTAAGTTTTAGTCCAAATGGATTAATTTCAACTTTTAAAATGGGAAGCAGTGGCAGACAAGAGAGAGGCAGCTCCTATGAAATGTGTGCACTAACAGCACTTCTTCCTCTAGTCAATTAGTGCCATTCTACCATGCGATCAGGAACATTGTCTCATAGTAAAAATAGTGTAATGGTGTCATAGCAGTAATTTTGTTGTTTTTAAACGGTGACTGGGGCAACAGTTCTGATGGATGTCAACCACTGGCACTATACTTTCCAACATGTAGGAGAAAACAGCATAATTATATGAAATGGACACAGCATCCAAACTGCTCACCAAACCCTGCTCATGGCTGCTGAGCAGAAGGTTAGTAGAACTGGAGGGTACTCAAGCATGTCTAGTTGCCCAGGCCTCTCCATTATCAGACTGTGCATGAGCAACCCTGGTGAAGATACCCAGAAGAGCACTAATCAGCTTATTTGGGATAGTTGTGCTAAACTGGGTTTCAATCCTTTCTCAAACGACTGATCTGTTTGGGATCTAGCCATGACAATACATAAACAGCTCTACCTGCTATACAGGTAGGATTAGGTCAGAGTCAGTCTGTTGAATTGAGTATATTGAATACAGAGTACTACTGTAAAAGTTCATGTGGATTTTTCCGTTAGTTTTAATATCTGAAGAAATGGAGGTCTTCATCCCTGCAATCACTGCCAGTAAATGTTGGAACTTGAATGTTTGCTTTTTTTTAAGTTCACAGATCTTTTAGTTTTAAGAACACTTGTGCATTGTCAAGGCAATTTCGAATTATACTGTGATATTCTACCACCATATTTACCTTTCAAAAGCATCACTCTGCTAGTAGTCAAATTGGTGAGGTCCAGATCGGACTGGAATGATGGGCTGTCGTATTTCTTCCTGTTAGGTAAATGATGAATGAATATGCAGTGGATGTGCTAAAATCATGAATATGCTTGCAGAAGTGGATTGAACATCCTTTTCCATGATTTTAGTAGAATGTATAAGTTAAAAAGGAGAAATGCAGTACTCTGCAAGTAAACTGAAGACTTTCAGTGATGAGTGTCTTATAGATAGATTTCACATATGTGCCAGATTGTTTCAGGCAAAGCTAGGTTTTACTGAGCTAAACTGCAAAACATTCAGTCTTAAATTAGGACAACTGATGTTATTGCATTGTCCTTTGTTTTGTGTACAATTACTGGATTTCTCAGTATTTTGTGACTCTTGATGCAGTGTTTCTGGATCTTGGCTGTCAAACATCCTTGTTGTTTGACTCAAGTTGAGAACCAAATGGAGATAAGAAAATCAAGCTTTGATAAGGGAGCTAGTGCAAAGTAGTAGTTAGTGATTCAGACGAGGATTTGGAAGATGTGGGTTTAAATTCCCAATCTGCCATGAAGCTCACTGGGGGACTTTGGCCTAGTCACTCTTCCTCACCCTAACTCACTTCACAGGATTTTTGTGAGGAGAAAATGGGGGCTGGAGAACCATGTAAATCACTCTGAGATCATCCGAGAAAGAGCAGAACAAAAATGTATTAGATAAATAGAAGACTGAAGGATGCTACCAAATTTTGCATTCCCACTAAAAAAATCCCCATTTTATTTCTCCCTTATACAAATTAAACCTATGAATCTATATTTTCACACACTTTTCTCTTTCCAGCTAGTTGAATTTTTCCCATCCAGTTATGCAACTGTTAATATTATTGTTCAAGCAGTTGCATATAAATGGAGCATAAGTGACATTTGAGGTAAAAATTGTTAACAGAGCTGACTGTGTGCTAGCTAGCAGAAAGGGGAGCCTGTTTTTAGTCTAAAGTCCAGATAGGACTGCTTCTTTAGAAAAGCAATGGATACACTTTGTTGTTAGAGAAATCCATACTGAGAGAGGCAAGGAGTGAGAGAAATTCTAGCTATCCATATAAGCCTAGGATGGAGAGAGATTCACAGAGTTCATGTTGCTGTCATGGGGGTAACAGAGATCAAGCACAAAGACTGGGAGAAAAGAAGTCATAAGGTAGGAAGTCCCTAAGATAAGCATTCTGGGTAAACAAAGTGACTGCAGCAAAACAGACAAGAGGAGAGCTACAGAGGAATCTGACCAGTTCAACTCACTAATTCTCCTGCCCTCCCTGGAGTACTGGTGTGCTTCGTGCAAAGAGACCACAGTCCTTCACTTCAAACAAAAATGCCATTAAAATCCCTAAACAAAAAGGGTAAATTTGCCCAGTGAAATGGGTAGGATGAAAAATCATCTTTTTGACCATGCATGAAAAGAACTGAAAACAAAACAAAACCGTATTCCTACATCCCCACTGGAGTCTGAGATGTGCACATTTCCCTGTTCACTGCAGCAGTGCAGACAGTTCTGCACATGGCAAGTTATGCTTGCTATTGAAGTGAACAGGAAGGCCAGAGATGCTTCAGCTATACATTAGAGTTCTTTTGTGCAGAAGAAGGCACTAGGCTCTATTGAATACCTGGCTTTCCATTGTTTTGAAACATAGATTTCTCTGAATTATTAAATACTTTCACTATTTCCCTAACACCCAGAACACACTTTTCCCTCTGGATTAAAATTTCCAGGATGCATACTTTAATTTTACACTCAAAAATACATGGACTTACATCAACCAGAGCATTTCCACAGATTGAAGGTTTTCCACCTGTGGAGTGTGACTTTCTTGCTTTCCCTTTCCTGCTACAGCCAAAAATGAACCCCCTCCAAATGCTTCACCTAGAGCTTTTGTGTGTCCCCCCACAGCACTTTGTGAGACATTTTTGGCTGTATTGGGAGAGAGGAGTCAAGGAAAACACATTCTGTGGGCAGAAATCCTTCTGGCTGCAGAAATGCTCAGGTGGATCCAAACCATGTGCATTGTGCCAATCACCTCCAAGGGCAATGAGAAGGAATCTTCCTTGGTACTCTGGAATAGCCTGCTTATATTTTCTTCCAGTGTCACCACTGCTGCATCAATGAGGGCTCAGAAATGGGGCCATATTTTCTGAGCAATGATGTTGCTTCTTTGATTCCTTCATATCTACCAATCTATAAAGGTAAAGGTTTCCCTTGCTCGAAAGCTAGTTGAATCTGACTCTAGAAGGTGGTGCTCATCTTTGTTCCCAAGCTGAAGAGCCAGTGCTGTCCGAAGATGCTTCCGTGGTCATGTGGCCAGCATGACTAAATGCCGAAGTGCACGGAACGCTGTTACCTTCCCACAAATCCCACCAAGGCAGTACCTATTTATCTACTTGCAATTTCTAATGAGGCAATCCTGGTACAAACGTGTTCCCTTTCTCAGGATATTTCCAACATGATGGCTCAATTTTTTCACTTCGTTTTGTGGCACACTAATGAGATTATTCATATTTAAAAACTGAGAGCTTGATTGAAATTCAGTTTACCTATTGGAGATGCTTCATTCGCTCATAAGAGTAGTTGTATCTACCCCATCAATGGAAATAACCCATGCACAGTTATTCAGCAGTAGCAGGAATTTTCTGGCTTAAGACAGTCATCAGGGCTCATGGGATATCTTGGTATCTCCATCTGTATTTAGTAGATGCTGAACTCTACAGGACTTTTGCATTATAGAAAAACTCTTGTGGACACAGAATGTGGGATCTTGAAAGTCTGTGAGAGCTCCCTTGTCAACCTTTGCATCAGCCCTAATTGGGATGCTGAAAGAGACTACAGAAACATAAAATGATGATATTTATTCTCATTATTTATCCCTGGGATAACAACTGAGGCAGTATGTGATATTTGGCATGATTCACAGAATTTGTGACTCTGTTGTTCATTTCCCCCCTGTTGCCGTGATGCTTTTGCAGAAGAGGATTTTGAGCCAAATCCTTCCTAATACTAAAAAAAAAAGTCAAGAGTTGTCCGTGTCTGGCTTTGCTCACAAAGAGTAAGCTCCAGCGACTTGTGTGCACACATTGCCAACCTGACAGATGGACATGGAGGCTGGCATTTACAAAACTTTGCAAAATACAGACGTCTTGTGTTGTTTGGAGGAACAAGAATGTGTTTTCTCGCTGCATGTTGCATGGCAGGGGGAGTGGCCAACAGATGGAGATCTGCACATCCTCTGTGTCATGTGGCAGGAATGTTATCAGTGGGAGGTCAGCTAAGCACAAAAAGATTCCCCATTACTATTTTGAATCTGGTGGACAGCTTACCCTTTCAGTAAGAAAAACAATGCAAGAAGTCAGGGGAACACAGGAAATTGGCTTTGCTCCCAATTGGCTTGATGGAAGGTTTTGCCCCCCCCTCCCCCACAGACCATAGATTGCAGGTTGAATAACTTTAGATACAACAAGTTTGTGTATGTGCATGTAGGAGGGCCTTATAACATTTGGATGGCTGGATTTTAACTTTACTGCTGGATTGAAACAGCTCATCTCAACAAACCCCACTTTACAGGTAGGAGCCAAAGTTGAGAAACTTGGTACTTGCAGATCCTCTGGCATGCAGAGGCTCCCTTCCATTCCCTTTATACAACTAACCATGGTAACCATGAGGTCCACACCAGCACTTTCACTAACCATTTTTCTTTCCCTAACATTTCCCAAACCCATTTCTTATAAGAATGAGCTAACCACTGTTAGCTAAAATGCCTATATGGACAGAAAATGAACCATAGTTACCACAGACAGGAAAGGGGAGTTGAATTTGAATGTAAAAGGGGGAAGTGGAACAAGTTTACAGGGCACTAACCAGAGTTAGGAATAGGGTTGCCGGGAGGGGGTACAGTCTTGCTCCAGGAGTCTTCTTGTGTGCACCGTCATCATGCCAAGCACATCGAGTGGGACACTCGATTTGGGCAAAAAACTCTATGGTCACCATCAATTCTCCCTCTAGGCTGCAGAGTCCTGTGAGCAAAAATTCTACTTTGTGAGCTACTGGCATTAAAGTTGTGAGCGAGCAATTTGGCTACTGCATAAATAAGTGTGCTCTGGAGCCATCCTTCCTGAGCTAAGACAAAAATGTGTGAGCTGGAGACTAAAAAACTGTGAGCTAGCTCACACTAACTCAGCTTAGAGGGAATTGTGTCTCCACAGATGCTACAGTATCCCCCATGCTACATGCCTGGCATGATGATGTCACCTGCAGGTGGGATGGGGCTCTTTGGGGACGGGGCTCCCTCCGCTGGCCAGCTGGCTGGTGGTGGATTAGCCCCCCCTAAATCAGGGGAAAACTCACCCCCATCGGGGGGATGGCAACCTAGTTAGGAGATCAAGATGTATTATATCCGCAGCAGGATTGTAGTCCTGGATGTCACAGCCCCTTCCTATCAGCTCCCTGACTTCAACTCAAGAGTCCTCAGGGGAAGAGTCCAAGGAGCCAAGATCAGTATCTAAGGAGGATCAGAGGGATCAGGAAGGGCCCAGAACCACAAAGGCCTACACTGACAATGAACTGCCACCACCAGAGGCCACTCTGCCATATCTAGCAGGAGAAACATTACTTTCAGTCCCCTGAGGCAGCCACCAAGCTTCCACCATGCAGAACTCAAACCTGGGCCCGTAGCTCCCCAGGATCCTCTCCCACTCTGCAGGAACAGCAGCAGTAGAAGGTCCAGGCCAAGGTGGCACAGAGGAGTTGAAGTGCCATATTGGCTGCATGCAGCCCAGCTGTTGAGCTAGAACAGGTCCCTGATGGTGGTAGTTCCTTGCAGGATCCTGGCCACAGCACAGGTGCAGCCTCAGGAAATGCAGCCCCTGCCCCAGCTGGGGACAATTACCTCTCAGCCTACTTAGGCTGAGGCCTGGGAAGTCTGTCTTGCTGGGTCGATTGGTCCACTTGGTTCAAGCCTTGTGTTCAAGCACCAGGCTAAGCCCCAAACCTTGCCAGCCCAGGCCCAAAGGAGCTACTTCACAGGAAACCTCACTGGGCCTGACTGAAGGGTGCAGTGAAATTTGTAAAAAAATAAAATAAAGACAGTTGATAGGTGACATGTTAAACAGGAACACTTCTAATCATGTTTGAGTATATAAGCTGCCCCCTTCTTCAGTGTCTGAAACCATTGGGCAGTGCAAGAACAATGCTTTTTTAAAAATGAAGATGGTTTCATTTCAGACTGTGTTAAGCTCTGAGATCTGATGTGCTATAAATAGAGACAGGCAAGCCATTAGATAACAAGCAGGAACGACATTCATAGCAGGCAGATCTACATCCTCATCAGAAATGTGCTGAAATGACAACACGGCAAGTGTCTTAGGAATTCAGTGTAACTTCCCAGTGAATTGTTATCGACCTTGATCTTAAGGTCCAAGCAGCCTCTGCATTTGCATTTTATTCTGGCACTTGTGTGCACATTACTGTGCCGGGAGCTGGAAAAGTCTCAAGCCCCTGGCACCCATATGGATAACAATGTGAATGTTAAAGGGGTGTGGAATGATAACGTTGTTTGTTATTCCAAATCCCAATGTAAGGTATTGTCAGGTTAGAGGCATAGTTCTAACTGAGGAGGTCAATCCAGGGCTGCAAGACCCCCACTGCGGCTGTTCAGCTGCCTGGTGGAAGAAAATGGTACCAAAAAGGGGGGGGGGGATGTCAGCAGCATGCTGAAATAACTCCCTGTGTACCCAGAAGTGATGTCAGCATGTTGCTGGAGGATGCTGGGAATTCTCTGGTATCTGGGGGGGGGGGGAAATCTATGGTTAAATGAGAGTGTTTTGTCCAAATGCCAGAGTGCCAGCAGTGAGAGCCTCCACCATTCAGTAAGTCCCTCTGCCAGTTGCCAGGGGGGACCTGGCAACCCCAGCCCCTGTGTGGATGGTACCACTTCAGATTGCAGATGGATGCTCACATGAGTGAGTGCTCCCCCGTTAAGTCAGAAGACATAGAATAAGACTTGATGAGATCAACACTTGATGTTGTTCAGCATTTGAGCATTTAAGAGGTTTTGTTCTTATTACTGATACTTTCTAAGAAGAATATTACAATCCTCTACTCAGCCTGGCCCATTCGAACCACATCCTTTTGAACTGCTGTGTGGTAGCTGGCTGGAATTATGCACAGTCCCCAGGTGCAGCTGTGTTTTCTCTTACAGCTAAAACAAATGGGGGAGAGAAAAAAATTAACTTCCTTTGTTATTTCTATTGTTTTGGAAGTGGCAGAATGGTATGTCAATATGGTGTATGCCTCTAAGGAGCCAGGAAAGAAGAGAAAAAGGATTTCATTTCCTCTGAAGCAGAATAGAATTTTTTTTTCTAAAATAGTAGCTCACATTTCTTCTTTATACAAAGGGAAGTCTTTATACACAGAGGACTGGGAGAGTCGATGAGTGTCTTTTCCCCAGAAAGTTGAAGGCAGTATGATAGAGGTGGCATTGCCCATGTTGTGGACATTAATATTTCCATAGTTTTTGTTCCTTAATGAAATCACTCTTAGGCTTCTTCTAACCATGTTGCCAGCTTTGCTGTCCCAAGGGATCAATAGCCTTTCTTTCTCCTGAAAGCGATCTCTTAGGGAGGCCATGCCTCTGACCCCTCTGGGGCCCCCGCCATGGCAGAAGGCTCACCAAAGCTCCTCTAAGCCCCCACAACCAGTGGGGACATCTGCCACCCACCGATATACCTGGGAGGCGTGGAGAGCCACCAGCCATAGTGATGAGGCATCGCTGGATCCAGGCAGCAGCTGTCCTGTGCTTCCAGCCAAAGGGGGAGGCTGCTGCCAGATGATGTGCACAAAGAAAGAAGAAGAAGAAGAAGAAGAAGAAGAAGAAGAAGAGGAGGAAGAGGAGGAGGAGGAGGAGG
>NW_015169180.1:1069062-1098337 GCF_001447785.1 Gekko japonicus | reverse complement strand
GAAGAAGAAGAAGAAGAAGAAGAAGAAGGAGAAGAGGAGGAGGAGGAGGAGGAGGAGGAGGAGATTGGATTTATACCCCGCCCTTCACTTGGAGTCTCAGAGTGGCTCCTTTCCCTTCCCCTCCCCTCAACAGACACCCTGTGAGGTGGGTGGGGCTGAGAGAACTCTGACACAAACTGCTCTTTCAGGAACAGCTGTGCCAGAGCTTGTGACTGACTCAAGGTCACATCAGCAGGTGCAAGTGGAGGAGTGGGGAATCAAACGCAGTTCTCCCAGATTAGAGTCCGCACACTTAACCACTACACCAAACTGGCTCTGCACCACAAAGACTGGCAGAGGAAAGGCAAGATGGTGCCTGGTCAAGCCTGGCCCCAAACATGGCAGGCCTCACTGCTGAGGCCAGAGGCTGGCTGGAAGGTCAGGGAGATGACGGGTGGAGGCCCAGGAAATTCTCCACTGAGCAGGTCCTCTAGCGGGCTTAACGGGGAAGCCAACTGGGTGTCAGCAGGGTGGGAGGAGCAAGGCCTTCCCAGTGAGGCTTGGTATTCCCAGGCTTACATGGGAGTGTGGCCAACTGGGGGAGGCAGGCCTGGATGGGAAGGGGAAGGAGCAGTAGAGGGGAGATGTATAAAGGCAAGAAACAGGTTGCCAGTGAGGAGGCTGAAGAATCCAGAGAGAAGCAAGAGAGAGGGCCAACTTGGAAGCTGGATCCAGGGGTAGGAGGGGTGGTGACGTAACCCCCTTCCTCACCTGCCACTGAGGTGCCTCTGACTCCTTCTCCCCAGCCCCTGTAGTGCCTTGGTGAGGGTCCCCTCCTCACAAGCTGGCCAGCAGCAATCAGGAAGGCACGTGGCATCAAGGTGGCAACTGGTTTGCAGTCGATAGCAACCAAGGAGTTTCGTGACACCTTGGCTACCAATCGGCTACCAAGCCCAATTCAAAGATGTTGTTTTTGTCCTTTAAAGCCCTACATGGCTTGGGATCAGGTTATCTGAAGGAGCATCTTCTCCCATATGTTCCTGCCCGTGTACTGGGTTCACAGGGAGAGGCCTTCTTGACTGTCCCATCAATCAAAAAAGCTCAAGTGGGCACATGAGAGAGGGCCTTGTGGGTGGCAGCCGCACAATTATGGAACAACCTCCCCAGCGTGGTGCACCTGCCCCCCCTTTCAGTCTTCAGGAGCCAGGTGAAACACTTTTATTTAGGACTGCATTTTGATTGATTCCACTTTTATTACGGTTATGTCCACTGACCGCCACTAGGCACCGGTGATATGTGACCAGAACTTGGCTCCAAAAGAACAATGGGGACTAGGATCCTGAGGCTCCTAGTCAGCACCTATAGGAACTGTGGTGGGAAGTTCAAACCCGCCCATGGGACCTGTGGGTGGCAACCGGAGACTGTATATAGTTGGTTGTTTGACCGTTTGTGTGTTGTTGTGTTGTGTGCCAGTAAAGTATGAGCTGCTAATCACTCAGCGTCTTCACTATGCATTGAACCCAGTATGCAACAATTACTAACTGGAGATTTAAAATTGGTTTTAAATGTGTTTTTATTATAATTTTATAATTTTTATTTATATTGTAAGCCTCCTTGAGTTTCACAAGGTAGAACGGCAGCAAATATTTTAAAATATAGCAAATAATAAAGTAAAAATGCCTCAATTCTCATTATGTGGGGAAACCCTTTTTCATTTTTTGCCAAGAAAGTTTATGATGAACTAGATCAGGAGTGTCAAACATATGGCCCACAGGCCGGCTCTGGCCCAAGAGAACTGACTCTGTGCTGCTTCCTGCTTCTTGTTTCTAACATTGCAGCTCCTTTCCCTCAGTCTCTCCTATTTTCTGCTTCAGAGAAGCGAAAGAAAGTCTGCCTTCAATTGGCTGAGGGCTTCCCCCCTCCTCCTCTTGGGAGGGAGGGGGAGGAAAAGAGCCAGAGAGAGGGGGGAAATTGTCTCTGGTGGGACTTTTAAGAAGATCAGCAATGTTTTATTCCAGGTATAAGCTTTTGTGTGTAAGCAATTTTTTTCTTCTTCAGAGACAGAGAGGGAGGGAAAGAACCAGAGGGAGCACACCAGGGGGGGGAGAGGGAGAGAGAGTCTCCTGTGCTTGACTTATTTCCATTTATTTTTTGCATCCTCCTGTACCAAATTGAGACCTAGGTTTCCTGTCTCATTACCAATGCTGATATCTCCATGCCTCTGTATATCACACCAATGCTGATATTTCCACCCATCTACAGGTCATAACTAATCCAATCACACCTGTTATTGCCATTTGGCACCTGAAATCATCTTTATAAAGTTTATATCTCTAGTCCCTTGTGTTACATTTTATCGCACACATGGCCCAGCCCAACAAAGTGACATTTATGTCGGATTGGGCCCTCGTAACTAATTAGTTTGACACCTCTGAACTAGTTATTTACCACTGTGCAATGGTATTGTAATTTATTCATATATGTTTGTCTGTGAATCTGGCTTTATATCTGTCATAAATTAGATACTTGATAGGAAGCAATCTTTGTAAGGAAAATAAAATAAATAATAAATTATGAAACAATCTTTCTGACCTCAAGTCAGTCTCTCAATTAAAGCATATTTTCTTTCTGCAGGCACTTTCAAGAAGAAATAGTCTGACCACCAGGGCTGCTATGAGAACTTCAGGGACACATTAATTAATGCTCTTTTCTGTGGTCCCTTCAAGTCTCCTCACATCCTGGCAATTCACCCTCTTAGAATCTCACAGGGTAGACTTCTCTGGAAATGCAATCAAGCATCCTGGAAAGGCCATCAGTCCATCCCCTGATTAGTGTAAATAGGTCTGAGTCATGCCTGCCACCCAGTTAATTCATTCATTTGCAACAATGCACATCTTCCCTTCCCATTGCATCACTTACTCTCACAACTGAAAGTTTGAATTATCCCATGACAACTTGGATGTTGATGTTTCCACTAATCAGGTCTTGGATCCTAAAGCTCCACCTATTGGGTACAACCCAGTTCCACCAACAAGCAGCTAGATCTTGAAGTTCAGCCCAATACAATCGAGGAGCTAATTCTGCACCAATTTTGGTCAATGGCATTCCTTACCCTATCCAAGCCAAAGTAAATCAGTGCATATAAAAAGCCCTCCGTTCTCATAGCTGGTTCTGCTGCTGAGACTTCTTACAGCACAACTGACAAAGAATCACTGGACTTTCTCATCAAAGACAGGCAGGATATAATTTTTTTCTTCTTTCTTTTTGTTTCCCTTGCTGAAATTGACCTTCCACTTCTTTTTACCTACTCCCATCTTTAAGCTTCTCCCCTCCCCACCCTTGATCAGTCAGCCTTACAGCCAGCTGAGCTTCTTCCATAACATCCCCCTCTGTATAGGGAGTACTCCCTTTCTATGCTGGAAAAATGTTCCCAGAACATCCTTTGTCTTCTGGTCCTCTGGTGGGGGGGGGCAGGCATTACTCCTGTCTCTTCTCTGTGGATTGGTCTCTCTGGAATAGCTATGTGGGAGGAATACTATTTGGGTCAGAAACAACTATAATCGGGTATTAGTTTAAGTTAACGGAGGAGGAGGAGGAGGAGAAGAAGAGGAGGAGGAGGATATTGGATTTATACCCTGCCCTTCACTCGGAGTCCCAGAGTAGCTTACAAATTCCTTTCCCTTCCCCTCCCCACAACAGACACCCTGTGAGGTAGGTGGGGCTGAGAGCACTTTCAAAAACAGCTCTGACAGAACTATGGCTTGCCCAAGGTCATCTAGCAGCTGCAAGTAAAGGAGTGGGGAATCAAACCCGGATCAACCAGATTAGAGTCCGCGCACCTAACTACTACACCAAAAGTGAATAAGTGTGCAAAAGTGAATAATGTCATTGGATTGCTAACAAGTGCCCTGACCTGGGTGGCCCAGGCTAGTCCAGTCTCGTCAGATCTTGGAAACTAAGTAGAGTTGGCCCTGGTCAGTGCTTGGATGGGAGACCACCAAGGCAGTCCAGGGTTGAAAAGCAGAAGCGGCAATGGGGCAAACCATTTCTGTTCATCACTTGCCTTGAAAACCCTACGGGGTTGCCATAAGTCAGCCGCGACTTGACAGCACTTTCCAGTACCATAACAAGTAAATTGCCACTGTATTGTTGCTATTGAATAATTCAAGCTATATTGCCTTCATTTTGCATCCTATTGCTACTCTGTATCTCAGTTAGGTCAATAAAGTTACTGTCTGGTTAAGAATCTGCCCCCTCTTCCTCTTTTCTTCCCTGGGAGACTTATTAAGCCAGTATAGAAACTATATAGAAGGTAAAGGTAAAGGTTCCCTTGCTCGAAAGCCAGTCGAATCCGACTCTAGGGTTGCGGTGCTCATCTCTGTTTCAAAGCCGAAGAGCCAGCGCTGTCCAAAGACGTTTCCATGGTCATGTGGCCGGCATGACTAAACACCAAGGCGCATGGAACACTGTTACCTTCCCACCAAAGTGGTACCTATTTATCTACTTGCAATTTCTTGCTTTCGAACTGCTAGGTTGGCAGGAGCTGGAACTAGAGACGGGAGCTCACTCCATCATGCGGCGCCCGGGTCTCAAACTGCTGAACTACTGACCTTCCACAGCCTGCAGTTCATCGTCTCAACCACTTGAGCCACCGCAGCTTCTAGAAACTATATATACAACAGACTAAAAAGATCCCCCGGCATCCATGTCAAGTTCTCCACATGTAGAGGCCTCTTTCATTTGGGAACCAATTCGTGTAACAGGGAAACAATGAAAAATTCCCCCTTGCTTATGTGGAAATGATCAGTGGATCCAACCTACAGAAAGTGGTGGCGATGTGCTAGTTTCTACTCCTTCCTCTACATGTGTTGGCTTCCCCCCTACTTGTGTTGTGTGTACAGGGCTAAGAGTTCTATCATATCATTTTCAGCTTTCTTAAAATCTTTTTCCAATGTAAGATCAATGGGCTGGGAAGCATGGGATGTTGGCACCTTGTTGCATTGTGCCAGTGGATCCTCCATTTGTAGACTTGGCATATTTAGACACAGATCAAAGTGGTTGGATGCAAGGTTCTTCAGCATGAGCCACAAATACAAACACTTTATATTCTTAGAGCAAATGATCTCCTTACTACCAGTGCTGCCCAATTCCTGTGGAAATGACATCCTCTGACAGCATGTCAATGATAACCATTTCTAATTCTCAGTTTCCCACTAGGATTTAAATGAGAATCTGTTTTGCACATAGTCACTTCAGAGCCTGCATTCGTAAGGCAAGCTTAGTCCTGCAGTAATTGCACAGGCTCAGAATTGTTTCTCTAAACCACCTGCCACTTCAGCCTCTTTTTATTTTATTTTAGGGGGAAAGGCTTATTTCACAGAGGAAGTAATCTGAAATCTTATAAAATGTCCTCAGTCTATGTGTGCAAGCATTAGGTTCCAAGGGGAATTTAAAAAGAAAGAAAGAAAAGAATGCAGTGCAAGGGAAATATGTGATTCAGCCTTATCGTGCTGAGCTAGATCTTTCATTAATTGATGCCACTTTACTTTTTTCTAATACCAGGCTTTGGTATTAGCTCTCTGTAAAGGGAGGTACTGTGCCCAGATGTTCTGCAAATATTGATGCAACCAGCTCTTTACATGTTGAACACAAAAGCACAAAAGCCTTGGCACGGGACAACATCAAAGTAATCAGAACTCATTTGAAATTTCATCTCTCCTCTATTTCTTACTGGGAGGATGCAGACACAAGCTTTCTCAATATTGCCACTGTTTGTTCTATTATGTTCTGGTGCTGATCTTTGTAAGCATATACTTCACAAGCACAAATAGCAGCACAGGAATGACTGCTGGGGTATCTACTACAAAGAGACCTGCTGATTGTGGGTAGGAGAAGGGTACGATAGCCCCTTCCTAGAAGCAAGGACCATCTCCATACCATGGGAACATTAGAACTGTTCTGAATCTGACCAAGGGCTCTTCTAAAAGTGTGCTTAGAGAAGATATTAGAGATCCAACACTGGATACTGGAGATTCAGCAATATGGGATGTGATGGACTGGCTGAGTTCTACCGGTCCCCAAGAGTAGTCAGTGGGAGGTAACAGAATGTTGAGAGAAGGAAGACAGAACCATTGAGGAAGCAGAGGTCATTTCGGGGGGAATCGCGGGGGATCGCAGTTCCCCCGGGTGAGGTATGGGGGGTGGGGCACATGACGAAGCCCCGCCCCCTGCTTCTGGCCGCCCCGCTTCCGGCCCTCATTCAGCCAGGAGGAGGCAGGAGAAGAGGGAGGGTAAGTTGCTTCCTCCCTGCCTCTCCCCACCCCTGCCTGCCTGGGGCCAGGGAGGGCCTTCGCGGGGCTTCCTTGCACTCCCACCGGCCTTGCAGGTCCACTGCCAGGCCCCTCATGGGGCTCGGCAGTGGAGCTGCAAGGCCGGCAGCGGCCGGAACCATTGGGGGTGGGGTGTGTGGCCTTATGACACACTTCTGGTTTGCTCGCCCCCCCGAAAGGTTCCCAGCAGCCGCCAGACTCGCACCAAACAAACAGCTCCGCTTTGGCTTGCAACAGTCTCACCTCCCCCCCCCTTCTCCTCTCCTGCCGCCCGGCTGCTCTCTGAAAGGGGCCGGTGCCACTTCAAAAGCGCCCTCGGAGTCCCCCGTGACGTCTACTTGGTTGGGACTTGCTCCTTGAGGGGAATTTTGTCCAAAAAATTAAAATGCAAGTGAATGGAACCTCCACCCCAGATCCTCTTGGCAATCTGATGCATTGCAGCTGCAGGCCTAAGAGGGCACTTTCCTGGGAGTGAGTCCCATGGCATGACAGGGGACTTCCTTCTGAGTAAACCTGAAGCAGATCGGGGGCTGACAGGAGGGGAGGCAGCCGGGGGGCAGCTGGTCTGGGGGAACGTGCAGGCTTGGCCTGGGACTCCCCTCCCCACCTCTCCAAAGGGGGAGAGAAATTGGACTTCCTTCTCTCCAGGACCTGCCTGGAGATTGGCAACCCCATAACTGGGCACATGGGGGTTGCCGGAAGGTAGCCCCACCTAGGGCACAAAAAAATCTCAGTCTGGCTCTGGGCAGGGTATAAATCCTCCCTCCTCCTCCTCCTCCTGCTACTGCTGCTGCAGCTGCTTCTTCGATTTTATTCTGGCATAAACTTTCATGGACTAGAGTATACTTTTTCAAATGCAATGTGAAAAAGCAACTGACAGTACTCTCTATTTCATGAAAGCTTGTTCTTAGATTAAAATGTGGATTGTCTTTTTTTGATCCAACAGGTGGACATGACTGCCCTTTTTGAAGAATACAGTGCCTGTTGCAATGCTGATACTAATCCAGGCCTCATTCAGGTCATTAACAGACACTTTTCTCTCTAGCTGTCATCTTTGCAAGGCAAATAGTTCAGTCAGTGAGTGAAGGTTTCCTCCTGGTCCAGTGTTCATGAAAGACTGAATTATTTCCATAGTATTTATACAGTCTTATATGGAGCTGGCATTTCCCTAGGCTGTGACTTTTAACGAAGTACTTTAAGAAGACATGGCTTGAAAACAGCAATGCCTGTTAATATTTTAGTATGCTTGGAATCTAGGAAAAAGTACTATGCCAAGTAAGGTATTATACACTGTTTTGTGACCCTATAAACATTGCACTTCACAGCATATAGTTAAAGTGCTATACAGAGTTGGGGTAAAACCTGTTCTTTGGAATTCCTGGAACAATATATATGCAAGGAAAATGCCTCCCCAGTTGGAAATGTTCAGTGTATCCCACAACATTTCAGGAAGGAGCTCATAAAGCTCCAAAAGAAAGAACAATCCTAATCCTGTACATGCACATTGTGTCTGTGATTCATGTTATTCTCCTCTCTCACAAAAGACAGCTATTCATTAGTGCAGATGCAAACAGCAAACTTGGCTTAGAACAAGGGCAGTGTGTTGTAACAGTCTACAGGCATTGAACCACTTTGTTTTTCCTATAGACTCCTAGCTCTGATTTCTGTCTGCTGCAAACACAGAATCAGTGAGATGAAATTGGCTAACAAATGATTTGTGTTATCCAATAATCCCTGAGAAGACAGAATATGTTGGCAGGGTTGTGTTCCCTCCTTTAAACTGTAAACAATATTCTCTTGCTGATATCAGGAATGATAATAGTTAATGGACCAAAATTGCAAAATGGGGAGAATTTGCCAGAAATTGGGTGAGGGTTTTCCAAATAAGGAGGTTTTGATGTTTCTTGGATTGTATAAGAGTGTGTCTCCAGCCAAGAGATCATGGTGTTATTAGTCACTGTTAACTGGAGGGCAGAATTGCTTCTGGATATATTCTTGGTGAATTGTCAGAACTGATCGGAATGGGGGACATTGAGAAGTGATCTATCAAGGTTTCCAACTTGCTCCCATTTTTAGTCTGAACTAGCCTTGCCAGGACCTTCTAAAAGATTCTGATACTCTACCTAAAGAGGAGTGGCTTTATTCGGTTAGATGAAAATTCAGATATAGCATTCTGAGGTGGGAACAAAGAGGGTGTCTTTTGGGACTGTGGTAGAGAATGTGTGAAGTCTCAGCAGTATTTTGATTATACCTTTTCCTCCTCCACACTGCACTTGCTGCTAAGGAAAAGAAGCACATATCCACCAAGGGAAGAACCTTAATCTCTCCCTGGAGTGAACACTACAGCTTCAGTGGTAGGCTAGTATTCCCTGATGAGGTGAAGTTTACAGGAATTAAATTCTATAAGCTGCCTAAACAGAGCAGTCTGTCTTGATAGTGGTTTCAGTGCTGTGCTGAGTTTGGGCACACTGAGGTTCTAGTCTTCACTTGACCAGGAACTCAATGAAAGATCTTAGGCTGGTTATTCTGTCTCAACCTAATCTACTTCTCAGGGTTATTGTGAGAATAAAATGGAGTCTTTTTTTTTTTTAAGGTACAGACTTGATTAAACAAAAATGCCTTGACATGGTGCCAAAACCTCAGCAGTGACAACAATCAAACAGCTGGAGGAAGTATGTCCCAAAACTGGGGAACCAAAAGAAACTAGGCCTTATCTCTGGTACCCACCCTACTTCAAAACATGAGGACAAATAGAACATGGTCTCAGTGGATAGGCAGGATCACATTCTATTCACCCTGTCAGAATTCTTTGCTGTACATGTAAATGTATTAAGGTAATATTAAGATGGAAAAGACACTTATACTCTTGTAATGAAAGTGGTGACCCCAGCCCTACCACAGACATGCCCAGGCAGCAACCCAGGTTGCCTAGGTACAAGGCCAATTTAGGTTGAATTGGATTCTTTGAACCTTGTCTACTAAGGAGTCTTCTGGTACAAGGATCCTTCAGATTGGATCCTATGACTCCATTCCACCAGCTCTTCTACAAACGGACAAAGACTTTTTAGTACTTTTCTCCATCAAAGGAAGCCTTTCTATCATAAAAAGCCATTCTTTATTGGAGGAATTATTTTTCCCTTGAATGAAAACTTAGCACAAGTGGTTATACAATCCATCATAGTGAAAGGGAGACATAGGATCTGACCCTTAATCTGGCAGAAAAGGTGTGTTCTACCACTGTAGAAGGCTCTGCTGTTAGTGAAACCGATTCATATTGTCCAGCCCATTTATTGGGGCACAGTTTACCTTAAAGCACTAACATTTTACTGATTATTATAGGATACCCTTTACTTCAAACATCTTAGCATTAAGTGGAGGACTTTGTGTGCTGTAGGATGAGAATGTGCTTTTTAAGATAAATTGTATGGTGTTTCTCAAGCAAAATCCCATAAAGCGGAAGTATTTGAATAGACCTATGTATGAATTCTCTTGCCAGTTCCTTTTTCTAAATCATTTGATCAATCTGTGGGATCACAGATAAAAGCAACAAAAATGACCAAACTAAGACTGTTGCGTGCAAGTCCGAAGTACGCAGCAAGGGAAGAAAAAAGAAGAAGAAAAGAAAACACATTCTGTCTAAAAAAGAAACAAATTATATACTATTTTTGTTGTATCTCTAGCTGTGTCACTTTTATAGATATTGATTCTCCCAAAGGACAATGAAATTTCTCAGTTGCTCTATAACAACTCACAAAAAAGACAGTTGCTAGGGTCAGATATAATTGTTTTCTGACTTATAACTCACAATTTAGAGCCGCTAGATCTACAAATACTGTTGTTTAAATATCCTGAAGGGACTTCTAGCTCTTCCCTTTTGGAAAGTGTGATATTTTTCATAATATATTTTGAAGCAATCTATTTTTTCTGGGATAGCTTTAAACTTTCCTGGTAGTATTTGGTTTCTATATGGGTCATTGTAAAATGTGTTACATGCTTGTCAACGTGTATCACCTGGTCCCATAGGCATGTTTATACTCTATAACTCCTTTAAAGACTCATTCAGCATGATCTGCTATCTATTTAAGACTTCAAATAAAGACATTCAGCTGGCTAGGACACACCCAAGACTTCTGCCCAGTGGCAGAAGTCTCTGTTCAGTCAGGGAACAGAGTAAGATCAAATGTTGGAGGGCTGTGAATGCATGTCAGAGTCTGTGAAAATTGAAGGGCAAAACTATGAATATCTAATTGGGAATTTGGGATTAATTAGGAAAATGAAAATAGAAACTCAGGAATGAATGAAAGAAAAATGAAACCCTCGCTTCTAAAGGACAGTGCTTAAAACTTAAGATTTAGAAAGCAAAAACTAGATTTACAAAACTCTGGTGTTTATCTGAGCATTTCTCTAAAGCAAAATCTTTCAGATGTGTACACACCTGGGAGCTTCCGGTGGATGGTGACTTGTGATGGTCGGACCCCATCTAGCTCTGATGGGGGTGAGTCAGATCAGGGTGGCAGGGAAGGGGATTGGCTGGTCCCAACCTCCCCATGAAGTTCCGGGAGGGAGCTTCTAGCCTGGAGTGCTAAAGGGGCCACTCCTGAAGTTTCAGCTCGGGGGCACAGCGCTCCTTTCTGCTTCGATAGGTCTCACAGTCCCGAGGCCAGAAATGGCGCTCAGAGACATTACCAGACCAGAGCGTACAGGAACTTAACTAAAAAGAAAATCTACAAGAAAAAGCGATCCAGTGATTAAACAAACAGTGAGTTAAGTAGCAAAAAGAAAGACATATATAAAATGGGTGGTGGAAGAAATCAGCACAGTGAATCGGCTTAGCTTCAAAGAGACAGGAGGGGGGGAACTTGCGGAGGAAGAACCCTACCCAGTAGCGAAATTGTAGCGTAGAAGCTAGCTGGACCCAGGCAATTAACACTCAATTCTAAGCGGAATACATCTGAGCTAATCATTTACAACATAGTAAAGATCTCAGAATTTTTATAAACTTTTACCTAAGTATAAACAATGTCTCAGCGTGGGAGTAAAATGGTGTCCAGAGGCAGAGGCTCTACAGGAAATGCCAGCACAGCATCACCGGTCACAAGACCGGAAAATACCAGCGAGTTAGCTACTGCAATTTCCTAAGCCATGCATCCTCTGCTGGACCAGTTTACGAACCTCAATCAAAAATTTGACACTTTACAGAAAGAGCTCAAGGAAACTGCAGTCAAATCAGAGAAGGCAGCCAAAAAGATAAAAAGGTTGAAGTTAAGACCAAAGAAATAGACCAAAGAATGGACAAGGTGGAAAAAGAAAGAACTTCAGAAAAGCAACAACTTCTACAGCTAAAAATAGAAAGATCTTCATTCGCCTTGAGATTTCAAGGGGTGCCAGAGTAAAAAGATGAGAATTTAAGAGAAATTATAAGCAAAGCAATGGCCCCCTTAATCAAAAACAAACCTGAATTAATACAAGCAGACATTGATATGATCTACAGAACCTATTCAGAGTTTGTAAAAAAAAAAAAAAACCCAGGGGAAATTTTTGTGAAATTTGCAAAAAGATCAATAAGAGACTCAATATTCAAAGCATCTACAGCAACAACAGTCAAAATTCAAGAAGAGGAGATAAAAATATTGAAAGACGTTCCATTTGAAGTACGCAAGAAAAGGAAGCAGTATAGAAATATTACAGCATTCTTCCAAAAGAACAATGTCCAATACATATGGATTTTTCCGGAACTACTTATATTCAACTTTAAGGAGAAGAAGGAAAAGATTGACTCTCTATTAAAAGCAGAACTCTTTCTTAAACAACAACAATCTTCAACCAAACAAAGCAATGGAGGAGAGGAAGAGAATGCAATGGGGAAAAACCGCAAACAACAGAAATCTGATACAGATAGTTCATCTTCTACAGCTACTTCCGTATCTTTGGGTGAAATCTTTGACTCGGATTCGGATTTAGGAGCTGTGGCTCCTAAAACATTTAAAGTAAATCTCCCCTGGCAAAAGAAGAAGAAAACCAAAGCTAAGAAGTAGTGAAGAACTGTGACCTTATATTTTGGCATTTAATCTACTCATATTATTAATCAAATGCGATGTAATATCAAAAATGCTTTTATGTTCTTTCTATTTGAACACTTTTATTAGATTTTAAAGAACTGAATGTAATTTTTAACATGTAGACATAGTTTGGTTAGCTTATCAAAGGTCCTTGTTATTCTCTTTGTAGTTTTTAGTTTTGTAGGTTATAGGTTTGTAGTGTGTAGGAAGAAAACCAATAAAAATTTTATATATAAAAAAGAAGATGTGTACACACCTGGTATCAATGAAAAGGGATACCACCAAAATAAAACTGACTTCCCTCTGTCACCCACATCATTACCATTCATTCAAGACTTATTTATTAAATGGGAAAATGATCTACTATGGTGTCTGATCCACGTAGGACCCAGCTAATCACAACCATATGTTTGACTTTTTCCAGTGAACATTGAGTTAATTAGTCGTGAAACATGGGATGAGTGATACTGCAGCTAATTATTCCAATTAGTGAGTGCCACAAATAGATTCAGGTTGCTGCTCAAAGGGAAAATCAGATTGTACATTTCAGGGCTTCTTCAGATGTTACATATTTCCCATACAAGAAGCTCTTCCATGTTGAAAAGAAGCATGATGTCTATTATTATTTATCACATACAATGATGTACTTCCTGATCTCATGCACTGAAAGTAAGTGAGTGTAGTGACTAGAATGTTGGGCTAAGACTGGGGAGAAACAAGTTCAAATCCCCGCTCAGCCATAAAGTTCACTGAGTAACCTTGGACAGGACTCTCTCCATGGCTTAAGTATGCATGAAGGGAGGGGCATATTTGATTAGAGCCTGTAGATCCAAGGGGGCTGACCAACCCAGACTGCAGTTCCATTACCATGAGGAAAAAATATGAGATTAAACTGTAGATCATGCCTTAAGGATATTTATGGAAACTTGTTCCCTTTAACCATTATATTTACCTGTATGGGTAGTGGTCCAGATGGGTCACTAGACTTCATAAATAATATTTCTGGGATTGCAAAAAGTTTGGAAGGGAGAGGGAAGAGGGGAAGATCCCTCAATTCTTCTGCTCATAGATGGTGGAATTCAAACCAAATAGTTAACAGTGCAATCATAAGCAGCCACACCCTTTAAAGATCATTGACTTCCTGTACAAGTCTCTTTATTTTGCCTGATGAATTGAAGTTGCAGGAGAAATTCACTGCCAGAGGATGTAGAGATGAACACAAGAATAAATAGCTTTAAAAGGAGATTAGATAGATCCATGGAGGATAAGTCTATCAATGGCTACCAGTCATGGTGACTGAGTGGAGCCTCCACATTCAGAGGCAATAATCCTCTGAATTCCAGTCAGGAGGTAACATCAGGGGAAGGTCTTGGCCTCTATGTCCTTTTGGGCACAGTGCGAGACAGGATGCTGGACTAGATGGACTAGATTGGCTATTATATATTTTTAAAATAGCAAAAGGGGGGTGGGGTGGAGGCATATTAGGTAAATCCGTACAGGTCATGGTACAATTTCAGATGTGTAGAAATTTAATTTAATTCCAGGATGGAAATAATTTTTCTTTCATGAATCATCAGATTGTAAGTATGTATAGATTCTGGTATGTTAGTCCAGTTTCTAACTTGCTGTTACCAAGCAAATAGTAGTTTTCTGTCAATGGACTGTTCCCTATTACTCCAGCCTACTAGTGATGGCCCCTCTCGCTGGTACAGTGAATCTTCCATCTCCACAGGAGGCTCTTCTGTAGGTGAAAGAGTCTCTTGCACTGGAGGATAGCTTCTTATATCAAAGAAAGGCATAGCCACTAGCTATGTGCCACAAAGCCACAATGAGCCACATAGCCACAAAGAAAAGCATAGCCACTAGGAGCACAGCAGGACATAACCCACGTTTTTGCCCCCCAAATATGTCTCATTCATTTCTTATGTTCACACACCATGTGAGAAGCTTATCCATCAAGGGCATGCAAGTATACTTGGACATTAAGTTCCAGGGAGTTCAAAGGGGGGATACCCTCCTGTTAAAGGGGCATAGCATTCTTTGTTTAACTTTGTTGCTTTACAATATGTCTAGGAAGAAACAGAAAGAGAAACAACCATGGCATGTTGCCCCCCCCCCCCCCCACTCCAGTCATCATTTTGCAAAAAAGCCATTTGTCATTCTCACTGGCATAAACTGTGTGAAGAGCAGATGGTGCTGGAATAAAAACAAACAACTTGCTCACAAAGAGAGCAGGCATGGATGGAGTGGTAGAGGAAGGGCACAGTGGAGAGTATCCAATGGGGAGAATTTAACGTGGGTCAAAATTGTTATCGTGTACACAGTTACACAGAAGTGAGTCCTTTTTATTTATTATTTGTTTAAAACATTGCATTCAATGCAGATTATCTTTTTTATAATAAATCTTTATTAATCGATTACTTTCAGTACAGCATGTTACATCCGACATGAAAAAAGAAGCAAATTGAACAGTACAGTAAAAGACATCTTATTATATTATATTGTTGTTAAATCAAAAATTCCCAGATTATTGAGAAAACATCAAGGTGTAATTTCTGTCTCTCATGCAGTTCCTTGCTTGCATTGATGGTGGCAAGGATTCAAAGTCACATGTGCAATGCAGCATAAAGTCATGAGGCTTGATGCATTTCTTATTAAACTTCGTAACAGACTTTGATGCTTCCTTTTTCTGCAGGGATTTTGTCTGAACAGTAGTGGAAAAGTATAAATTATATTTTCTCTCTCTCTCTCTCTTTCTGTGTGTGTGTGGTCAATATCATCTTACATTAAAATTACTATTAAGTATTGCATTCACACTTAAAATATTCTGGTTTCCATTACCAATTAGAAGGATTGTCACACATCCACTGAAGGCAGTTTAGTGCAAACGGATGTGTTGAAGACTAATAAGTCACTGGGACCAGATGGTGTTGAATTGGCTATTACCACTTCTGAAATAGATCTTTGATTCATTATAGGATAACTCCTTGAAGATGTCAGCTTAATGTGCTACAGCCATCAAAAAGACAGACAGAATCCTTTAGGGTTTTTTTGCAGGGGGAGGGGAGGCATAGAGAATAATATAGATAGCATTGATGTGTTCCTCAATACATGAATGGCTGAGCTCTTCCGTACTCCACATGTCACCAAGATGACATATTATTATGGATTATTAACAAGTTCAGTATTACTTTTTACAGTTAGTAAAATCCTTTCAACTTTTGTAGTATTCATTCTTACAATGTAACTCTGTGAGATAAGGTTATTATTTCCATTAAGCAGATGAAGAACTGATGGTGATAGAGAATGATTTGCACAAAAGCGTTTAATGGATAGATACATAAATTGGAATTGGAACCCATCTTTTCCAGTCTTAACTCCAATCATCTATCCAATTGGACACACGCAGAACATATGGTGGGCTGTTTGGATGAAATTTTAGCAAGATTGTGCCTCTTCTTTCATCATCTGTTCTTGGAACCACCCGCTGCCAATTATATGCTGACATAAGTATTGCCAGCCTTGGATGTGTTGAGTTTGTTTTGTGAATGTTAACATCTCCTTAGTTAATGTACTAAAGCTTAAGATGCAGCTGCTAGTGCTTTTGATAGGGTCTGAGCCAAAAGTTTCAGCAGCATTCGGACAAAACCGCTTCCATAATGTGATACTCAGTGCCGATGATCTATGTCTGCAGTCAACATTTATTTATTTATTTATTTATTTATTTATTACATTCGGTTTATATACCGCCCTTGACCCCGGAGGGTCTCTGAGCGGTTTACATATATCTAGTTGATTCCTACCTAGGGCCACAATTCGTATGGGGGGAGGGGCTACCTACCAGCACCCAAGTGGCGCATTCTTGTTGTTCGGGCGGGCTTCAGATGTTGCTCCCGGCGCCCCAGGATGGGCCAATGACTTCCTCCGGCGGGCTTTCCAATGGACTCCTCCGGCGCGCGGCCACTTCCAACTGCAGCTCCGGCTTTCGTCCCTTCAGGCCCTGCCGCGCTGCGTCGTCATGCCATCACGCTGCCACAGCTTCGCCTCCATCCGGCCTCCGTTGCCGCCGCATCCTCAGGTCGCCAAATGCTCCGCCGCCGCCATTACTTGCCGCCACCGCCGCTGCTAACACTCCTGCCGCACGCCACCAGGAGGAGGGTGCCCCCTGCCACCTAAGGGCAGGTACCCATTTGTCTACTTGCAATTACGCTTTCGAGCCGCTGAGTGGGCGGGAGCTGGGACTAGGGCCGGGAGCTCACCCCGGCCGCGGTGGGTCTCGAACAGCCATAGTGGCTGTTCGCTGATGTTATTTCTGCAGGCGTCTTACTGCCTGCGCCACCACTCCCTGAAAGCTGGGATGGGCATGAACTGGCTCCTGAACTAAAGTTTGTGATGAATTTTGGCTGGTTCATGTTTCAAAAAGTGAAGTTCATGGCAGGTCAACCAGCACAAACTTTCCAGCTGTTTGTGAAGGTTTATGCTGGTTCCTGAACGGATACATTTCCAGACAGACTGTCTCCTCTCAATCCAAATGTTTACAGAATTTCAAAGTAACAGGGTGACGAAACTTGGAGGGTATGCAGAGAAGCATCTGGGGAGGTCCCCTGGGACTGTGATTTCTCTAGCTTGCACAGGATCTGTTCTATACACTCCTGAACCTCCTGGACCTGCACCTGTCAAAATGACAGGCGGTCATTTTGACAGGCAGAAGTCCAGGAGATTCAGGTGCATATAGAATGGATCCTGTGCAAGCTAGAGTCACCAAATTTGCAGGGGATCTCTGGCAGACTCTCTTCTACCTGTCATCCAAGTTTGGGAAGGATTGGATTTATGGGATGGTCTATCACCCAAGTACTGACCCTGCTTAGGTTCTGAGATCTGACATGACTGGACTATATCATGATGCTTTCCTCCTTGGTATAAACTAGGATTGAATTAATAACTGATAATAACTGACCTATGTCAGAATAAACTCTAAGTCTGAGTGTGAGTTGCTGATCAACAAGTAGCCTACAACAGCACTTTGGGCACAAAAACCCTTGTGCCATGCTTGGCCAGTGTTACCATGGAATTTCTTTGTCTTACCCTCTTGTGAAAACAGTGCAGAGAGATGGTAAGCTTCATCCCTCTCCGCCTATGTGCTACTCAAGCAACTCAGGGCTTGGTGGATGCTGTTTGGCATCAGACCTTGATTCCTCCCCAACCTACTTGGCTCCTCTAGTCAATGATAGGCTGGTTCTTTAACCACCTTTTATCCTTAGATTCTTCAGGGTGCTTAATTGTCCTAGCTATACAGTAGTGACACATACTGTTCCTGCAAACCATAGATAAGGCATAACTAGTCTTAAGACCAGGCCTAACTATCCACCAACTTTTGAACAATATGGAGCAAGTGAAAAAAGGCCCCTTTATAAGCCAATCTGAAGCCCCAAAATGGTGACCTGCAAAGCTGACTTTAAGCAAGCTTCCAGGTTTCAGGCAAAAGACAAATATGATATTTCTGCTCTGTTGCAGACACAGCTCATGTGTTTCTTGTAGACACAAAACAGGAGTGTTCTGTATTGAGTTGCCCCCTTCACAGGACCCAAAAACATGAACAGAGGTATTTGAATCTTGTTCTGTCGTATCTTCCTCATAATGTGTGAAGAGGGATAGGGGCTTCTACAGTTTCCACTGCTGGATCCTCACTGATGCACATGTAGCTTCCATTTTGAGTTTCATCTATTATGAAATAAGTCATAGGGCATTAAAGATTTCTTTCATGAGTAGTTAACTATGTTTTCATATTTTGGAGCTAGGGAAGCATTTTTGGCATGGGAACTAGTTTTAAAAGGTATTTAAAATCTGTGAAGAAAGTGTGTACAGCCACAAATCCAAAAGGCCTCTTCTCTCTTACTATCTACTTTCATTATTACTATTTAATATACTTTGGGGGAATCAGGGTTAACAAAAAAATATAGATCCACTTTATATTGGAACTCTTAAATCCATCACATGCCTTAAGCCCAGCTCGTTTTCAACTAATCAGTGGCAAAGCAAATGAATGGCTGTTCCTTCAAACTATCATCTAGTTGTGGAGTTTTTCTTGTTTTGTAAGCTTTGAGTATCTTAGTCAGCCGAATGCCAATGCTGTAATCCAAAGTTCAGTGCATAAATATGTAGGCATGACGGAACATACTGGCCAAGTATAAAATAACATAGGAATAAGCAATATTTCTGGTAATTGTTTTACACTAAGGTACAGCTCAAAGCTCCATTCCACGTGTTGCAGTGAACATTAGCTAATGGTGTTTTGAATGAAGATTGTTGCAATGGGAAGGAATGTGAAATAGCAGCTATTTGGGGACCCTTGTGGACTCTTTCAGCATTATGTGTACCATGACAGTTAAAACAGAGTATCTCCTTTCCCTCCTGCTAATTAATACTAGTAGTCTGGTTAACATGGAAGAAATCCTTGGTATGGCTCCATCCAATGCCAAGTTTGCTCCATGTACCAGGAGAGGCTATAGTACTGTGGGAAAGGACTATGATAGACATCCCATATTATGAAATGGAGCATGAACAGACACACTGTAGGGGCTCTCACACCTGTAAAAATGTGTTGTATCCAACCAACTGTCAGCACAATATACATAGATTTTTGCTCCACTGCTTTCCTCCCCAGCATCATTTTTGACCCCCACAAAAGATAGTTTCTGAAGCATGGCTGGTTACAGGTTTTTGTGGACCCTGGGCAAAAAACTTTAACAGGAAAACACTTTCCCATTTGGTACAGTCCCTTTCTCCTCTATTGCCACTGCTTATCAATCTTTCTCCATGTTTGAACACACAGTGTCTTAGTTAGAGGGATGGTGTGTTCTCTGACAAACAAGTTAAAAGAATATATATATATATATTCAGCTTGCAATCCTTCTCACAACACTTTTTGAAACATCTACTTGATTCTAATGGCTTTTACAGGTAAAAACATTTGAATTTCAGTTTACGTAATCATTGACTCTATAACAAAGGGGGAAATTCTACAAAGAAGGTTAAGCAATCCATTTTTGTTTAAAACCAGATACACCTTCCATTCTTTACACAGGATAAGCAGAGTCTTATAAATGCATGAAGATCCCCCCCCCCATATTATTTGTCCTCACTTCCACTTTCCTGGGTTGCAGTGTGCCAAATGGGAATCCCCACCACCAATTTATTACTATAAAAGT
The DNA here is from genome assembly GCF_001447785.1 of Gekko japonicus. Taxonomy (NCBI): domain Eukaryota; kingdom Metazoa; phylum Chordata; class Lepidosauria; order Squamata; family Gekkonidae; genus Gekko; species Gekko japonicus. The sequence continues at coordinate 1,078,762 of NW_015169180.1, read as the reverse complement.
GTTTGTTTCTTCCTGTGAACATGAAATAGACTTTGCTCACAGAAGAGTGTGTATTTTCTTTGACAGATGGCCCTTTTGATTCACACTGTCTTCCATTGAACTCACCCATTCCCCCAAAAAAAGCCTGAAGCCCCACTCTGGTTTAGCCCCATGCAACTTGCTATAGGAGGACTCAAGGACAGCTACAGGCACTCAGGCTGGAATGCAATAGGTTTTCCAGCCTCCAGGTGGGGCCTGGAGATCTCCCAGAATTACAATGATCTTGTGAAATGCAGAATGCAGAGTCTGCTGCTGCCACTCCTCCCATTTCCAACCACCTTTGAACACTCCCCCCATGGCAAAAATAAAGTAAATAAAAAGCCCACATACTTTATGTGCTGCTTATGAGGAGAATCGATGATTGGTGAAAGCAGACAGGCTAAGGCATGAAAAGGACTAGGCCATGTGCTTCAGAGCCCACAGGAGCAACTGCTTTTTGCACCAAGCAAACTGCAAAGGGAGAGCTGGGGAGGGAGGAGGGGGAGGAGGGAGACTCCTCTCATTAGCAAAAGCTGTTTCCAGTCATCTTTCCACCCCATTTTTCCCCAACCATCTTTGAATACCACTGCCCCAACAAAAACACGTCTCCTTCTAATTTTTTGCCAGAATAGGAGCCACTTAAGTCTGAGGACAGCTTTTTAGTAGAACAAGGATTCAAACTTCCCCGGTGTCATGGTAGGATACATGCTTCTAATACGTAATATAATATAGAAGTTATAATAAGCAAGAGAAAGTCAAGGCCATGAATTTGACTGATGTACTTCATAACTTTTTCACAGGACTTAAATTGATTTCTAAAATGACAATACCTGTTGACTGAGCTGTTTCAAAATATTATTGAAAAATTCATCATAAAGGCTGTGGTCACACACACTATATAATCCACTTTCAATGCACTTTCCAACTGGATTTTGCCAGTTTACACAGTAAAATCCATTTGGAAAGTGCACTGAAAATTAATTGAAAGTGGATTTTTTTAGTGTGTGTGACTGCAGCCAAAGTAAAATTTTTCATTTCAACTAGTAATTAATTCAATAAGCCAATGAATTAAAAAAAATCCTACAAAGAAAATAGAATAAAATTGAAAGTTTGTGTTACAGGCCACAAATGGGCATCTTAAAGCAGGCAGGTATAAAATCCATATGGAATGATCTTAATTTAACAGAATTAGCAGTATATTTAGTGTGCTGTTTCGATTCAGTATAATTTATGAAAATATCTCTATATTATTCCATATATTTAAATACCATTATTTTTTGAACTGGAGATTTAAATAAACAATGCGGTAACTCCCAACTCATTTTTGTGCCAAAGGTTTGTTTGTAAATTGGGTGTTTGGAATTTAGAACACATTCTCCCATAGAGATACATGAAACAGATGGTGGCTAGGTTCCCAGGTTATGCCACAGAAGCTAGCTGAAATACTGTATCTTTGCAACAAAAAAGGGAGGGAAAATACCGTTGTAATACTATGCAGTAATTAATGAAGATAGGCATTAAATATAGAATAAAAAACTATTTTACATTTTCTTTGGATTCCCATGCTTATAGGAAACAGATTTAATGAGCAAAGGATATGGAGGCATGGCACAGACCACCCTTTGGGTAAGGGGAGTATCTTTAACTCATGTCTGAAGCTAAAGTGCTTCATATTTTTGGATTCTTTCAAGAACAGCTAACATTTAAAAGGGGAAAGCTGGTAATTTTCAACAAATCAAAGGCTTGTCTGTGCCCCCACATGCTCAGTCTCCATTCACACTTCCTGTCTTTTCTTCTCCCTTCACTCCAACACTCCCATGTTGCCCTCAGTCACTCATCACCCGCTTCCTCACTCCCAGTTCTGAAGCACTTCCTATTCTCTGCTGCATTTGTACATGACTTGGGTGTTTGTACACTGGAGAATTATGGCATTTGGAGCTATTAATTTATCACAGTAGCCAAGAAGATGTTGAACTCGATTGGTTCAAGCTTAGCTTACCATTTTTTCTGCTTGCCCAAGAGGGAGGATAGGTGATCTCATCTGATTCTTCTTCTCACTGTAGTCCCATCATATATGGATTTTTGTCTGTGTAGGTTCTACAATCCCTTTTCAAGGGTCAAAAGGAGCCCTTCCTCCTTGCACCAGCTGAAATTCTGGTAGGATCCAATCTAGATCGAAACCTATGTGAAGTGTTAAGTTTATTCCTTTCAGGAATTTTCAGATGCCCTTGTTCACATTGTCCTTACCTTCTGTTGCCCGAACTTGCCCTCAGTGATTTCATTAGATAGTCAAGTCTGATTGGTTATGTAGTGGTGTGAGTGCACCATACCTGATTATTTAGGTTCATCCATGTAAATAATGGAGGAAGGAAGACAGCCTAGAGAAATTGTGCTGAACAGAATCAATGAGTGTATAGTCACATAAAGTTTCTGGGTATGCAGGTCTACACAACTCAAAATTAGTTTCTTACAATGAAGGACAAACTCAAGCTGTATTTTAACAACAAAATCAAAGTAGAATTCCCAAAGAGTTGAAACATGCTTACTTTTTCTTGCATACTCTAAATTTGTTTGTGTGTGTGCATTTTTACACTTCTCGTTCTAAACTTATTTGTGTGGGAGGAATGGAATTGCTTTGCCTAAGCAATCATGTGATTTTATGTGTACATTATGCATCATTACGCCATGATTCTGAGTGTGAACTTACAGTGACTACTTGGAAACTGTCTCATGTGATGGTGAATGCTGATGGATACACAGAAATAAAAGCAGTACATAAACTCAAAATACAGATAATTTCTGCTGAAACCATATCAGCAATTTGAGCATACGGAGGATGAGCTTCAAAGAAAAACAGGCATTATAAGCAAAGTTACCTGCAAGGTTAGTTTAATTTTTTGAGTGTACTGTCTTCAAGGATTGCAGTGTTGACAGTTTCCCCCTGCAAATTGAACCTGAAGACTATTTATAGCAGATTTAGTTAGCCCTATCAGAATCAATTTCTTACTTTGATTTATAGACATACTATGCACAATCATTTGTAGGATTCCCTTTGCATTCAATATTTGGTTTACAGAATATCCCACATAACAGATTACAAAGAAACAAAACAAAAAAAAGAACTGTTTGACATTAGATTGCATTATGTGTTGCTTTAGAGTCAGCCCATATTTGCAATCTAGCTGTATCCAAACTCTTTACTCCCAAGCATAAATTTGGCTCTGAACCTGCAAAAATAGTCTTTTCTCTCTGGAAGCCTCACATAGATTCTCTTCTCATTTACAATATCTCACTCATTTAATTATACATGCTATAATCACTCTCTGCAGCATTATAATTCAGTATTGCAATTCATTTCCTGCTCTTTAATTTAGACTAAAATGATTTTTTTTTTTGGTCTAAGGCTGGTGCATTAGAACCGCTTATGATTTCTGTTGCACTTATTTATTGCTGCACTTTGGAACATCTATTTGTATCTGAATATCAGCCTTGTCTTAACCGAGCATTTCAGATACTCACATTAATCAAGGATGCAACATTTCCCCTCCCCAGCAAGATATCCTTTTTTATTAATTTGCTGAATTAACAGTAAATGTAGCTGCCAATTTCAGCATGAACTGCAATTCGTTCAATAAGTCAGGGTTGCTGGTTTTTAATGTTTACTTGTTCTTTGGATCTTATAAGTGACTAAAGAAAAACACAATAGGATATATAAATAATTCAGCATTCAGCAGATAAGCCTCTTGGAGAATGTTTCTGTGGAAGCTTAAGCACCTGACATTTCAACCAATGCAGGGAACTAATTTTTTGTTGGGCAATTGGGCTGTACATGAGCTGCTGGACCCTGTTTAGCAGATTATTTTCTGCTTATTCAAACAGTACTGTGCAATTGGCAAAAAGTACACATATATGCATTCTCACACAGTATTCCCAATGGAAGTCTTATTTCCCTTCTTAACTTGTCATCACTGTGTGTCACTCTGCAGTAGTTGTTGAGTAAAACAGTTGGGCATTTATAGATAAATGGACACTAGAGGCACTAGAGGAAATGTAGCCCACTTTTTCTTCATTTTTTTCCCCCCTGTAGTGAAATTTATCCAACCCAGGGGACAAATTTGCAACCTACTACTTCTTGGCAACCCCTTTGTTCTCCATTTTAATCTGTTAACTCATTTGTCTCTAAAATTGCCAACCTTCAGGTGGAACCAGGAGATCTCCTAGAATTGCAACTGATGTCCAGATGACAAAGATCAGTTCCCCTGAAAAAGTGGCTGATTTGGAGGCTGAACTCTGATATTATACCCTGCTCAGGTCTCTCTCCTCCCTAAACCCCACCTTGCCATGCTCCCCTTCAAAATCTGCAGGTATTTCCCAACCCAGAGTTGGCAACCATATTTATCTCTGTTTGACCACAGTAACTTATCCAAAACTGGCCTAGATTTCCAAATTAGATAAATAAAGGGTAAGCTGAAAGTATTCTGATAACAGTACAATTAGAAATGTCCCTGGAGTTTCAGGCTGGGCTTTGACTCATAGTCACAAGGTCTGACTATGGATGGGCATGAACCAAATCATGAAGCAACTGAACCACGAAGCCACCCCACCACTCAGCTGTTTTTCAGCCTTTCTGAAATGACAGGGACCAGTCTGCTCCCTGCTGCTCAACTGTTTTTCAGGCTTTCTGCAAACTCCATTTAAAGAGACTGTGGTCCCTTTCAACAGGGTTTGCAGGCCCACAGACCATGAACCAGTTCAGTTTGCAAACAAACTTAAGAACATAAGAGACGCCAATGTTGGATCAGGCCAAAGGCCCATCTAGTCCAACACTCTGTCACACAGTGGCCAAAAATACCAGGTGCCATCAGGAGGTCCACCAGTGGGGCCAGGACTTCCTGTGGCAGTGAATTCCATGTGTTAATCACTCTTTGGGTGAAGAAGTACTTCCTTTTATCTGTTCTAACCCGACCGCTCAGCAATTTCATGGAGTGCCCACGGGTTCTTGTATTGTGAGAAAGGGAGAAAAGTACCTCTTTCTTTACCTGCTCTTTCCCATGCATAATCTTATAAACCTCGATCATGTCACCCCTCAGTCGTCTTTTCTCCAAGCTAAAGAGCCCTAAGCGCTTTAACCTTTCCTCATAGGGAAAGTGTTCCAACCCTTTTATCATTCGAGTTGCCCTTTTCTGCACTTTTTCCAAAGCTATAATATCCTTTTTAAGGTGTGGTGACCAGAATTGCACACAGTATTCCAAATGAGGTCTCACCATTGATTTATATAGGGGCATTATTATATTGGCTGATCTGTTTTCAATACCCTTCCTAATAATCCCCAGCATAGCATTGGCCTTCTTTATTGCAGTCACACACTGTCTCGACATTTTCAGTGAGTTATCTACTACAACTCCAAGATCTCTCTCTTGATCAGTCTCTGCCAGTTCAGACCCCATCAATGTGTATTTATATTTAGGATTTTTGGCTCCAATGTGCATCACCTTGCACTTGGCCACATTGAACCCCATTTGCCATGTTGACGCCCACTCGCCCATCCTTGACAGATCCCCTTGGAGTGCCTCACAATCCTCACTGATTTTCACCACCCTGAACAACTTCATATCATCTGTAAATTTAGCCACTTCACTGCTTACTCCCAACTCCAAATCATTAATGAACTAGTTAAAAAGCAGTGGACCAAGTACTGATCCCTGCGGTACCCCACTGCTTACCTCCCTCCACTGAGAAAATTGCCCATTTATACTCACTCTCTGTTTTCTATTAATTAGCCAGTTTTTGATCCATAAAAGGACTTGTCCTTTTATCCCATGATTTTTGAGCTTACTTAGAAGCCTTTGATGAGGAACTTTATCAAAAGCTTTCTGGAAGTCAAGGTAAACAATATCTATTGGATCCCCCTTGTACACATGTTTGTTCACCCCCTCAAAGAATATTAACAGGTTAGTGAGACAACATCTTCCCTTACAGAACCCATGCTGAGTCTGCCTCAATAGGTTCAGTTGATGGGTCAGCCACAAACCATGAACTGACACAAACCATGTTTTTTCTGGTTTGTGCACATCCCAAGTACTAATTTGTGAAATTTATTAATTAAGAAGAAGAAGAGGAGGAGGAGGAGAGATTGGATTTATACCCTGCCCTTCACTTGGAGTCTCAGAGCGGCTTACAAACTCCTTTCCCTTCCCCTCCCCACAACAGACACCCTGTGAGGTGGGTGGGGCTGAGAGAACTCTGGCACAAACTGCTCTTTTTCAAGGACAGCTGTGCCAGAGCCTGTGACTGACCCAAGGTCACATCAGCAGGTGCAGGTGGAGGAGTGGGGAATCAAACCCGGCAATAAAAGCAAGGTAATGCCTACAATAATCATTGCCATAGACCACCGTCCTATTCCATGATAAAGAGACCCTCCTGGACTGTACTTTGCACTACAGTTCTAATCTCTTTTTTTGAAATGACATCTTAAATATTACTGTTTTGCACATTCTATGGAATGATAGAAGTGTGGGAACCTTCCTCAGGCAAGAAGGAGCCACCACTGAGAAAGTGCCAATCCATTTGTAAGGTGGCATCAGAGCAAAGTTGTCAGAGGGGAGCATAGTATGAGAGGTGATCCTCCAAGTGTGTGGGTTGAAGTCCATTAAGGGCTTCAGAGATGGTAACCAGAATCTTGAACTGAACTCAGTAGCTGATGAACAATCTGAAACATGTTCTGGATCATCCATTTGTTCAAGTTCACTCACAAGATGTTAATTTTTAAAAAATGTATGCTCTACTTTATGACTGCAGTAACCTCAAAAGTGGCTTTTGGCATTTCTAAAATGCAGTATTAATTTCTTCACTGCTCTCACCCCCACCAGAATATTAGCCTCCACAGGGTGTGTTTGGAATGTCATGTGCCCAATTCCTCCCAGACTAGAGGGATCTTGTAATATCCCATAAAACAAACAGAGAGGAGTCAGACTATTACTTCTTAGGACATTTTAAAATCCACGTTGTCTTAACTAAATTTTTTATTTGTATCAACTGTCTAGCTGTATGTTTGCTGTTAACTATATGTAACATTTTAAGGTATTTGCTGATCTTTGATGGTAATAAATCAAATTGAAAAAATGAATTGTAATATCCCGGAAAACAAGCAGAGAGAAGTCAGACACTCGTTGCTCACTGATGTAATTCCACTGGCAGACTCAGAATGGCATTTGCTTGGTTAGTGTATATTTAGTCCTCTTCCTCCCAGGACTAGAGATAGCATTTTCCTTGGAGCCAAGCAGGGAGGAGCCAGGATTTGGCCCACTGACTTACTATGGGTAAAGTTTCTTTTCAAATATCTTTATAACATCTATAGCAATTTTCACTTCAGTGAACTCACATTTATTTTACTTTAGCAAAACTATATAAATCGAATGGGAATCTCGTATTTTGACAGAATAGAAAACTAGTATATACTCTTTTTTTTGTTCTCCAGAGAAATAGTTAAGTGTCTGTTGGTGGCATAAATGGATGACTGTTATGTACAATGTTACTTTGAAATGACAGATCGGTTGATAAAAGGTGAAGGTTGGTTTTTTTGTTGGTTTTTTTTTTGCTTTGTAGCCCAAAATATGGGAGAAAAATGAAATGCTGACCAATAGAAAAGAGCAAACTGAGTAATATATAACACAGTACAAACTATGTTCTTATTTATGTATTTACATAATTTAAAATTTCTGTCACCTTTCTGACATAGAAGGGCTCCCAATTATAAAATGAAGTATAATCTGTGGTCTTGATTCAACATTCTAGGGTTGTCAGGTAACCCTGGAAACCTATGGGAGGAATTACTGGAAATGGCTTACACCACTGTCTCAGCGTTGTCACTGGCAATGTTACTGGTGACACAGGGACACTCTGGTATTTGGACAAAAACTCTATGTTAGAATCCATTTTTATCATAGAGTTTTTGCCCAAATACCAAAGCATCCATGCATGACTGGCAATGTGCACTGGAAGTTACATTACTGTGCTGCTGGAGATGACACTGAAAGGCTGGTTTGGGCCTCCACCAGTGCCAGTAAGTCCCCCTGCAGGCCAGCTGATAGGTGGTGGGGGATGGGGCAGGGCATCCTCACCCCAAGCACAGGAATGGAAACCCTAAAATTTTGAAAATATAGGAGAAAATAAATGAATCTTTTGCCTTTTAGAGTGACTTATATTGCTAGGGGCCAATTTTTGGTTAAAAGCCAGGTATAAATGTAATGCATAAATAATGAATAAACAAATTGTAGACGGATCAAAGGGTCCTAGCTGGATGGAAGGTAACAGAGTTTAGATAAGACAAAGGAAATGTTGTGCTGCTACAATTTGTACATCTTAAAGTTGCCACTGAAAGCCTTGAGGAATTTTGACTGTATGTTTGGAAGTTACATGATATAAAAACCTTGCTGAAGCTGTGGCTGGTCAGTGCCTGGACGGGAGCATTCCTGGGAGCCCAAATGTTATACTGAGTTCCATGATGGAAGAAAGGAGATATACAAATGTAAAGAATAAATAGTGAAGTCTCTTAGAGTGTTATATTAGATCCCTCATATGTGAGAGAACACAGGGAACTGTTAGTTACTGATGAAGTTACCAGGCCCAGTGCTGAGGCCACACAAATACCTACTTATCCCTCCATCTTTTATGGCTTATGAAATCTCAAACAGAACAAACATGAGGCAAAAAATTAACTTATGTTCGCACAAAGGGAGCTTGTCTGTGTGTAGTGGTTAGGAACGGCGGACTCTAATCTAGAGACCAGAGTTTGGTTCTCCACTCCTCCACATGCAGCTGCTGGTGTGACCTTGGGACAGTCAGTCCTCTCAGAGCTGTTCTCTCAAGAGCAGTTCTTGAAAGAGCTCCCTTAAAGTGCTTGTGGCTGGTGGACCCTGTGTGCCTGAGGCATGCTGCTGGCAGCTGCCCCTCTCCCTCACCTCTCTCAAGAGAGAAGGGAGAGAGGTAGCTGTGGGTGTTCAAGATTGGGGGCGGGGCTTGGGGGTCAAAAAGCAGGTAAACCCCACCAGACCAGGAGGTCTGGGAGCCCTAACTTTGCTAGATGGACAACAGCTGTTTTCAGGCATTAAAAAACTTTTATAAATATCTCTCTGTTAACCTATCAACATCTACCTGATTCACCAACACACTACAGAAGGTTTTGTGCCCATAAGAGCATGACTGTCTTACCTCCTCCTCCCATTCCAGCAGCAACATTTTAGGGGCCAAGTGTGGAGATCCTTTCATCTGCAGAAGCACTCCAGTGAATTCAAGCCAATGTCTGCACATTTTTGTATACCTTAATAAAATTTATTTTAAAAACATAAAAACCAAACTCAACAGCCATGTGTCCATTGGCATAATAAAAAGGAAGATCAAATAATGTAATAGGACATCCAACATAAATGAAGGCAGGCCCTGAGCCTGCCTTGGCGGGGAGGGCGGGGTATAAATTGGACAAATAAATAAATGCCTATCAGTTGCCCTGACTTGGGTGACGCAGGCTAGTTCAATCACATCAGATCTCATTAGAAAATCCTACATGCTCAGTTAATCTGTTATATACTTCACATGGTTACGAGTTGCATAATTATATTTAATATTGTTAGAAGGTTTAACAAAGGTTTATGGATAATTATACTTACACGCATACACACACACA
>NW_015169180.1:1068036-1068453 GCF_001447785.1 Gekko japonicus | reverse complement strand
GTTGCAGCAGTGAAGAGTCCAGGTCTACCAATATAGTGGGATGGGGTGGGTAGACCCCCAGAGACCAGATCAGTCCTGATAGTGGAATGGGGTGGGTAGACCTGTTCTCTAGAGGCCAGGTTACCAATATAGTGGAATGGGGTAGGTAGACCTGGTCTCCAGAGGCTAGGCCTACCAATATAGTGGGATGGGGTGGGTAGACCTGCTCTCCAGAGACCAGGGCTACCAATATAGTGGATATAGTGGTTCTCCAGAGGCCAGGTCTACCAAGATAGACAGGGAGGGAGGGAAGAAGAGGGGGTGAAGGAGGGGGACAACAACGCAGAGAGATGGGAAGAATGGAAGGAGGGGAGGGAGAGAATGCAAGGAGATGGAGAGGAAGGAAGGAAAGTAGAGAATGGGGGGGATAGAAGGGAA
>NW_015169180.1:1037686-1068014 GCF_001447785.1 Gekko japonicus | reverse complement strand
AAGAGGAAGAGAGAGAAGAGGCACAGGTCCCGGGAAGAGAGAGAGGTAGGGAGGGTGAGGGAGGGGGGCGCCCCAGACCTTACCTGGTTGGAGCGTATTTCTGAGTCGGCGTCTCCCCACCTGGCTGCTGCTGTGGGCGATCAGCATTGCGGGGATGCAGGAGGCCTCTCCCCACAAGCCTGGCTCAGCAGGGAATGTGGGGGGGGGCTTGGAGGCCTTCTCCTGTCCGTCCGGCTCTCAGGGCGGGCGAGAGAAGGTGGTGCAGTCGTGCGGCCTCAGAAGCCAGGCCGGGTAAAGACAGTCAGGTGGCCTCTCCCCTTGCTGAGCCTAGCCAAGGCCAGCAGAGGGCACTTGGCAGGTGCGGCCACCCTCGTCGTTCAGGTATGTTGTAGGTATGTAGGGCTATCTTTCAGTATACTCCTGCAGAGTGCAGGGGGTTGGACTAGATGACCTGCGGCACTCTATTCGAGACTTCCCTCCACATAGACACAGAGCCATTTACAAGCACTTGTTGGGTATGATTTTTCAACCAACCGTGAATCCATCCAACATTCTATGATTCTATGATTCTATGATTCCCTTCCCCTCCCCACAACAGACACCCTGTGAGGTAGGTGGGGCTGAGAGAGCTCTGACAGAAACTGCTCTTTTTCAAGAACAGCTCTGCCAGAACTATGGCTTGCCCAAGGTCATCCAGCAGGTGCAAGTGGAGGAGTGGGGAATCAAACCCGGTTCTCCCAGATTAGAGTCCATGCACTTAATCACTACACCTAACTGACTATAATGGCCCCATAGGGTATAATGGAACTGAATATTTTCAGGATTCCCAAGTATTTCCCAGATACCAATGCAATACTGATACTGGTATTCAGGAATATTCGGGTATACTGAATATATTTGTGTTTTAAAACCCCGGATCCGAATAATACGTAATATTTTTTCATTGTACACCCCTAGTATGGACGGAGCAGCTTCCTCCCTTGCAGATTTGGCTGATTAAAATCAGGCACTTCAAGTTCAGATGCAGCAATAGACAAATGCTTTGGCTATGCTCCAGTAACAGCAGGATGCTGCTGCTGCTGCCCCTGCTACCCCCCCCCCCCAAGAAAGGTTTGGTGAGTCCTCCAAAGAAGTTTGAGGGTCGTCAGGAGGAGTTCTCTGCCTTCCTGGCACAGTGCAAGCTTTACATCAACTTTTGGGAGAAGGATTTTTCCAGTGACAAGATTAAAGTCGGTTTCATCCTGAGTCTCTTAAAGGGGGAAGCTGCCAGGTGGTTGACTCTGCTGCTTCTTTCCATCTCCTCATTGCTGATGAGTTTCTCAGACTTTTTCACTCACATGAACAGTCTTCGCTGACCCTCAAAAGGCTGAACAGGCAAACCACCACATTAGACGTCTACATCAGGGGAGAGGATTGGTGGTAGACTACACTACAGAGTTCCAGCTGCTGGCACAAGACCTGCGATGGAATGAGGATGCTCTGATTGACCAGTACCTGGAAGGATTATCTGATGAGGTGCTAGATGAAGTAGCTTAAACTGAACATCCCATAATCCATTCCAGCCTGATTCCCCTTAGTGTTGGAGATACCTTGGCTTGAGAAGCATGACCCTGTGATTGAATGGGGCTGGCAGGAGATACATTTCAAGGACCTGTGCACTCATGAGTCATGACAACCCACCAACAATGTTGGGGGCTGCAGTTCTCCTGACCCATCAACTTTTTCCAGCAGCATATGCTGAGTTCCATGATGTCTTTGAAGAAAAGGGGGCAGACTGGCTTCCCCCACATTGGTATTATGACTGTGCAATCAACTTAGTTCCAGATGCACACTTTCCCACTAGTCAGTTATTCCAAGCCAGAATTAGAGAAACGATGGGAATTCCTGACCATGAACTTGCAGCAGGGTTTTATATTTATTTATTTATTTATTATTTTATTTCATTTATACCACGCCCTCCCCGCATGCGGGCTCAGGGCGGCTTACACGGCACAACAGTGCAGTAAAATATAACACATTAAAACAATTTAGGCACGCAAAGTGCAATAAAATTACACAATTATCCACTTAAAAACACAATTCAATCTTACCGGATGCATTGGTAGTTAAAAAATACCCACTCGTTATTCTATCTCACCGTGAGGTCAACAGAGGGGGGGGGTGCCATAGGCTGAGATGTCCCCAGTTGGCTAATCAGCCCACCCCGACGGCACTGCTCTGCATTGTGCGATGGTGGTAATAGTGGCGGCTGCGGCGGCTTCTACTCAAAAGCCTGGCGGAAGAGCTCCGTCTTGCAGGCCCTGCGGAACTGTAAAAGGTCCCACAGGGCCCTGATATCTCCGGGAGCTCATTCCACCAGGTAGGAGCCGCCACCGAAAAGGACTTTGCCCTTGTGGCAGCAAACCTGGCCTCTTTAGGTCCCGGGGTCACTAGACGGTGTTGTGACCCCGACCGAAGTGCTCTTTGGGGCCTGTATCTACCTCTCCAACTTCAGCACCTGTCTTATATTTGAAGAAGAAAAGTGGAGACCTGCTTCTGTGTAATGATTACTGGGCTCTCAGTAAGAATATGGTCCAGGATCACTACCCCCTGCCCTTAATTCTGGAGCTGCTGGAATGACTGAAGGGGGCCAGGATATATACCAAGCTTAATCTCCATGGGGCCTACAACCTGATACACATACCTCCTGGAGAGGAATGGAAAACTGCATTCTATACCCCATATGGGCAGTATGAATACCTGATGATGCCTTTGGTTTGTACAATGCCCCAGCCATGTTCCAGAGACTATCAATGATATTTTTGAGACCTGCTAGATGGGATCATCATCATATATTTTGATGATATTCTAATATACTCCTGGGACCCAGCCAAGCACCCTGTACAGTGTTACAGCACCTTTGACAACATGACCTCTATAGGAAACTAGAGAAGTGCTTTTGACCTTTCCTCAGTGGAGTTCCTCAGCCACCTCATCTCTCTGCAGGGAATTGGGATGGACCCCACCAAATCAGAGGCACTGCTGTCCTAGCAGGTCCCCTGCCACTGGAAAGACATCCAGCATTTCCTGGGCTTCACCAGTTACTGCAGACACTTCATAGCAAACTTCACCTCCTTAGCCCTTGACCAGGCTGCTATGAACCCAGGAGCCATTCCAGTGCCCAGCCACTGTTGTGGTAACTTGACCCTAGCTTGCCATTTGTAGTGGAAATGGATGCATCCAGTACCATGATTGGAGCTATTTTATTCCAGCATGAAACAACTACCGAGCCATTATGGCCTTGCTTCTACTAATCATGAAAACTCACTCCTGCCCAGCAGAACTGCACAATCTGGGAACAGGAGCTCTTGGTGACTAAAGCAGCCTTTGCAGTCTGGTGCCACCACCAGGGCGCTTGACACCCGGTGCAGGTACATATGGATCATTGCAACTTTGAACACGTGCAAATGGTGTGCTGGCTGAACCAAAGGTTCCTTTTCTTTTCCAGGGTCCATTTCACAGTGACAAACATCCCTAGTTCCCAGAACAAGCATGCAGATGCCCTATCCAGGAAACCAGAATACCTCCCTGACTCAGGAGCAGCCCTTAGCCACAGTCCTACCACCTGAAGTCTTTGTCACCATGCCCCCAACTTCCCTGCTCAGAGAGCAGATATAGGGAAAGCAGCCAAATGACCCTTGGGCATGGAAGTCCAGAGTCTCCAAGACATCAAGCAACATGCACCAGCAAGTTATGCAGAGCAGTCTGGGATGCTTATCCATCAAGGCCGGCTTTACGTACCACCTGGACCACTGAAGATGGAAGTCCTGCATCTCACCCATGACATCAAGCTAACCAGGCACTTTGGATGATACAAGACTCTCCACTTGCTAACCCAAGAGTTCTGGTGTCTCTGGGTCCAGGTAGATGAGGCCCAATACATCAGCTCCTGTGATATCCACCAATGAGCCAAAGACCAGCCCAGGAATCCCCTGCTGACTCCCACAGGAGCCTGGCAGGCAATGTCAGGATCTCATCACCGATCTACCTAACTCCAATGGGTGTACAAGTATCCTAGTAGCTGTGGACCTCCTCACAAAGATGGTCCATTTTGTCCCCTGAATCAGCCTCCCCAAAGCTTGTGAAACTGCTCAGCTGTACCTGTAGACTATTTTTCAAATTCATGGACTACCGGAACACCTAGTATCAGATTGAGGGGTACAGTTCACATTCCACTTCTGGCAAGCTGTACAATCCTTGTGGAGTACCTGAGTACATCTGTTGTCAGCTTACCACCCCTAATCAGAATGGCCGACTGAAAGTACCAATGCATCATTGGACCAGTACCTAAGGTTTTTGTAAACCACCAACAGGACAACTGGTGAGCCTTACTGATCTTGGCTGAATTCACTTATAACAACACAGTGCATGATCAACATTCTTTAATTAGGTTGAAGTGAGGCAGATCTGCATTGACACAAGAGTCTGAGTGAGTCGAGATAGCTTCTGAAACAGGATGAAGTCTAAATTAAAGACCTGAGTGCTCTTCTTGATTGAGTAAAAAAATGAAAAAGTGAAACTGGTTTATTAGTTAATGAAATAGCAACTTCCTTGGGCTGGGCAGACACCCCTGGGGTATCCTAAGATATTTCAGTGTTGAAAAGTCTTTTGTTATTGAGAATGAAGTCCTATTGAGAGGTCTTATTGTTATTGACAACTGTCAGCTGGGGGAGATTTCACACTTCCATCACATCCTTCATTTCCTATCCCTGGGAATTTCCAGTCATTGCTGAACCCAGGTGCTTTTATGAGACTCCCCAAGTTTCCACTGGAGGAGGGGATGGGGTCCTTACAATTTCATTCCTCACATCACAGAATCCAATACAGTTTATGTGCATTTGCCACTTTTTGCACAGGGGTCGATCTTCTCAGCATCATCCCAATTTTAGTACATGTGCTGCCAAAGTGAGCAGAACACTTATGGTGAACAGAGTTTCAGGAAGGTAGCGGTGTTGGTCTGCAGTGGAAGAGCTAGATTGGAGTCCAGTAACACCATAGAGATCAACAAGCTTTCAAGAATCAAATGTCCCTTGGGCAGATGGTGAACAGAAAATGTCCAAATTGTCCAAAATGTCCAAATCATACATCATACATCTGGAAGACTCAGTGCTTTTTTGGTTGAGATACATGTAAACCTGCTGGTTTCTCAAAAGCATACATCCCATGCCAGCATCTTCAGTCTTTAAATTATTTCTTTCTTCAAATCAAGGCTACTGAAATGATATATCTTGGGTTTGTGCCTCTTACACAGATAACTTGAAGCTGCTGCAAGACCACAATACAAACCCAGAACACAGTTATCTCCCCATCTAGAACAAATGAAGAAAAAGTTGTTGCTAAAAATACTACTTCTCATCGCACTTATATAATTGAAGAATTTTGTTCCATAGCAAGGTACTGGTCTTAGGATGTTCACTAACAAGAGGTTATTGGGTTACAAAAAAAATGTATCTAGAAGTAATATATCTAGAAGTAAAGCAAATTGATATGTTCAGGGTTTATAGCTAGAACATTTTATACAAGGCAAAATGTACCTAAGGACCCAGAGAGAGCTCACAATTGGAAATCACAAGGTGCTAGTGGCTGTAGCTTATCTTTTGAGAGAAACAATGTGCTCATTTAACTCTAAAATTAACTTTTAAAGGACAGTGTAGTGCAGCTTCAAAAGAAGAACAATAATAAGAGGAACCATGTGAGTTTTGGTAAGAGTCAAGAAAAGACTGACTCGATGGGGAAGGTGCCAGCAAGAAAGAATGCACAGAAAGGAAAGTCCAATGGGAGGCCATGGAACCCTGTGGGGGTTGAGGTAGGGATTGTTTCCTGCAGATGAGGTACAATTATTGGACATTTTGTCTTTCTTGCTTTGTCTGGAAGATTATTCTAATTCAGAAATCTATTCCTATTTTTTTAAAGAGCTATTTGTATGCAATTAGTGGAATAATTAATTAATTATGACAAACTTGAAAGGAAAGGATAACAGACATGCTCAATCCAATTCTGGCACTATTCATTCAACCGTTGATTCCAGACCACTCAAATAACCAATTTTCAGATGTTTCTTCTGTATATATTGTGTGCCTGAGGTAGAAATTGCTACCTAGGATATAGAAAACTGAATGGTTAAAAAGGACTGAAAGAAAATACTGTAGCTGCCCGATTAGTAAAATAGTGAGTCAATATATCTTCATTCAATACACCTTTCAGTGATACGGGGAGGTGTATTTCTGTGGTTGAAGAAATATGCTTCAGTTTGCAAGCCCTGAGGCTCCAATATATGAGTTCTAGTGAACCCATTTCTCCCTTTGTTGGTTAAATCTTAATGAAACCCATGAGCAAGACTGAAGTTCATGCATATTTGCACAAGTTCCTATTGCTTTGACAAACCATAGTTAACACTGGAAAGAGCTGAAAACAAAATGGGGAGACAGCCAGCCTCCAGATATTTATGAGCTTCTGAAACTAAAGGGAATATAATTATATACACCTTTTCAGCAAACTGAACAATTTAATCACCTGTGTTTTTTGTTCACAAACACAGCCAGATCTTTAAACAAGGTTGCTGTTAGTGGGGTGGGTTTTTTTTTGTCTAATACTGAACATTCTGTCCTGCTCTTGCAAATGAGTATTGTTGTTTCCCAGGGCTTTTTAAAATATATATGCTTGTTTGAATGACTGCATGTTTTCTTGTTATGCTATTTATCTAAAGGGACATAAAGTATCAAGGACTAGACAGCTAGGTGAGGCAAATATAATACACATTTTGGACTGTGTATAACAGCTTGTCATTAGAGAAAAACAAAAAGCAAACTCACAAGAATCCATTGTGGGGCCCTGACCTGGATAGCCCGAACTCGTCAGATCTTGGAAGCTAAGCAGGGTCGACTGGCAAGTACTTGGATGGGAGACCTCCTTGACATACTAGCAGTTGGGAGGCCAGGGGGCAGGCTTTATTCAGCCATCTCACTGAACATCCTCCAGGCCTCCAGTAGGGGTCTGTCTCCAGAGGTCACCATGACTTCCAGGTGCACACACTTTCACACACAAACAAACACATATTTTAAAAAATACCACCACCACCACCCAAAGAATCCATTGTGGGATTTTCAAAGGTAGCCTTGCGGTTAACGCTACTAAATCATATTCCAGTGCTACTTCTTTAATAAAGATATGTATGAAGTGTGTGAGAACAAATAGGCCTCAATGGACCCAAGTGGTAAATATATAATAAAATAATTGGGAGTACAAGACAAGAAGTATACAATATTTATTTAATTTGTATTCCACCCTACCCCACGAATGGGCTCAGGGTGGCTCACAACATAATAAAAACAATAAAAACCAAGATATAAAAAAACAGTTAAACAATTAAGTGATTAAAACAAGATGGCATTAAACATGAGTAATCCAATGTGACATGTTAACAGGAGATGGTAGATGGCCAGATTTATAACAGTTTTGATCAGATGGTGGGAGGTACCTAAAATATAGTGCCCCATAGATGATAAACAGTGCCTAGGAGGCACTGGGCAGGTACCAAAGGGCAATACTTAGGTTTGCTATCCTCCAGGTGTGGACTGGCTGCTTTGGAGGGTACATTCTGTGGCATCATAACCCCTGAGGTTCCCGCTCTCCAAACACCACCCAACCCAGGCTGCACCCCCAAATCTCCAACTATTTTCCAGCAGAGAGTTGGCAACCCTGACATAATTCTATTTCTTTATGTGATTTTTATTACGCCCTCCCCAAACAGGCTCAGGGCGAATCACAGCAAATTCAGGGTGGAACACAAAAAACCCAGGCCAATGATCATAAACTAGGACCCCCAAATTATCAGTTACTTATAGTTGTGCATTTTTTTGGTCTTGATTTTCATCAGTTCTATTATACATTTTACAAAACTAAGGGCTTTATGGGTCAAAAGAACTTTGCCTTGGGGAAGATGAAAGATGGAAAAGAGGGTTGTAGAGTTTGCCACTAAAGACATACAACAATTAAATTATATTTTGATTGATATTCTGTCTAATATCAAATCACTAGCAACACTAAAAATATTTTAAAATATTCCAATATCAAAACACTTTCCCACCTCTTCCTCTTCAATGTTTGTGAAAACATGTTATCTTCAGCACTTACATATAACTGAATAGTTTAGTCTGGGGATTATTTCATTTCATTTTGCTAGAAAAGTTATTTCCCCCATTTTTTCCCCTCAGATGCATCTCTTGCAGTCAGAATTCAAATACTGGTCCCAGCTAAGATCCATCTGCCGTATTTATTAAGCAGAGTAAAATCCCATCACCCCTCTGTGTGTTTTTTAACCCTGCAACTCATATTAAGAAACATGACAGGTGTCTGTGAAATGATAAATAAGAGAATGACTCTATCATGTCCTGTACAGCTGCCCAATTATGCACATCACCAGTTTCCCATTGGAGGATAGCTGCAAAAGAGATACGTTAGCTTGGCATGTAAAATCTGCTGCCAATTTAACTACACTCTGTGAAGGACAGAGAGGAAGAGATGAATAAGGTGCTACAGGCCAGCAGCTTGTCAAAATATCACTTGAAACAGTAGGTTCCAAGTCATTAAATCCCAGTTTATGCCATACCCCTGAGATTCCTAAAATAGCTAGATGGTATGCATGAGTATGTATGAAAGATAAAAAAGACAGATGTTGTATTGACCTCCTTTCATTGGAATCTGGTCCACTACAATATTAGTGACATAAAAGATGGCTCTAATGCTTTACTTTGGCCCCCACTACAGCTGTAATGACAGACAGAATTTATTATAGTAATATTAGCAGATATGTGTTTTCAATGAGAAAATTAATGTCATATACCTACTGGGATCTGAGTTTCCTTTCTGGAAACAGGCTCATGGAGCCAGCTAATATTGATCAAGTCATTCTCCTGGACAAGAGAAGCATTCCTAAGCATTCCTAAAAAGGAAGCATTGATGTTCCAATCCAAGATCTCATACATTATCTGGCAGTTGCAATAAAGACAGAATTCAAGCAACATCCCCCCCAAAAGTGCACATCTTCTCATTAGCAGGAGGGAGATAAAACTAATAAAAACATTGACATGCGTGGAAGCTTTTAGAGTTGTCATGAGCTGGTAGTGAAGCAGCAAAACTATTATAGTTTAAATTGTGCAAGAACAGTTGTTAGTATTGGGAAAACTGCCCTGGAATACTTACTAAGGAACACTGGCAAATGGTTAGGGGGAAATGCCCCCCCCACCAAGAGTTCTAAATTAATGTCCCTCTGCTTGTAATCTCCTCAACCTCCTCCCTGTGAGGTCTCAACCCCCTTATCTGGCAGCAGTAGTTGCCACTCCAGAAGCAATTGTAGTGGGGGAGAAGGAAGTTTCTTTTTCTCCTTCTCTTAGCAAACACCAGTATGACACCATAAATCACCTGCTGAGATATGAGGAGAATACCATGCTTGGATTCAAGAGGAGCGATCAAGGAATCGTCTCTTGGAGTCAAGAGGGATTGGAGCCATTTATGCAGAGTGAGATGTAGGGCTGGAGTCTGAGAGAACAGGGACATGGGGCACATCATCAACATGACAGTGTTACATCATTTCTTGAGAACCTGGAAGTGATGTCACACCTCTCTAGGAATTGCCAGAAACTTTATGGTAAAGCCAGATATGACTTTATCATGCTTGACAGTGATTTTTAAATTTATTTTTCTCCCACGGGCCAACAGAGCAGCAGTAGGCAACGGTGGTTGCTAAAGAGTGATACTTAAAAATGCTTTCAAGACACAATTGTTCTAAAATGCCATTTAAGAGGGGGATCCATGTATACCGATGGGATGGGTATACATTGGTTTCCCCAGTAAGTAAATACCACCTCCTAGGGCCATTGCAGATCAGGACCACGGTATGGAGGGAGGAGGGGCTTCAGCTTTCACCTGTAACATTTTCTTGAACTGAAACAGCCTTATTTGCCCTGTGGGGGGTTGCACATGTACTGAATATTTGCACATGAAAATAACTCTGTCAGAGCCATTTTGGCTTGGGAAATCATCATGGGGTGGGGAAGCTGAAGCCCTTCCCATCGCTCCATGGTCCTGATCTGACTGAGTTCTTACAAGGAACTTACAGCTGCAGATCCCTGTGGTGGCAGTGAGTTAGATGTAATGTCCCATCAGGCTCCTAGTCTTGCCCTCCAGAGTAGCAAGCAACAAGCATTTGTCCTCTTCCATGACAGCCCTTTGAAAAGTATTTGAAAAGTACAATCATATCTCCCTTCAGTCTTCTCTTCTCCATACTAAACATACCCAGTTCATTCAGCTTTCAGACTTGCATTCTGCTCCAAACCATCTTCATTGCCTTCCTCTGAACTTTTTCAACTTTATTCGTATCTTAGAGTGTAGTGCCCAAAACTAGAAAAAGGAGTTCAGATAAGGTTTAAAAACACTGAAAAAAATATGGTTCCTTTCCAGAAGACTTAGGTGAAATGGTTCAGAATTCTGTTTCATCACAGCCTAACGCATAATGAGTAGAATTATTTCAGAATTAAACACAGTAGCAAATAGAGAGAGCCAGCATGGTGTAGTGGTTAAGAATGGCAGGTTCTAATTTGGAGAACCAGGTTTGATTCCCCACTCCTCCACATGAAGCTTGATGGGTGACCTTGGCCAGTCACAGGTCTCTCAGAACTCTCTCAGCCCCACCTACCTCACAAGATGACGGTTGTGGGGAGAGGAAGGGAAGGAGGTGGTAAGCTGCTTTGAGACTCCATAGGGTAGAGAAAAGTGGGGTATAAAAATGAACTCATCTTCTTTTTCATGAAGCATTTGTTTACTGTCCTATGTTTCTGAATCAGGGCCATTAATAGCACTTTAGCTGCAAAAATAGTCTGTAGGATAAGTGTATTTTATAATCTTTCAGTCATACTATAACTTGAGTATGATTAGGCAGATATAATAAGCTGAATATGCAAGCCATCTTTCAGTCCTTTCAAAATCAACAATTTTGAAATAGACCTATGTGACCTTTATTCTATTTATTCCTCTGTTACGCTACCCTGTCACTAAAGGGGTTTTGTCCTAGGATACTGTCAAATTATAAAAAAATCTTTCGCACGATGCTTAGGTTGCTGAATTGGACTCCAGGTACCTTGCCACATGTTCAAGGAAAAGAAAAAAATAGGAAAATAATGGCATCACTTTTTTAAAATGTCTGAGTTTTTTCCTTCCCAAAACAGACAGCACATGTGTCCCAGTTTTATTATAACCAACAATTCTTCTGAATCAGAGATTTTCTAGTTTACCTCCACAACTGCTTGCCCCCCCCCTCAGGTGTTTTTCTAAGAGAGGTGTCTCTCACTGTGGGCATGCCATATGGCATATACCATCTGGGGTACCTATTCAGCACTGGTAGATGATCATTAGCCTTAATTAAACCAATTATACCTACATCACAGGGATGTCATGAATGATGAATTGGAGCCCAAGCATAGGCTGTCTTACATATACAATATGCACAATCGCCTCAAGGGAACAGGAAACAACTTTGAGGAATTATCTGAATAAAAACTATTATGATGAGGAAGGCTATAAGCATCACTTTCCTATTTATTCTTCTCATAGTTTCTCTCTGATTTTTTAAAAATTCCATTTTATCTTATCTCATCATTCTAGAGATCAGGGTACAATGCTTCCCCCTTTTGCCCGTACAAAAAGGGGCATAAGGTTACCAAAAGTGGCATAACCTTACAGCATAAGGTTAGGGTGATTAGAATTAAAGTACCTAGTGAGTTTTATGAACAAACAGGGATTTTAATCCAGATCTCCCATGCCTAAGGGCCATACTATAGGAGATGCTAATGAGTTGGGTTGGGGGTTCTCCAGACTGGACTTGCTTTCCATTTAAAGCTCTACAGGATCCTGATTCGGCTTGGAATTAATTAATTTATTTATTTATTTCCATTTATTGATCATCTGTCCCTACAGTTTCTTTATTTCCATTTATTGATCATCTGTCCCTACAGTTGTGGGACTCTAGGCCATTTACAGAATTCTAAAAGCATAAAAAAACATGAGGATAAAACCAAACCCAGCAAACATATAATAACTAAAACAAGAGGTGGAAATTTTGTAGCTCACTCCCATGTCTAGTCTGTGGGTGCTTCACCCGTTCGGGGAGTAAGCTCTATAAGGAGTAGGGGGCAAAATAGGGGCCCAGCCACAATGTTTAACCATTGCTGTCCTCAACCGAATGCCTGGAGGAACATCTCTCCGTTACAGGCCCTGCGGAATTGCATAAGATCCCACAGGGCCCTGATGTTATTTGGCAGAGAGTTCTACCAGGTTGGGGCCAGGGCCAGGGTTGAAAAAGCCCTGGCCCTGGTCGAGGACAGCTGGATCTCTCTGGGGCCAAGGATCACCAGTAAGTTGATCTGTGAGGAGCGTAATGCTGTCCCGGGGGTGTAATGGAGGAGGCGGTCCTGCAGATACACAGATACTCACAAGGCCTTGAAGGTCAAAATCAGTACCTTGAACTTGATTTGGTGCTCCACTGGAAGCCAGTGCAGCTGGTGCAGCACAGGTCGAATGTGCGCAGCCCATGGTGTTCCTGTTAGGACATGCGCTGCTGTGTTCTGGATCAGTTGGAGCTTCCAGGTCAGTCTCAAGGGCAGGCCAGCGTAGAGTGAGTTACAGTAGTCTAGCCTTGAGGTGACTGTCTCATGGATTACTATGGCTAGGTCAGAGCGTGACAGGAAAGGAGCCAGCTGCTGGAGGAGGATTAGCTTCTGCTTTCCTCCCCATGCTGTTTGTCAGACTCTTGAACAAACTTGCTCTCAACAACACTCTCTTTGCAGTGATTTGTCTACTGAGAGATGAGAATGTATCAAGCTAAGACCATACCATGTCAGAACTGACTCCTTTGGCACCAGTTCTAAAATTATCCATGATTCAAACACCCCCCCCCACCAGTGACCGGTCCAATCAATCCATCCATTCAATCTGCCTAAACCTAGTGTGCTCCTCCCCCCACCTGCGAACCTACAGTTACATTATCTACTAAAAGCTGGCTAGCAGAGACTGGCCTTCAAGGTCGTTGGATATTCTTCCTAGCTTGGGAGGCCCACTTGGAAAAGAGTTGTAAATTAGTTCAGCAAAGCATTCTTAAACATTCACACACACTCACATACAGGCTGCCCCTCCTTATCCCCAAACTCAAGGAACAAAGCATTACAGGTACAGTACAGGCAGTTAAAACAGAAAATGAGAAACCCCTGGCAAATGAGGACCCGAGTTTGACAGCTGTTTTCCTGAGCCAAAACAGCCCCAGGAAGGAGTTGGGTTTTTTGCAACTTCACACATGAATACTGCAATACAGCTCCAAAGTGGGGCAAACTCATATACAGCTTATGCTGTATAAGCTGTATAAGACATCTTCATGTATTCATTTTCTTGATCATTTGCATGATCATGATCAGTTGCATTCTTTAAATCCAAAATACTTGTATCCTGTCTGATCTTCTTGGACTTAGCTTTGGTAAGGAAAGACCCAAGTCAGGGCTGGTTCAAGAACATAGTACTGGGAGAAATCAGCATCCCATGGCTAATTTGGGGGCAAAAAAGCATGCTGGGGATTCCAGTCATTGATCTCCAACACAATAAGTTTGCTTAGTCCTTTAATGCCAAAATCCCTGTAATTGTTTTAAATTGTTATTTTAATGGTTGTTTTAATGGTATTACATTAAGATTGATGTAAACCGCCCTGAGCCTCTCTCTCCCATTTTTATTTTGCTTTACATAGAATATTTATTTTCCCATTTTTGTTTGTGTTTTTACCAAAGGGACATAGAATAATTTACAACAGTACAAAAAAAATACAATCAGAATGCAAAACAATCATAGAATCACAGATTTCGAAGGGGCCATACAGGCCATCTAGTCCAACCCCTTGCTCAATGCAGGATCATCCCTGACAAGTGTTTGTCCAGATGCTTCTTAAAGACTGCCACCGCCTCCCTAGGCAGCTGGTTCCACTGTTGCACAACTCTTACTGTAAAAAAAGTTTTCCCTAATATCCAGCCGGTACCTTCCCGCCCTTAATTTAAACCCATTATTGTGACTTCTATCCAGTTATTGTGACTTCTAGCCAGTTTGGTGGTGGTTAAGTGCGCGGACTCTAATCTGGGAGAACTGGGTTTGATTCCCCACTCTTCCACTTGCACCTGCTGATGTGACCTTGGGTCAGTCACAAGCTCTGGCACAGCTGTCCTTGAAAAAGAGCAGTTTGTGTGAGAGTTCTCTCAGCCCCAACCACCTCACAGGGTGTCTGTTGTGGGGAGGGGAAGGGAAAGGAGTTCTCTGCCCTCCTCTACATGACAGCCCTTCAAATACTTAAAGAGAGCAATCCTGTCCCCCCTCAGCCTCCTCTTCTCCAGACTAAACATTCCCAAGTCCCTCAGCCTTTCCTCAGAGGGCTTGGTCTCCTGGCCCCCGATCATCCTCATCGCTCTTCTCTGCACACACGTCATTCTGTCCACATCCTTTTTAAGTGAGGTCTCCAGAACTGCACACAATACTCCAGGTGCAGCCTGACCAATGCAGTGTACAGTGGGACTATGACATCTTGTGATTTGGATGCTATGCCTCTGTTGATACACCTCAAGATTGTATTAGCCTTTTTTGTCACCATATCACACTGGCTGCTCATATTTAACTTTTGATCCACCCTTACACCAAGATCTTGTTCACACACACTGCTACTCAGAAGTGTATCCCCCATCCAGTATGCGTGTTCCTCATTTTTGTTACCCAGATGTAGAACTTGGCACTTATCCTTTATATATATATTTATGCTTAACTATGTAATGGCTGAAAATACTAAAGAACTATACAACACATTACAAAACATATTACAAGATTCTACCATATAATTAATAAGGGGATACAAGAATGTTATCAATTTTTCTTCAGATTTGCTGGAGGAAAGATTGAGTGTGCTGAGTGATATTTTAGACATAATGGAATGATCTCAAATACGGTTTTGGTGGGATTGGATCGTGGAAGGAGAGCTATCCAGCCAGGCCACAGCTATGGTATTTCTAGCCATGGCTAACAAAGTGTGGATCAGTTTGGTTTTACTCTTATTGCCACGTGAATCTGACCAATTGCTTAAGAGTAGTATTTTTGGTAGAAAAGGCAAATGTATATTTGTAATCAAGGAGATGTGGTGAGATATTTGAGACCAAAATGATTGCATGTGCTGGCACCTCCACCAGCAGTGGAAAAAGACAGATTTCTGTCCACAATTCTTTTTGCACAAGGGATCCACGTATTTTCTGATATGGTGGAGGGTTGCAGGAGGTATATACCACCTCATAAGGAGTTTGATGGACTGGAAGCATATATTCAAAACTGATGAGTAGAGGTTGGGACATTACTCAAGATCTCGACCTTGAAGTCTATTAACATAAAACAACAAAATTTTAAACTGCTATCTAGGTGGTACCTAACCCCATTAAAATTACACCGGATGAACCCAAAATTATCTCCAATGTGCTGGAAAAACTGTGGCTCTATAGGATCATACTTACATTGTTGGTGGGAATGTAAAATAGTAAGATCATTCTGGAAACAAGTTCTCAGTGAAATCAAATCCATAACAGGCTATGAAATTCCCGAAAATCCTGACATAATACTATTAAACTACTGGAATGAGATCCCTATACCCAAAAATCGGAGGGAATTAATGTCCCTCCTACTATCTGCAGCAAAAACAACAATCACACTTTATTGGAAAAACTCTTCTCCCTTATCACTCAAAACATGGTTCATGAAGGTATGGGATCACCTACTGATGGACAAAATATCAGACAAGTTAGCAAACTCTGATCCTTCTTTAGACTCTCAATCTTTTTTCACCAGATGGTCACCAATCTTATTTTTAATTTTTTAATTTTATCATTAAATTTCTAGCCCTCCCTCCCCGCAAGCGGGCTCAGGGTGGCTCACAAATAGGGCACATATGCCAATACATAAAAACAGAATTAAAAACAGGATAAAACAATCATTTACAATATTGCTATTAGAAAAAGCAGAATATATATTGGAAACTGTTCAACAACTATGCAACTCACAATATTTCGATTTTATTAAGAGTGGCTGGATACTTTAACTTCTAAGGGAATACAAAAAAATTAATAGACTATCCTTCAATGAAGTTACACATTGTTAGGCGTGAGTTTGTTTATAATTGTATTTGTTTAGTTGTTATAAATAAAAAATAAAATGTTTATTTTAAAAAAAGAACTGACTACATTTTGGTCTCACAAGCTTCTTCTGCAACTGAAGCTTCTATAGGGCTAAAAATTTGAACCTGTGTCTCACCTTGCAGAGAGTGATTTTCGCGTTGTAATGTCTGGCCAAGAGTGAAAGCCATGTTGGCTGTTTGTGCCATTTGTGTCAGGGTCTCGGCTATGCCGTTTAATTGGTCAGTCAGGGGGTTAAGCATGCCTGCCAGTTTAGCTGTCAGAGTATCTAGAATTGATTTTTCCATGGATTTAAAAGATGTTTGAAGAGAAGTTTGGAGGGTTTGTAGCACTGAGTTGTCCAGGGGTAGATCAGTCAGCACTATTTTGTTCAGTGACATTGCCTCCACTTCTGGCTGAGGTTTCCCACTTTCTGCTGGAAAGTAAGGATGAACCATTTTGTTTTCACCGGCTGGGAATTGTGGTTTAGATCCTCCTGTTTTCCCCATATTTTGGACCAGAATCTGGTGGTCTGCCGATGTGTAGAGTGAGGGAGGGGGCAGATCAGGGTCGGAGAATGTGGTTTAAGTGTGTGCCATATTCCTCGGTGTCACCCCACCCCCTGGCACTTATCCTTGTTAAACCGCATCTTGTTCACATCCACACACTTTTACAGGATATTCAAGATCTCATTGAATTCTGTCTTCAGGTGTGTTGGCTGCTCCTCCCAATAGACAATGTCCAATTTAAATAAAACAAAAAATAGCTAGTTATATATTCAATTGAACAGCTCATTCAAGGTCACAGTGCACAAACAACCCTTTAATTCTTGCCCTTTGGCTTGACCCCAAGGGCTTACACATCTGGACATGCCCAAACTCTATAGCTAGAGAGGGGAAGACAAAAGCACAGCTCAAACATTACAGCTAACAGCAATGTTATATTTATGCTTAACTATGTAATGGCTGAAAATACTAAAGAACTATACAACACATTACAAAACATATTACAAGATTCTACCATATAATTAATAAGGGGATACAAGAATGTTATCAATTTTTCTTCAGATTTGCTGGAGGAAAGATTGAGTGTGCTGAGTGATATTTTAGACATAATGGAATGATCTCAAATACGGTTTTGGTGGGATTGGATCGTGGAAGGAGAGCTATCCAGCCAGGCCACAGCTATGGTATTTCTAGCCATGGCTAACAAAGTGTGGATCAGTTTGGTTTTACTCTTATTGCCACGTGAATCTGACCAATTGCTTAAGAGTAGTATTTTTGGTAGAAAAGGCAAATGTATATTTGTAATCAAGGAGATGTGGTGAGATATTTGAGACCAAAATGATTGCATGTGCTGGCACCTCCACCAGCAGTGGAAAAAGACAGATTTCTGTCCACAATTCTTTTTGCACAAGGGATCCACGTATTTTCTGATATGGTGGAGGGTTGCAGGAGGTATATACCACCTCATAAGGAGTTTGATGGACTGGAAGCATATATTCAAAACTGATGAGTAGAGGTTGGGACATTACTCAAGATCTCGACCTTGAAGTCTATTAACATAAAACAACAAAATTTTAAACTGCTATCTAGGTGGTACCTAACCCCATTAAAATTACACCGGATGAACCCAAAATTATCTCCAATGTGCTGGAAAAACTGTGGCTCTATAGGATCATACTTACATTGTTGGTGGGAATGTAAAATAGTAAGATCATTCTGGAAACAAGTTCTCAGTGAAATCAAATCCATAACAGGCTATGAAATTCCCGAAAATCCTGACATAATACTATTAAACTACTGGAATGAGATCCCTATACCCAAAAATCGGAGGGAATTAATGTCCCTCCTACTATCTGCAGCAAAAACAACAATCACACTTTATTGGAAAAACTCTTCTCCCTTATCACTCAAAACATGGTTCATGAAGGTATGGGATCACCTACTGATGGACAAAATATCAGACAAGTTAGCAAACTCTGATCCTTCTTTAGACTCTCAATCTTTTTTCACCAGATGGTCACCAATCTTATTTTTAATTTTTTAATTTTATCATTACATTTCTAGCCCTCCCTCCCCGCAAGCGGGCTCAGGGGGGCTCACAAATAGGGCACATATGCCAATACATCAAAACAGAATTAAAAACAGGATAAAACAATCATTTACAATATTGCTATTAGAAAAAGCAGAATATATATTGGAAACTGTTCAACAACTATGCAACTCACAATATTTCGATTTTATTAAGAGTGGCTGGATACTTTAACTTCTAAGGGAATACAAAAAAATTAATAGACTATCCTTCAATGAAGTTACACATTGTTAGGCGTGAGTTTGTTTATAATTGTATTTGTTTAGTTGTTATAAATAAAAAATAAAATGTTTATTTTAAAAAAAGAACTGACTACATTTTGGTCTCACAAGCTTCTTCTGCAACTGAAGCTTCTATAGGGCTAAAAATTTGAACCTGTGTCTCACCTTGCAGAGAGTGATTTTCGCGTTGTAATGTCTGGCCAAGAGTGAAAGCCATGTTGGCTGTTTGTGCCATTTGTGTCAGGGTCTCGGCTATGCCGTTTAATTGGTCAGTCAGGGGGTTAAGCATGCCTGCCAGTTTAGCTGTCAGAGTATCTAGAATTGATTTTTCCATGGATTTAAAAGATGTTTGAAGAGAAGTTTGGAGGGTTTGTAGCACTGAGTTGTCCAGGGGTAGATCAGTCAGCACTATTTTGTTCAGTGACATTGCCTCCACTTCTGGCTGAGGTTTCCCGCTTTCTGCTGGAAAGTAAGGATGAACCATTTTGTTTTCACCGGCTGGGAATTGTGGTTTAGATCCTCCTGTTTTCCCCATATTTTGGACCAGAATCTGGTGGTCTGCCGATGTGTAGAGTGAGGGAGGGGGTAGATCAGGGTCGGAGAATGTGGTTTAAGCGTGTGCCATATTCCTCGGTGTCGCCCCACCCCCTGGCACTTATCCTTGTTAAACCGCATCTTGTTCACATCCACACACTTTTCCAGCATATTCAAGATCTCATTGAATTCTGTCTTCAGGTGTGTTGGCTGCTCCTCCCAATAGGCAAAGTCCAATTTAAATAAAACTGAAAATAACTAGTTATATATTCAATTGAACAGCTCATCC
The DNA here is from genome assembly GCF_001447785.1 of Gekko japonicus. Taxonomy (NCBI): domain Eukaryota; kingdom Metazoa; phylum Chordata; class Lepidosauria; order Squamata; family Gekkonidae; genus Gekko; species Gekko japonicus. The sequence goes on along the minus strand of NW_015169180.1, from coordinate 1,048,611 downwards.
AAGGTCACAGTGCAAGCACAGCTCAAACATTACAGCTAATAGCAATGCTCCTCCCAGTCTGCTTTCACTGCTTTATGTTGTTCCCTGTACTTTTAAGTTTTAAATTATGAGCCCCTAGTCTGAAACTCTAATCACTATACCATATTGGCTTTTGTGGAGTAGCTGCTGTTGAGCAATGCCAAGCAGCCAGTAATGGGTGAATCATGTATGTAACTACCACATCTAGATTCAATGAGGTCTTCCTCAAAGAGCAACATAAATCTGGAAAGGGCTTTGTTCCCCTCTCCATGTCTTTTACTCACAGAAACCAAGTCTTGAAGGTAGGCAGTTCTGTTGTGGTGGCCTAGCAATGGCTACCAAGACCATTTGTTTCTTAAAGCTACAGGTGCTGCTTCTATTATTTGCGGGATGTTAAACTTCCCCCAATTTTTTGTTTCTTTGTTTAAATTTCATATTTTTCTGAAAACCTGGGATATTTTTTCAGGTTTGTCAAAAGATCTGTCTTGTCTGTTCATGGCTCCAGTCTCTGGATTTAGGTATGCACAAATTTGGCTATGTTGAAAATTAGATATATCGATCATTATATAAGAATATTCAATTGCTGATTTAAAAAATGTGGACAAGCCCTGGTGGCATGGGGGAGAGTGGGGCTGGCCACCACCTGGGGGATGGGGCAGGGAGACTGTGGGGAAACCTTCTATGTGGAAGCTCAATTGCTGCTGCACTGTATAAGCAGTAGTGGCTGCACAGGATAAAACTACACAAACCAGGGGTGGATCTACATTTTGGGGGCCCTGAAGTTTAAACTGTTATGGGGCCCCTTGGCAACCAGCAACAATAGGGCAACATCCAACAAAGTCCAAAGGGCCTTGCTGCCCTTGCAAGGATCTCAAGGCTCAAATGGCAGAGAACAGGGTTTTGGGGTGAGACCCTTGAAAATGGGCCATATAGTGAGTCCCTTCCCACCAGCAAGGAGGTCTGGGTAACTGCTGTTATCTTCTTCAGTGGAGTTATTCCACGGAAGATCACCACATTTTTTTAAAAATTAACCACTACATCCCGAATGCCTCAGAAGACCACCTCAGCATGCTTTGTCAAACTTATCTCTGCAATGCCCCATTCAAATCCAATGTATGTTGCAGGGGAAAAATGATTAAAATAAGATAACACAAAACAAAGGGGGAAAAGTCATTAAAAAGTCATTTGCAACAACTTGGGACTTTCCAAAAGTAAGTAACTAGAAAACATAAACCATGTAAAATCCAGATACTTTCTGATTAAATGCCAACACTGATAAATTACACAGAAAAGGAAAAGGGTAAAACAAGGTTTCAAGAATCACAAGAATTACGTATTGGCTTTCTCTGAATCTTGTTGCAAAGGATAAAAATGTAATATTGTTTTTCACTCCCATTTCCCAACCAGTGGGAGGTTCCAAGGCAGTTTAACAGGAGTTCAATTTACTTGTGAAATGAAGGTTTTAAAAAATTAATTGGTCCTTTGTGACAAACCATTTATTTACACATGTAGAGGTTGACCAGATGGGAAACAAGTATGCTCACTGGAGTACCAAGATCCTAGAATTTCCTAGAGTAGATCCTAGAATTTGATACTACTAGCCAGAACTATTTTAGCATTTTCCCCCCATCACAATTGTTTTCCTTTCAGGTCCTATGTCAGCAGTGCAGTCCAAGCAGAGTTGTACCCTTCTAAACCTACCGAGTTCAATGGATTTAGAAAGGTGTAACTCTGCTTAGGATTTCACTGTAAGACTTCAAAAACCCCATGAAGATATACATGGGTTCTTCCAGAAAGATACATATGCCCTTCTAGTCCTTTTCTTCCCTGTCAAAATCTTACCCAGTAATCATAACATCAGTAATCATAACAGTTAATATATTCAGGATGTGAATCTACTGCAGGACATGCAGGAAACTTATATCAGAATGTTAGCCTAAGTGTTACAGAAACTTGTCAAAAGAAACAAAACCCAGAATCTAACTAGTTTGTACAAGTGACTGGGTTTACCTTGACATTCTTTTCCAAGGAACTAACATAAGCAAAGCTGGAGCTTTTAAACAGAGGCTGGTCAAGGCAGATTTCACTCATTTTCTCCCCATTCCTGGTCCTTGACTTGTGTGCCTTTCATAGGCTGTGTTTAATTTTCCACCCCAAGCTAGTAGAGTTTCTCGACAACCTATCCTGAAATTTGGTTTCATTTCCCATATGTGCTGCTTGGCACATCCTCAGCTTTTATGGCCCTAACTAGACAGTCAAATTTAAACTCTAAGGGAAAAGGGCTATAAAGGTTGGACTCAGTTTATAAAGGGATCAACGATGGGAAGACTTGATGTATCTAAGCTAGTTGGAGGATCTCCTCTCTTGGGTTTTTAGTTAGTAGTGGGTTCTTTACTTTCTCCTGTATATGTAGTTTTCCCCCTCCCTTCTTTTCTGTTGTTGTTTTTTTTAGTGGATAAAAATCAATAAAAAATCCCCTCCGGGGGCTTAAAAAAAAAGGATATCCCAAAAGCAATCTTGGCTCTTCCTGGCAGGTGGGTATATATATATCCTGCCCATTTGTCTCCATAATGGGAAATAATTTTCTCTCAACCTGGAGTCCAAGGAGTTTATTGGTTTGTTCCCAGGAAAGATGGTGACCTATCAGGGGGCCAGTATTTTTCATGTGTTAAACATGATATCTGATATTTTCCTATCATAACAGGGCATAGGGTATGATTAGTATCAGGATACATCTTTAGCCTTCTGAGAAGAGGCAAAAAATGGAAGCCATCCAACTAAAAACATAAAAAATGAGGAGATCAAAAAAAGGCACAAGCTTTCCCCCCTCTCATCTATTCCTTCTGCAAATGAGCATGCAAGGAGAAATCTTCCTCAGAACCGCTTTAAACACACTGTTGGCATCAGCTACACACTTTATTGGGAGGAGCCCATAGCTCACAAACAAAGCACATGCTTTGCATCAGAAAATGTTTGATTAAAGTGAACCTCAGAAGATCCATTAACATATTTGTTTATCTTTTTAACCACAAGCTGATAACCAAACTGCTTGTAAAAATGTTCACTTTGATTTATACTGCATGCAATAAATCTACCTACAAGTGGATTGTCTTGGAAATATAATTACACATTTGTTTCCTCTACAGTGCACTTTTCAGCAGAAAGCAGACATTAACTGAGCTGTGAAAAGTCTGTGGCAGCCAGCATTTGGCTTGCCTACCTGACTGTTTCTTTTGGAGGAAAAGCCAGTTTTAACAATGAAAGGAACAGCCTATATGTTGGAATGGCAAACTAAATTGTGAAGGGACTCCAAGTTCATTGTCCTCTGACAACAACTAAGTACAAGAAATTGATAGAAATTATCCTAGATTTTTAAAATTTGAATTAATACTGCTCATATAGATTTGTTTTGCTTTTCAAAAGCACACTTTTTTGATATTCATGTATTTTATTCTTATTCGGCACTGTTTAGATGAAATTTTCTTTAACACAGAAGTCATATGGGCTTGGAGAGCCAGATTGGTGTAGTGGTTAACAGCAGCGGACTCTAATCTGGAGAAGTTTGATTCCCCACTCCTCCAAACACAGCCAGCTGGGTGACCTTGGGTCTGTCACAGTTCTCTCAGAGCTGCTCTCTCAAGAGCAGTTCTCTCAGAGCTCTCTCAGCCCCACCTACCTCTCACAGTGTCTGTTGTGGGGAGAGGAAGTGAAGGAGATTGTAAGCCACTCAGTCTCAGAGTCTGGGCAGGGTATAAATCCAATGCTGCTTCTTGGATCCAGCTATACATGAATGGAAAGGAACACTTAGTGTACTTCCACTTGCACAAGCAGTAGGGCAATAGCTGCAGCAACAGATAACAGTTTATTATGATTTTTAATTCAACAACAATATGCACATGGAGCAATGGAAGGTACAACAAATTATTTACATTATTACATTTATTTTTGAAATTGTATCAGAAAAAGTACTTTGTTCTATGTGGATAAGTCAGTGTCTCTCAACCTAACCTACCTCACCAGGTTGTTGTTATGAAGATAAAATGGATGAGGGGGAAATGGCATTGTAAGCTCTCTTCGGGTCCCCTTTGGGTACAAATATCTAAATAAGTATAACAATTTCTTGCAGAAAAAAGTACTTTGTGCTATGTGGATAAGTCAGTGTCTCTCAACCTAACCTACCTCACCAGATTGTTGTTATGAAGATAAAATGGATGAGGGGGAAAGGGCATTGTAAGCTCTCTTCGGGTCCCCGTTGGGTACAAATATCTAAATAAGTATAACGATTTCTTGTGCTTACACAGAAATAATAGTAGGAATCACTTTCACATAGTAATCACTTTCACTTAGAGCAAGCATATGGTGAGGAATAATTTTAGCAAATTTGCTTGCTCAGGGACTACTGATCATGAAAAAATCTCCATGGGATCTAACCCATGGGTTCCATGCTGTACCCATGGATAGCTCAGAGTTAAGATGTTTCAGGGAACAGTGTTCATTGACAGGATCCTGTGAAAGTTAAACACTTTACCTTCTGTAGATGTCAGAATGAGAAAGCTAAACTGGTACCTTCAACCTTTTGCAAATTTAAATAGAAGTAAGCTCCAACTACATTATGGACATTGTTGTTAAGACAGCCACTTTATGAATGTAGAGAGCATAAATATGTTGGAAATATCTATAGATGATCAGAAAAAACTTAAATAATAAGGGTTGGTGCTACTGAATAGAAGGGGGACTAGAGCTGTATTATATTTGTAAACAATATCGTGCATGGAAGGTGCCAGGTGTGTGTGTGTGGCCCCAGTGACTCTGCACTTACTAGAGCCCCTGGATTAGGAGTGGGAAAAGATGGTGCCCTTGGTCACAGAGAGCAGCTGCATCAATGCCAGGAGAAGGTCTTCAGAGCAGCCACAACCTGGGGCCAACCGCAGCCAAGATCGAGCCCCTGGATTAGGAGTGGGAAAAGATGGCGCCCTTGGTCACACAGAGCAACTGCATCAATGCCAGGAGAAGGTCTTCAGGGCAGCCACAACCTGGGCATGGGGAGGCTTGGGTCCAACCGCAGCCAAGATCACTGGCAGGAAAGAATCCATCAACAAGTAAAGGTCTCAGGACACCTGCATCAGTTTAGGAAATGCCTCAGGGAACACAGCATCTATCCTCCATGCCTGAAGAGTAGGGACAGATGAGTCAGGCCAGCCACGGGTGCATCTGAATGTTAGCCATGTCTTCTCTCCACCTATCTACGCCTAACCTGTGCCCTGCCATAATACAGTCTAATCTTAAATAAGGTCTATGTGCTTTAAATAAGGTCTATGTGAAATGACATCTGATTCGAGTACCATAAAAATCCATCCCTTTGCATTAGGACCTGTTCCTAACCCCCATCAGTGGTGCTAAAGCAGCCATCAGTTACCACTTCCCCCCCCCTCCAATACACACTGTATTTGGTATAGAACATGAAGATTTGAGGGGGGGAGCACCCAGGATTTCTGACTGCAAGGTTCTTCCCAGTTCTTCCTCTAATTTCAAGGTGCATGTCTCTTTCTCCTTGCTATATCTAGGATGCTGCTTCATCCTCCAGAAATGATGGCAACAGTCTCTGTGAAGCCACAGTGAAAGGGTCCACTGAGATTGAACTGTTAGAGTTTAATAGTCCCCATAACTGCTAGAACAGTTCCAGTTAATTCTCCCCACTTTAAACCTCCCATCTCAGCTTAATACCTGGACACAGATTTAGGAATTCTTCAGATGTGGCTTCTTAACGCCACTGCAGCAAACACAATGATGTTGACCAGGGGCCAGAAGTCTATAAACAAAAATGTATTCTTTCACTTCACTCCATAACTGTGTGACCTACTGGCTAGTCCTATGGGGCCTGATTGGCAGCTGGAGGCTTCTTGTGGCTCAGTCAGAGGTAAGGACAACTGAGCTGGAAGTGGCACTCCACCACCAATGGAAGAGCTGGGCACAGTCCAAAGCTCAGAGGATTTAAGAGCTGGTGTGGAGGCCAGAAGAAGGAGATCTGCAGCCAGGGTGACAGAGGTGGCGAGAAAGGCAAGTTCAGAGCTGGGGCCAAGTCTAGCAGCTGGAAGGACAGGCACAATGGTAGCCATGGAGACAGGAGAAAGCCCTGTGGCCAGGAGGATGAATGTAGCGGTCATAGCAGAAGCCCACATTATGGTAAAGAGAAGCTACCAGGAGAACAGCAATGGAGAACTCCAGAGACTGGGGATAGTGGCAGCCAAGCACATCAGGATCCAATGAAGGCCACAATGGAGAACTGAAGCCAAGTGCCCCAGAGAAGGAACCAACTCTGTGTTTCCTGCGACACTGGAAGTGGGACCCGGGGATGGAGAAGGTGCTGGGAAGGCCACAGGGTGGCAACACAATGCAAGCCCAGAGCCCTAGGGACGGACTCACAAGGAGAACTGAGGGCTGGAGGCGAAGAGCCTAGGATGGCTGGAGTGGAGGAAGGAGACACAAGGGACTGGAGATAGTCCCAGAGGACTAAGTAGGACTGGGGTCTGGGAGAGAAACATCTTATATGGGGAGAGAGCACTGAGGTCTAAGTGGGCTGGGGGATGCTGGCGCTGTTGGTCTTGTACAATGTTAGAGTAAGCTAAGTGGCCGAGAAAGAACAAGGGAGGGTGTCACTTGCTTGAAAGGGCAGTGGGTCCCCTGGCGTGAGGCCACAGTAAAATACAATGACTATTCCAGTCCAATTATTAGTAAGAAGTAGCACCATCAGAATACCTTGTGCTTCAAAATCATGAAATAATGTTTGCCTTCTGTAATATTCATAGCTATATCTACAGAAAAAATAAAATCAGTCCTCCAGTGATGCTCCTATTGAAATATCTTTTTAAAAACCAAAAGTTTGCCCAACCCACATAAAATACATGATTTATACTTCACTGTGTGAAATCAGGAAAACTGAAATGATACCCTATGGCAATGAGTGCAACAATGGGCTCAAAATGGCCTTTCATCTGTTTTGAATCTGACACTTTTTGACATTATTTAATGTTGGCTTTTCCTTATATCAAAAAGGCAGAATAAATCAAAGTTCCTGATCCACCTTCTTAATGTCACTGGCTGCTGCTTATGCTTTGATCACATCATTTTTTCCCTGCTGTCATCTAAGGCAAACAGTTCCAATCTGCTCATTCTGTCATCATAGGAAAACCTTTTATCAATGGCCCTCATAATTGTTGCCTTTTACTGAAACTCCCTCAACAATATGCTTGTCAACACTGGACATGAAACACCTCCTAGATTTATGAGTCTGATGGTTACATCACAAGGTAGGTCAGAAGGGGGAAACCAGAAAAGCCATCCAAGGCCTGGAGGAGGCTGAGGATCTGCAGAAGGGAAGAGTTGAAGGCAGTGCACATGAAGGAAAATTTGCAAGGGGATCTGGGTGTGCTCCCACTCCGTTAAGGATGGGGGGAAGCTGCAAAACTGGACCACCACTCCAATTTCCCATTCCAACTTGTTCAGCACAGCTTCTTGCAATCTGAGCTCTGCTATGCATGCATTATTCTGCTTGTCTGCACTCCATCTATCCCAACAAGACTTTGGAACATATGCAGTCTGATGCTATGCATCTTTGATGGTGGAAAATGTCATCAATTTGCAGCCAACCTATGGCGACCCCATATGGTTTTCAAGGTAAGAGATGAACAGATGTGGCTTGGCATTGCCTGTCAGTGTAGAAACCCCGGACTTCCTTGGAGGGCTCCTGTTCAAGTACTATCCAGTGCTGAACCCCCTTGAGGTCCAAGATTGAATAAAATCAGGCTAGCCTGGGCCATCGAGGTCAGGGCAATAGTTATTCAGAAGTAAAGGTAAAGGTAAAGGTTCCCTTGCTCGAAAGCCAGTCGAATCCGACTCTAGGGTTGCGGTGCTCATCTCCGTTTCAAAGCCAAAGAGCCAGCGCTGTCCGAAGACATTTCCGTGGTCATGTGGCCGGCATGACTAAACACCAAGGCGCACGGAACGCTGTTACCTTCCCACCAAAGTGGTACCTATTTATCTACTTGCAATTTCTTGCTTTCGAACTGCTAGGTTGGCAGAAGTAGATCCCATTAATTTCCATGGGAGATACTCCTGAATAGGCATAGGACACAGTACAATAGGATTAGGACTACAGTTCCTCTAGAGGGCTAACAATAGGGAATAGAGGCTGAGACCTTCCCCTGATGTTGCCTTTTGGCTCTGAGATTCAGAGGCTGGCTGCCTCTGAATATGGAGGTTCCCTTTACTGACCGTGGCTAGTAGCCACTGGTAGACGTATCCTCCATAAATCTATTCAATCTGCTTTTAAAACTGTATTTGCCTGTGGCCATCACTACATCCTTTGGCAGTGAACCCCACATTTTAATCACTCATTGAATAAAGAAGTATTTCATTTTGGCCATCCTCAATTTACTGCCCATCAAGTCCATTGAATGTCACCAAGAGGAAGAAAATGTTCTCTCTGTCCACTCTCTCTATCCTGTCCACTCTATCATTTTGTAAACCTCTATCATGTCCCCCCCCAGTCATCTCTTTTCTAAACTGAAGTGCCCCAGACTCTTCAGTCTTTCCTCATAGGAAAGGTGCTCCACCCTCCTAATGTTCCTGGTTGCCCTCATCTGTACTTTTTCCAGCTGTGCAATGTCCTTTTTAAGACATGCTGGCCAGAACGGCACACAGTAATCCAAATGAGACCATACCATGGATATATACAGATCTGTTAGTTCATTCCTCTCATGTTTTCCAGCTTATTTGTTTCCATGCCCTCTTTTTTATATAATGCAACACTTCCCCTAATATGTTCCTTTTTGTCCTGTCTATAGAGCTTAGATTCAGGGATGACCTTATTAGTCAACTGATTTTCCCCATTCCACCATGTTTCTGAGATACCCACTATATCGAAATTGTCATTTAGCACCAAGCACTCCAGCTCCCCTATCTTGGCTCAGAGACAATGGAATATAGACATCTACAGTGAGTTTCCTTCTCCGACAACCCTTGCCTCCCTCAGCCCCTTTGTCTCCACACATGCCCCTCGTTTGTCATGCCACTCTCACTCCCAAGCTATATTGTGGTCCTACCTATATTACCCTGCCCCTTTGGGCTGACTTGTCCTGAACAGGAGGCTTCTCAGATCCTATTGGCTTTCCCTTGCGATGAGCGTAAAAGCTGCTCTGCCACCTTTTTGATGTTAAGGGCCAGCAGAGTGGGACATTTGCAATTCAAATGAAGTCTGTCTCTTTTGTACAGGATTGGCATGTTCCAGAAAGTTCCTCAGTGCTTAAAAAAAACTAAACTCTTCCTCCCAGCACCACTTTCTCAACCACTTTCTCCTCTTGGCCTCTTGTACCAATTCTAAGCTCAACTCCCATGTTTAGAAGCCCTGTTTGAAAGCACCGAATGCAAGCACCCAGGAAACCCTACTATTAGAGTCAGACCTCTAACAAGGTTATGAAGTAGGTTAGGCTGAAAGAACGAGTGGCTTGAGGTCAACCAATTTGTTGCTTGGCTCAGTGGGGATTTGAACCATGATCATCCTGAGTCCTAGACAGACATGCTATAGTGCTGCTGTACCACATTGCATTTCTAATATAGCTAATCCTCTCAAAACTAAGTGTAGGGTAATTTACAAGTCAAGGAACCATTTCTCTATATATATACTCCTGAGGCCATTCCAGTATGCAGATCAGAAATTTGTGGGTGCCTTCATACAAGCAGGTAACATTAACAACTGTTTCAACCACTACCTTTTCAGTAGCAGACCATGGATTGTGGAATGGTCTGCCAGAAGTGGTTAGGAAAGCTTTCTTGGCTTTCTGAAAGTGGTCTAGGTACACCCTTTTTAAAAATTGGACTTTTAAGGTCCATTTCAGTACTGACGAGAAAAACAGGAAAATATTTTAGACTCCAAGCAGATCATGTTGATTGTAATGTTTTATTATTTCAAATATGGGTGCATTGTGATTATTTTAATACTGTTATCCCTCGAGTTCCTAAATGGGGAGGAAGATGGAATAGAAATACCATAAATAAATAAATAATATTCTTAGAAATAATATTCTTAGAAATATTCCATACATTAAGACTTCATCTACTATGTTCTTTTTTTATATATAAAGATTTTATTAGCTCCCCTAAAAAGGGGAGGTATTTCGCTTAAAAGAAAAAATAGGAAGGGTAGACAGTGGGAGAAAGAGAAAGCTGAGTGATATATAAACTGGTAAATTAAACTGTTAGTAATGTCCAATTAATCTTCTTGGGCTTCTTCTGTGTGTTGTCAAACTTCTTTTCTTAGTCCAGTCACATATAATTCTCTGTTAGTATGTTAGTAATGTTCCCTTGAGTTTCTGTTAATGTTCCCTTGAGTTCCCTTGAGTTTCTGTTAATAATAATAAAAAAAATCTCTTCTGGACACAGTCAGAACCGCTTCTTTGCGTGCTGGGCACTTTTACTATCGCTGACGTGTAGGGGCTTCCTCTGTTGTCTTCTACTTCCGGCTTGTTAAATCCTCCTTCGGGTTGCTGTTAACACACTCAGTTCATGCACTATAAATCCTCTTCCTTTCATGCCTTGGAGGTCCCCAGCTTTGAGAATGGTATTAATTTCATTTCGCTTTTATTTCCGCTCCCAAACTCTCTATTGGGTCCTCCTCGAAACTGTTGACGTATATAAGCGCTTGCCAGGCACTCCTCGCTGTCACAGTTCAAACTTTTCCATTTTACAAAACTCCCGTCGGATTCACAACCATAAACAGTCCAAAACACTAAACAGCCGGCTCTCACACACAAGCAAACGCCCAGACGGAAGTCCCTCCCTTCTCCTCTGCTCGTTTTTGCCCAGCTCCGACATCTTTTCTTTTTTGTTTACTTTTAGAAAGTTCTTAAAAT
>NW_015169180.1:1024922-1037519 GCF_001447785.1 Gekko japonicus | reverse complement strand
GCCTCGTCTCCAACCTCTCGGCTGAGAGAGAGACTCCCCCCTCAAGCGCCCTAAAGCGCCCCGGATCCGAGCTCCTCACATCCTGAGGGGCTCGTTCGGGTCTCCGCTCACGCGGATTCCCTCCTCCACTGCGGGCGGGCGAGACGCCCCTCGGGAGCGACCCAAGGATGCGTCCGCCATTCGCAGGAGCCAGACCGGAAGCCATCTACTATGTTCTTTAAATGTGTTCCTTGTGCATAGCTTGTGCACTTCTCAGCATGCAGTGATAACATTAACTGAGCCACATCTTTCGATTAATTGCTGGATTACTTTTCATGTGTTGATTTGCAGGTTACCACACACAGAGTATTCTGGATGTTCTTTTCAATTGAAAATTGTTCTTAACTGCTAAATGACATACATAGCATGGCATCTGCTACACAGAGTGAATATATGTAGAGCTGGGGCCTTTGTTCACTTTAATCTTTACCAAATCAACTGAGCTTAATATTCATCAATCCCTCGTGCTCAAGAATACCATTTGTTTCGCACAAGAGGAGTCATTAAAACTTGCAATTAATTGCCCATGACCCAAACTCCTACTGTGTCCCAGCTGGCATGAAATCCACTACAGTTTGCAAACAATCTTTTCCCCTTTTTTTAACCTTTGGCACACAAAACATATTACCCGAGTGTTATTAATTAAAACAGGTCAGCAGCTCCAAGTTTGGCACACTACTCATCATGGTGGGGAATCGTGATCCCTAGCATTCTTAATCCACAGCAGTGAAGCACAGGAACTTCTAAATTTGCACTAACATCTCTCAAAGCGTAGTTAATTTGTTCATGGTTTTTTTTTCCTTCCCTAAGATCAATTAACAGCAGGCAGGCATTTTAATGAAATAAAGTTGTGATTCCCACAGGGACTATTTGGAAAGAACATTACAAAGCAGCAAGCTCTTTATGCTTTTACATTAAGACATGATTAATAACATTGCCGTTAAGCTCCACATCAGCTTACATATAGCAGGGAGTTAATAGATGCTGCTAATTAAGTAATCATATTCTTCTGTATATACCCCTCAACAAATTGTCTTCCTCCATCACTTAAGTTTGTCCTTCAGGGCCAATAGAAGCTAACATCAGAAAGGAAACCATTCTGTCTTCTGGGCCACAGCTTCCCAATAACGTTAGTTTCTCCTGAAACACTCCAGAAAGATTAATTGGAGGAAGTAGCTATTCACCAAAACATCTGAAGGCAATACAAATTAGTTATAAAAGAATTAATTATGCTCAGGACAGAGTAAACTTTAAATGTTAAACATATTGGCTCAATTTATGACAGGACACATTCCATATAACTTGGTGAAAGACAGCAGCAAGGTACCATTTAATAAGTACCATTTAATAAGATCCTGTTACCACATATGAGCTGCTAGATCCTTTGTTATTGTGATGAACCTTCAGTAGGTCTTGAACTGGTGGCCTGAGGAATACGTCACACTGCTGATTTAGGGTCGGGGCAACCTATTTGTTTTCCAAAGTAGCACTGCAAACAGTGTGTGAGAAATCATGTTTCTTTTCTTTGGGAGGAAGCACTGCTTAATGACTAAGAGAATAAGTGGTGATTTGGGAGGTTCGAGTCTCTTCTCAGCCAGAAATGTACTAGATGAAGTTAAGCAACTCCTGTTGCATGCTCATCCCACTGTTAACTGTATCCACTGGTTTTTGTACAGTGCACCAATCATGGGGGGAAAGTACAGAGGCCCTTCCATTTCAGCCTTTCCATAAACCAGACCCACATCTGTTCCTACAGGTGTAGTAACGATTATTCATACATAATGTATGTTTTAATTTTTTTTACCTTCTTCCTCTATACTCTACTTTTCTCCCCAATGGGGACCCAAATAAGCTTATATTGCTCTCTTCTCCTCCATTTCAGCCTTGCAAACCTCTTGCGAGGTAGGTTAGACTGAGAGTGTGCGACTGGCCCAAGGTCAAGCTGCCGTGGAAGAGAGGGGATTAAAGCCTGAGTCTCCCAGACCCAAGTCCAACACTTTCACCACTATACCACATCGGAAATCATGGGGGGGGAAATTGGGAGGCATGAATCTGTGGACATAGCATTCTGCCACTGTATTTTCACTCCTCTATGCAGGGGGGGGGGTTTGGGGGGGAAGAGGTGCCGGAACTCCCAAGAGGGAAATGAAGTTTTCAGTCTGTGTACTGAAAAGTCATGAACTTTTAAACATTTTTAAAAGAATTTTGTCAAAGAGGTTCTGGAACTCTGTTCTGGCATGTTCCTCCAGAAAAAAACCCCTGCCTCTATGAAAGAGGGAGTCCACAAAGGCAATTTCATTTCAGTGTTCAGTTTCATTTCAGGTTCCTAGGTCAGGAGTAGGCAACACCCAGCAGCATGGCAAGCCACTGTGTTCAGCTTGTAGAGCCAGTTGTCAGGCCAAATAACCAAGCTGAGCCTCCCAGATGCTGGCACTGCCACTAGGGTTAGCAAGGTGGGAGGAAGCCAAGAGCATGGCATATGCCGGGCATTGCCTTCCAGACTCATTTGGCCACCAGTGTGTGTGTATTTGGGGGGGGGGGTCTCAGGTGAGTCCCTCATGTTCTTTTGATGCCACCAGGGCTCTGCTTGCTTATAGTGTACCTAGTCAAGTGCAACCTGATTTTACCTCCCCCCCCCTTCTTAACAAACACCCCAAAATTTTGGTGGGGAAAGGGTTAAAGAAAAGGTAGTTTGCATGTTTTAAACTGTGATGTTTTTAATTGTGATTTGTAAGTGTCTTTGAAGAAAGGTAGGACTGAATATCAGTATACATTCTAATATTAGTTTACATTCACAGGTACAGGTATCCTTTTTCAGAAGACAAATTTTGTTTAGAACTTAAAAACCCACAAGATTTTCTTACCCCTGTCCTAGGCTACAAGTAAAAGAGGAACTCCTCCAAATTGTTATATGGCTTACAGTGGGTTGGATCCAGCACAAATTTTCCAGTTGTGCTAGAGCCCTTATGCAAGTTGAAATGCAAGAAAAGGACCACAGTAGCCACTTGTGATGAATCAGATTTCTTGTATCCCCACTTGTGTTTCTGCTTGTGCAAGATCTTGTACAACAAATCTCTTGGCACTATAATATACAAGGAGGAAGGTGCTAGGGGCTGGAATTGAGAGAAGTCGGTTTGTGTTTCCATTTTGGCATGCCTGGATCCAAGCCAGTGGATTGAAATTGATCATGGTTTTCTTAGCAAGTGAAAGCCTTGGTCAATTTCATTGCTGTGGAGAAATGACATCTACCCTAGCATTCACTCCCAATATTTCAACCATTGTGACTGCATTGTGATTTTATGACTTGGATGTCAAACTAATTTAATTGAACATCATATAGAGACAGGGGATCAGGTGCCTATAAAGTCCAGACCCTACCCCCTGAATGGCCCAACTCCATACAATCTTCAGTGTATTGGGTGAGCACTCGTACTGTGCAATCCTAAACAGAATTAATGGATTCAGAAGGGTATAACTTTGTCTGCCCTGACCTGGGTGACCCAGGCTAGCCTGACTCATCAGATCCTGGAAACTAAGCAGGGTTAGCCATGGTTAATACTTGGATGAGAGATCACCAAGGACGTCCAGGGTTGCTACGCAGAAGCAGGTAATGGCAAACCTAATCTGTTCATCTCTTGCCTTTAAAACCTTACAGGGTTGTCATAATTTGCCTGTGAGTTTAGGATTACACTATCAGTATGTTAGTTTGGAGGAGAGCCGGCATAGCAATATGAAATGAAATTGACTGAGAAATTCTTAACCATAGAGGTGCACACCATTGAGATACATAAGGGTAGGGAGGAAAAGAAAGGGGCTAAATTTGAAGACTGTAGAGATGAGAGTAGCAGGAAGAATGCTACTGAACTGTGCAGGTGCAAAGTACCAACCTCACAGACCTAGTGCCCAGTAACCAAGCATGCATGATCAATGGTCACCTAGCTGCCATGCCAAACCCTACTACTGCACAGATCCAAAACTGCTGACAATTCTACTTTGAGTAAACCTTGGAAAAAATCAAGAGAGAGGCTTAACTCGACAAAAAAACCCCTGGGTATTTTTGAACATGGAAAGTTTGAATGTTGATTGCAATTTAAGAAAAATCACTTTTACCAGTATGGGAGTATTTAATGCATCTAAGGCAGATCTGTAATTAATGCCATGAAGCTTTAACTTGAAAGCCTACCTTCTCTGGTAATAAAAACTGGTGGTGGATATGACATTCATAAGAGTACATCAGACTGACCGATTTCATTAATGTGATGAAGGCCACTAGAAGGGGGCTTGGCTTTTCCATACAGTGCATATGCTTTGCAAGCAGAAGTTCCCAAGTATGTCCAGGTCCACAGGGTAGCAGGACTGGAATGGGGGCAGCTTCCTCTACCAGAGCCCTTGCAGAGCTGCTGCCAGGCGCAGCAAATAAGACTGGCCTGGATAGCCCTATAGTTTTATTCACTGTATAGCAGTTTTGTACATTCAGACTATTAGATTCTAAAAGCATTTTCTTTAACTCAGTTTTATGATTCGTTAGAACCTAATATATACAGCAGGCATGAAATTCTATGTATTATTCATTTCATGTATTATCTATCTAATCATCTAATGACCTTTAGCCAAGTATGTACTTACTGAATCCAGCATAATGTTGGTGTGCCAAGACTGGCCCAGATAGTGATGCAGTGGTTAGAGCCTCGGACTTGTCCTAGTAAGATCTAGGTTCAAATCCCTGCTCACCTTGAAAAATTCATTGGCTGACCTTGGGCCAAATACTCCGTCTCAGCCTACCCTTCTTCACATGGTTGTTGTATGGGTACACTGGAAGAGGAGAACCAGATATGCCCCCCACATCGGTGTGCCAAATGGAATTCATGAGCCAAAAATATACAAGAAAGTCACTGTTCTGGGTTGTTATAGTAGTTTCCCAGAATGGTATTAGGAATACAGGATTCTTAGTGAAATGAATCTACCCTCCCTGAAAAACCCATGTTGTTTTCAAATTCTGGTGCTTCCCAAGCCGTCAGCAGCATACACACATGCTTATTGTGTTGTTCTTTGATTCTGCATGTTTTCCCCAGCAATAATGAGCATCCTTCCATCCAATCAGATCCTAGCAAGGGAGGAGCATAGAGGGCTTCCATAGCTGCCTATAGGAAGGTGTGTGTACTTGGAACTGCACTACTTCCAGGTGCATTACAATCAGAGCCCCTTTGTTGCATGTGCTTTAAATTTGGGGGATCTTAAGAGGCAAGGGAGGTCTACATTCTGTGCTATTTTGGTGCCATTGTCTTTTAACAACGGCTGCCCCAGACCCTGGAACTGGCTGTCCATTGAAAATAATGGTGTCTGCAGTGCATGCATGTGGAAATTTGCTTACTTCTGGGTCCATTATTGGAGCCCCTTTGCTGCATGTGCTTGAAATTTGGGCAATATCGAGAAAAAAGGGAGGACTGTTTTCCATGTAATTTTGGTGCCATTATATGTAATGGCTGCTGCCTCAGACCCTCAAATCGGCCTCCCATTGAAAAGAATTGTCCTGAAAATCCAGAACCCCAAAACACCACATGGAATTCTAACCCAAAATAGTAATGCCCTACTTGGAATGAAGCAATCATAGTAAAAATCCCCTCCTCACAAAGCCTGGATCGAAAACTGCAACACCATTTTGGAGGGCACACCCATATCACCCCACCCTACATCCTTGGAAGAAGGGTAGCATAAAAATTATAATAAAGGCATAAAATGTGCAATTATCTGACCTGCACATCCACATGTGTTCCAGTCAATAACTAGTGAGCTCTTAACCACAGGCAAATGGTTACTGGGAGTTTCCTAGAAATTGCTTCAGTCAACTGGTCTTGGTTGCTGTCTGGGGAAGGTAGAGTAGGATCTCTCAGACAGATGAGTTCTCTAGTGGGTCAAGCCAGAATGGAGAGATCTCTGTTGGTCTGGGTTTAGCTTCCTTCACCATCAATATCTTGGACTGGGGCAGGACTGTTCGCGGACGCACAGTGAAGGCACTAATGCGCCACAAGGGTTTGACTCACTCCCAGCTATCACAAGCAGGAGAAGTGACCAGCATCACCTCCTGGACCCATGTCACCACTGGCCAGGTCTGTGACACATGGGAGGAGGCATCACTTTTTGCCATCTGTCATTTACTTTGGGCATGACTGATCATGCTGCATAAATGCCAGCTAGCTTTCAGCAGGGTGTGCCTCAC
This sequence comes from Gekko japonicus, assembly GCF_001447785.1. Classification (NCBI taxonomy): domain Eukaryota; kingdom Metazoa; phylum Chordata; class Lepidosauria; order Squamata; family Gekkonidae; genus Gekko; species Gekko japonicus. The sequence continues at coordinate 1,031,263 of NW_015169180.1, read as the reverse complement.
AGGAAGCAATTCACTGCCTCTAAATCTTCATATGTCTTTTTGAGGTTACTTTGTATTGTGTACTGGTCAAAAAAGTTGGAAGCACATAATCACTAACTGTGTTCTGGCTCATCAAAAAGACACTTCCTTGAATTCTTGAGTGTGAGAGCACTCAGCTTATTTGTTATAATTGTTTCCTTGGGAGAAGGCAAAAGGCTATGGAACGGGAGTGTCTGTTTATCTCTTATACCACCACAGTCTCTCAAGTCAGATCTGGGGCTTTTGGTGAGCCAGGACTTTTAGAAGTGCTACCCAATCATGTATAGAGATCTACAATGTTCATTTTGAGATTCTCACAGTGCCCTCCTAAGCACAATTACACTCTTCTGAGCCCACTGAAGTCAATGGTACTGAACTGATTAGGATGTTCCTGTCTGCAATGCAAATGACTGACAGGTACTTCACAAGTGACCAAAGCAATGAATGGGTGGGAAGAAGTACAAATCATTTGCTTTCCTGTTCACATTCCCTGGACATCTTTGCATTGTTCCAAATTGATTTTGTTCATGGTATCCAAGAAAGCAGAAAACTTACTACTACTACTACTACTACTACTACTACTACTACTACTACTACTACTACCACCACCACCACCACCACCACCACCACCACCACCACCCCTTTGAAGCTATCAGGCCCAAGAGAGAAAAATAACAGGTAATCTGTGGATATCTGTCTTTCCTCACTGAGGCTAAAAAGAGCCTGGGTGAGTTATCAGTAAAAAAAATTGGGGGGGGGGAGTGAACCCTCCAACAGAGTCATTGTGGTCTCATAGTTAGAATGCTGGACTAGGATATGAGGAACCTAAGCTTGAATCCCCACTTGCTCTGGAAACGTACTGGGTGCCCTTGGGCCAGTCACACTTTCAGCCTATCCTGCTTCATGTGGTTGTTATTGTGAGGCTAAAATGAAGAAGGGGAGGAGAACAATTATAGAAACTGCCGTGGGGAGAAAAAGCAAGACATAACTAAGTAACATGATGGAGGATATGATAATTGACCCACAATAGCACATGCAGTCTGGCCTTGAACCACACTTTTCTATTACACGAAGAACAGTGATCAGACCAAACTTCAGCATGTTTCCTTCTTGCAATGTAAAAATTCATCTCCACAAAACGTTGCTTGAGAATGGAAGGAAACAGAGCACTGGTAGCCACAATATATTTTGTCAATTCTTGCACAAAGCTCCCCCAACATTTAAAGCCATGGCTTTCAAACTCTGGTGTTAGCACCCTTGGAGGTCCTCAGAGATTTTAAATGAAAGGTCAGATAAAAAGGACAAATGTCCCTGAAGCACAGTTTGTGTACAACTACTGATCTTCTTCTGCAGCACATAGCCACAAGTAAGGGCATACTAGAGCACAAACTCAGCATGAGGTGATGGGGAATTGGCATACCCAGCCAGCCCCTCATATGAACTGACAGTACATTCTAGAATGACCCTCGGAATTCTCTGCAGTGTAGGCATTCATCACAAGATAAATTGATGTGGAAAGGGATCCATGAGGGTAGGAAGTTTGAAAAAGAGGAGGAGGAGGAGAAGTGATTGGATTTATACCCTGCCCTTCACTTGGAGTCTCAGAGTGACTTACAAACCCCTTTCCCTCCCCACAACAGACGCCCTGTTAGGTAGGTCGGGCTGAGAGAGATCTTTCAAGAGCTGCTCTTTCAAGAACAGCTCTGACAGAACTATGGCTTGTGCAAGGTCATCCAGCAGCTGCAAGTGGAGGAGTGGGGAATCAAACCCGATTCTCCCAGATTAGAGTCTGCACACCTAACCACTACACCAAACTGGCTCTCAAAGAGATAAAGCTTATTTACCAAATCAACAGTATATCAAATCCACGTATATCAAAAGAAGTGCTAGAACTGGGATACACAATTTGATGCTTTGGCAAATTGATAGATAATAATAAAGGGATGGGGAAATACTAAGGCATAAAAATTCAAGACCTGTGTGGAAAGGCCATTTCATTCATTATGCTTTTATGTGTAGATGTAAAATGCTTAATGTATATACATAAAATGTAAAATATACATGCATGACATCTATTTGCAGGGAAAAGCATTACAAAGGCATGTGCCAAAGAGAGACAGGACTAGAAGTGCATGCACACACACAAATACATCTGCCATCTAATCTATATATCTAATAGCGAAGTTGCCCCCGGAGTGTGGATCGCTAAATCAGCGCTCCGGGGGCAGCTGGGGGGCCGGGGGAGGTTTGTGCACACGTGGGCCAGTCCCCACGTGTGCACAAAAATGCAAAAAGTTGAAAAAAGTTTTGGAGGGATGTTTAAATCCCCCCGAAAGTGCAAGAGCGTCTCCTGCATATGTGCAGGAGACGCTCTGCAACCTACCGGGCTTGCGTGCGGGGGAAGGGAGTGAACGGTCGGTGAGGCCCAGCAGCGGCGACGGCGGGGGAGAAAGACCGGTGAGGAGGGGGAAGAGACGTGGAGCCAGCGTTCCCGTGAAGGGAAGAGAAGCGGACTGTGGCAACGTCCGAGGGGGAGAAGGCGGCGCTCCAGAGAGACACCCACACACACCCCTCCTCCCAAGAGAGCCCCCGAAGGCTCGCGCCCGAAAGTGGCGCCCCTGCTTGAAGTTGCCTGTGGGCGCCCGGCTCGGGCCGCTGGGATGCGGGCCGAGTGAGCGGCTTGCCGAGGCCAGCGGCATGCGAGGCGGCAACTGGAGCGGCTTGGACAGCCCCTCACCGGCCTCGGACTGGCCCCCTTGGGTGGCTTCCACCTTGGCCGCCATCCTCATATTCACCATCATGGGGGGGGAGAAGAGAGAGAAGGGGGGGAAAGAGAGAGAAGGGGGGAGAGAGAGAAGGGGGGAGAGACAGAGCCTGGGGGGGGAAGAGAGAGAACGGAGTTCAAGATGAACTCAGTATGCAACATTTTGTTGCGGGTCTCCACTTGTATGAACTAAAACTAATTCTGTAGTTATTAACCCATATTTGAAAATTAGGGAGAACCAGCATGGTATAGTGGTTAAGAGCCATGGACTCTACTCTGGAGAACTGGGTTCAACCCTGCACTCCTTCACGTGAAGTCAGCTGGGTGACCTTGGGTCAGTCACAGCTCTTTCAGAGCTCTTTTAGCCCCCCAAATAAGTCTAGCTCACCACTTTAGTGGTGCATAACGCTAAAGAGCTAGAACTTAAGGCTGCCAGACAAACATTGCGTACAATGTTGATGATAATGTTGTTGTTGATGATGATGATAATGATAATGATGCAGATTAGGCTCTGTTTATTGTATCAGTATAAATGCTTACCCTTACCATAAAATAAATGCCTAGGCCAAATCCCTGGACCTAGAAACATGAACTTCGGGAAGAGCACTCCTACCATGACATAGATGCTTGCTAAGAAGGGATTTTTAGAAATTCAACCCCTAAGGGGGTCAAAAGGGATAAAATGTGCTCCCCCCATTGTTTCATATGTGGCTGCCAGGCTGCTACCCCCTTGCACCCCCCACTCTCTGATTGGTCAGTTGCAGAGCTCACTGTTTTGAGGTAAGAAAAAAAAACAGTTACAGGAGACGGCAGAGAGCTAATGACAGTTGAGGAAATCAGGAATGGCCAACCACCTCTAAGGTGCAGCAATGCTGCTGGCCCAGCCTCCCCATTGCCTTGAAACACCCTTCCCCCAGTCTCCTGCACCTGACAGGTAACTGTCTGTCAGGTGCAGCAGTAAATCAAACCCAACAAAATACCATGTACAAACAAATAATAAATATAATATGCGATTTATAAAACACTGAAATAAAGAACAAAATCTATTATAAATCCATAATAAACAATAAATGAACACATTAAATATAAACCAGTCAATCCAACTCCAACTATTCCATTATACACAAACATGCTGTAACTGAACCTGCTGGTGTTCACTCAGGATATGCCTGGTGTAATGCTTGTATAAAGAATCCAATCCTAGGTAAACCAGTATAACAATGTATTCTCTTCTCAGAACTAATAAGGAAACACACTGTCTCTTCTTCTTTGTAAAGGAGAAAAGTTCACCCAGATTTATGATCTGGAGCAGATATAGAACAAGTTTCCACAAAAGAACAAATGCATAGGTTCCAACAATGCTTCACGTGTTTGCTAGCTTTGTAGTTTCCACATATCATCACCATTGCTTTCTCAAAAGAACCTGTAACTAATATATCATTAATATACAAGCACATGAATTAAAATGCAATTGAAACACACCTATATATATTTTTCCCCAGTCGAAATAACTCACCATAATTTATTTTCCTTTTAAAGTCCCGTGATGTTATTGCAGCCTTTCAGTCATTGTGTGCAGAGTGCTTAAAGCCATCAGAGAGCCCACCCCAGCAGTGACGCCTTAGCAATCCTGCCGGCCCAGCCTTCAAGATAGCTTGCAATACCCTTCCCCCTCCTACACTGGACAGGCAGCTGCCTGTTAGGTGTAGGAGATGCGGTGGGATGCTTACAGTCATCGGGGAGGCTTGCTCATCAGACTGCCTTAGTGCTGCTGCTGGCCCAGCCTCCCCAATGCCTTTAAAAACATTCCCCCACAACAACAGACAGGAGGGTGTTTGTCAGGTGTAGGAGCAGAGTCAGGGTACGTTAATGCTGCTGTGGAACCTCAACCCACCCAAACACTGCAATGGTACCAGACTGCAACTGCCCAGTGCACAGGAACATCATTGAGGCCACACAGCTCACCAACAGTGCTCGAGGAGAGTCAGTTCACACCACACATACCATTCAAACCATCAGAAAACCCCTTTGAGTTCAAAAGGCTGCAGTTCCCCCTCAGGGTCTGCTTTGCTATGACCATCAACAAGTCCCAAGGCCAGACACTGAAAGTATCAGGAACTGACTTAACAGATGACTGCTTCTCATGTGGACAGTTCTGGGGTGTGCTCCAGAATGTGCTCACCAAGCAGCCTAGTGATACTACACCTGAGGGCAGAATCACCAATGTGGTCTACAATGAGGTCCTTCATTAGAGGGGGGAAACCCAGTATGCATGTCTCATTTCATTCTTTACACTACAATCTTCTCCATTAGAATTCCTACAACAAATGTTACATTTCAAACTGGATTTATGGAGCTTAAATACCGTAGCGAAGCACAGGTATCAGGCTAGTTATTTTATAAATATTTCAATTTTTATTTAAAATATGTTTATGCCATTCCACTCGATCAGGGTCTCTAAAATATCAATAAAACCACAAAACCACAAAACACAGAACAACACAAAAACCAGGAAGGAGGGCCAATAGCCTTTATTGGTGGTATGCCAAATGAAACAGAAAAGTCTTTACCCACTGGTGGAAGACACCAGTAAAGGGGGTCAGACAAATCTGCTTGGGTGGGAGTTCGAATGATTTGGTGCCACAACCAAGCAGACCCTTTCTCGGATCACCACCCATCTTGCCTCAGGTGGTGGGGGCACCCAAAGATGGCCTCTGAAGATGATTGGAATGAATATGTGTGTTGAGTGTTGTGAAGTTGCTTCCAGCTTATGGTGAACTATGAATTAATTATCTCCAAAACAACCTTTGCTCAGATCTTGCAACTTGAGGGCTATAGCTTCCTTGATTGAGTCAATCCATTCCATGTTGGATCTTCCACTTTTCCTGCTGCCTTCAACTTTCCCTAGCATTATTGTCTTTTCCAGTGACTCTTATCTTCTCATAATAGGACTAAAGGATGATACCCTCAGTTTGGTTATTTTAGCATCAAGGGAGAGTAGTTGACGCTTGATGTGATCTAGAACCCAGTTAGTTGTCTACAATCCATAAAACTCTCCTCCAACACCACATTTTTAAATGAATCAACTTTATTCCTGTCAGCTTTCTTCATTGGCCAATTTTCACACCCATACATAATAATGGGGAATCCTAGGGTATGATTTTTCTTGATCTTGGAAGGTAGCGACACATCTTTAGACATAAGAATATTTTTAGCTCCTACATGGCTGCCCTTCCCAGTCTCAATCTCTAATGATTTCTTGGTTGCAGTCCCCCTTTTGTTTGATGATGGAGCCAAGGAAAATAAAATCTTGAACAAATTTATTTTCTTCATTGTCCACTTCATAATTTTCCTGTAGTCATTACTTTTGACTTCCTGATATCCAGTTATAATCCTCCTCTGGCACTTTCTGCTTTAGCCTTCAGCAGTAGTTGTTCAAGTCTTCACTATTTTTTTGCCAGTAATGGGATGTCATCTCCATATCTCATATTGTTAATGTCCCTTCCACCAATTTTCATTCCACCTTCACCAATCAGAAACCATCCTGTTTCTCCATACT
>NW_015169180.1:1024525-1024692 GCF_001447785.1 Gekko japonicus | reverse complement strand
ACCTTGCTGTTTATTAACAGATTTTTGAAGTGTCCTGAGAGCCTAGTGTTCAGAAGTCCAGGGGGGCCCTGGCCAAGGTGGTAAGCCCATGCTATGATATGGATTACTTATTCCATTTTAAAAACAAAACAGGAGTTTTTTCTTCATCACTGTGTGAATGGCACAGG
>NW_015169180.1:1018019-1021918 GCF_001447785.1 Gekko japonicus | reverse complement strand
GAAGCCAGTATAGGCCTTGTAAATTATGTCTAGATACTGGAACAATGCAGGGGACCTCAAAGGCTGAGACCGGGACAACAGGCCAGCATAAATTAAATATCCTGCCAGCCAGTTGGCCCAGGTCCTATCCACCTTCTTTCTCTTTAGGATCTCCTTTTCCTTGTCGTCCATCTCCTCTTTGTCCTTCTTCTTCAAATCCTGGTAAAGAAGGCTAAAGAGGTCAATGTATTCACCCTTACAAATTTTCTCCCTTGTTGCGGGTAAAAGGTGATCGCCCAAAGGCAAGGCAGTGTCCCCAAAATGCATTGATGATGCTGACACAGCATCGTAGGAATTCACCCAAGGGGGGGGTACATCCCAGACTACCCCAAGGACCAGCCGGAACTGCACCCCAAGGGGAGTGCATAGCCTGCGAAGGAGGGCCCCAAGCCCATGGTTGACTGTTGTCACCAGAGCTTTTAGTAGTGTCTGTCTGCAAAGCAGGTGACACCCCAGAGCCAGCTCCTTGACCCCACGGCCCCCATGGCCACATCAAACTGAGTTGTAACGCAGGATCCTACGTACCACTAGGACCCGGCTGTTCCGGCTCCGCAACTTCCACCGGCGCGGCATCTGTTTTGGCCGCAGCTGCTCCAGATCATTCCCAGCATCAGGCCCAGCAGCAGCAGGCCTGCATTCAATTAAAGAAAGCCGTTTAATGACCTCCTCCCTGAACCTCTTCCTCTCGGCCCGGCTCTTTTTCTGCGGTCAGACACCTCAACCGCTTGCTGGGGGGCAGGAACCGCCTCAGCCCTAGCTTGTTCTAAAGCTGCAAGCCTATCTAATATTGCTTGCTGTCCTGCCCTCTCGTCCTCGTCATCAGATGATGAAGGCACAGTTCCCTCTAAGGCTGGGGCCCTTTCCCCTTTCCCCCCCCTTTTCCCTTTCTAGTTGCCATTTTAATTATATGCCTGTTTCAATAATCAAACTTAAAATTGCCACCTCAGCACACCCAAGCCTTACTTAAAATGGCCGCACCACTCCTTAACAAAAAGTCTGCTTTAAAAGGGGTGCTTAAAATGGCCGCCCCACTCCTTGACAAAAAGGCTGCTCTAAAAAGTTGCCAAAATGGCCACCAACCAACCAATCCACAAACCCACCTGATGGGGAGAGCAAAGTGCAAGGAAAAGAGGGGGGGCAGAAACTTCACAAGGATATAAACTAGGGGTCCTGTGGCCTCACCAACCACCCTATACCAACAGGGGCAGGAAAGGGGAACAGGCGCAGAAAGGCAGCCAGAGGGGGGGGGGGGTGCTTGAAGTGTTTGTCTGAAAAACTCAGTGGGGCAGGATGGCGAGAGCCGCCCCGCAGTGGTGCAGCCTGTTCGGGCCCCAAAGAGTCATCCGCCTCCAAAAACCGCAGTCCCACCGTGGACTCGCTCCGCCTCCAGAAGGCAGCAGCCCGACGGAACACTCCGCGCCACGCTCCCCTCTGCCTCTGACGTTGCCTGCCAGTCGACTCGGCCCCCCACCCCATTGCGACGAGCTCCAACGCTCCCTGTGCGCAGCATTGCAAATGGAGCTCTGTCGCTGCTGGGCTCGCCAAAAGGCACAACTCCAGCAGAAGGGCCACACCGCATGCAGCAGCCTCGCTTCTTTCTCTCCCACTTGTGCAGCAGACTCCAGTCACCCTCGCCCAAGAGTCAAGGCCTCAAGGTAGGCTGACTCTCTCCGTTCTCCGAGCTAAGTCTCCGAGCATGAGGCGAGCAACTGAAAGGGGAGAGCAGAGCCAGCCTTTTAGACTGCACAGGCTCCACTCTCCCTCTTGGAGTTAAGGCTGCACCGCAGCCCTTTCTTCATTCCTCCTCACGAGGAGGCAAATGCGGCCCCCAGGAGGCATGCCGTGGACTGTCTCCAGTGGGGCCGGATTCACACCTAACCTTCCTATGTCAGCTCCTCCTTTTCCCCTTACATTGTGAAGTTACACTTGAAAGACTCATGGTGTAATTCATGCCGAGCCTTGGCTCCCCTCCAACCAACCTTCCCTATAAAAATTCCCACTAAGATTCTCCGTTTACATACCTAACTAAAGTGACCTGTGCCTTACAAAAACTCATGTTGAAATAAATGTTAGTATTTAAAGTGCCTCTAGATTTTGTTTTATTTTGCTATGACAGACTAACACAGCTGCCCCCTTTGCAGTTGTCATGTGTGTTTATACACCATAGTCATTATACATTTCTAAATAAGACAGGCCTGGTTATTGAGGTACAGGAGCATATAATGTCAGTCTTATGGATGGAAGTTTCAGACATTTCCAGGACTGGTATGTGGAGCAACCACTGGATGGCAGCTGTTCCAGATTATAAATGGAAACTAACAGTGTTTAGAACAAGAGGCACACATTTGTCAGTAACTTTGCATTACTTAGGATCATAGCCTCATTTTTGTTTTCTTCTTCTTAAAAAAACAAAGTAGCAATTCAAGAACAGTTCTGAAGAGCCAAGGTTAAATTATAAACAGCCAAATTTATATCACTATTGAAATATTTATAACTTCATTTGCAATGAGCTAATGTCGGTGCAATTAAGAATGAAGACTCTGCAGATCATAAAAACATGGATTTCATTATGACGATGCCTCCTTTAAAATATCCCTTTCACACATCTGTTGCTCTCTTTTGGATTTGTTACTTATAACATTCTGGAAACCAGTTTTTTTATTATTCCATTTTCATTATATTCATATTTGAAATGCAATCAGAGCATTTCAAAATGAACCTATACAGAGTACAATATAAGGTGAGCAAACTTAGAAACAGAATGCAGATATGTTTATAAATATCTCCAGCATGGAACAGTCCTAAAACAGAGTAATAAAACCCTCTCTTCTAGAAGTAATTTCATTATACAATATACTGGTGATTTGCAAAGGCTTTTGGAACATATGCAATGGACACTGAAAATTATCATGTGCCTACTGCCAGAGTTGGCAAGCTGCCCTCATAAGAGTATGTATGGTGTAATGGTTTGAATGTCAGACTAGGACTGGGAAGATCAGGGTTCAGTTCCACATTCAGCCCTGAAACTCATGGACAAGTCAGTATCTCTCAGCACAACCTACCTTGCAGGGTTGTCATATTGGTAAAATGGAGTGGAAAAGGATGCCCTAAGCTCCTTGTAAGCAAGACAGGATAAAAAATTGTTAAAGTTTAAGAATTCAACACACTTCACTATTGATATATATCATCTTCAATGTGGTCAGATCTATGTATACTTAAATCCAGATACTGGAGCCATGAACAGACAAGACAGAGGGTTCTATAAACTTAAGAAAATACCCAAGTTTGCAGAAAAAAATCTAAAATCTACAACAGCAACAATAGAAGCAGAGCCTGTAGCTTTAGGAAACAAATGCTAGGCAACCACGAGTGTATTGCCAGTGCAAGCTTTGGTTTCTGTCAGTCAAAGGTGAGGTGGGGGCAAGGCTCTTTTCAGGGCTGTTTTGGCCTTTGAGGGAGGACTCCTTGGGGTGAGGCCTGGCAACAACCACTGGGTAATTTGGTACTTCATGGCTGCGTTCACACGGGCAGTTTAATCCACTGTTGCCCCACCTCAAATTAAGCCAGATTATTTTGTGGCAGAGAATCCTGACCAGACTCACCCATTTTAGCATGCTTCAATGCCATTTTACCCCTCCTTGCATGACCAGATGGCAGAAACCAGGGAGTCAGCCCGTCAGCCATTTTTTTAGAAGTTTGTCCTTAGGAACATGACCAGAAGCACTCAGCATGCTGGGATATGGAGTTCATGGGGCTGTCAACCATTTTATTTTAAAATTAAGTCCACAGAGCAATCGCTCAAGTGGTGAAGTGACTGTTGGGAAATGGAGTCCACTGCTGTCCTCCCTCTAATCTTTTCC
>NW_015169180.1:931016-1017905 GCF_001447785.1 Gekko japonicus | reverse complement strand
AGAGGTGCATATATACAGTCATATGATCCTCGCTAACTGGGGGGGGGGGATGGCGGCCAGAAAGCAAGAGCTCAGTGAGACCTGCCTGACTGCTTGGCTGTGCAACAGAGTGACTAGATGACAGGAAATCCATTTTTGAAGTGGCTCCAATCTCTTCTTCTTCTTCTTATCAGGTATCAAAAAAAACACGGGGCAAGGGTAGGGGGGAATGGAACTCAGACGACTCAGGCACGACAGACAGATGTTGCTGTCTGATCATGAACTTTAAATCCATAAGGGAACAGCAAGGGGAATGGATCAAATTGCCCGTGTGAATGCAGCCCATGAATCCCATGACTCATACTGACCCAGCTGCTTGAAAATGTTCTACAGTGACAACCACACATAAGTCAGTGTGGTTAGAGTTTCAGATTAGGGTCTGGGAGACCCAGGTTCAAATCCCCATTCTGCCATAGAATCTTGCAGGACAACCTTCAGCCAGTCACATACTCTTAGCCTAACCTACCTCACACGGTTGTTATGAGGCTAAAAAAGAAGAGAATGATGTAAGCTGCTTTGGGTCCCCATTGTGAAGAAAGGGTTCAGATATAGTACATTACTTACATAACTGAAGGGGGGGGGGAGAGATAAAATGTAGGTTGGTTGGTAAGTGGGAATGAGAGATGGAAGCAGGGAAAGGTGAGGATATGGGGAATGCCATAAGGAGGGAAAGATGAAGTAGTGTGGAGAGGGTGATACAGTGGAAACTGAGATGCCCCTCACAAGTCCTTGTGAGTTCCCCACTTATGCAACTGAGACTGGCCCAGTGGGTGGCACTGTGCAACTTGGCCAGACTTTTCCTAGGAAGAGGCTGTGGAGAGTAGAGAAGATGGGAAAACTAAAGATGGGGAGGGGAATAAAGATAGATTGGCCGAGGGTGAGAAAGAGAAAGGATGTAGTAAAAGGCAATAGGCTATGGGGACTTTCAGGGGAGGGGAAAAGGAAATAATGGGGCAAGTTTAAATGAGATGCCACCTCAAGTTCTTGTGGTTCCCTCACTTGTTAATATATCTAATTCTCAACATGATTCCATGTGTGGATACCTAAATCCAGAGACTGGAACAATAGAAAAACATGCCATGTCTTTCTAGAAACCTGAGAAAAAAGCCAGGTTTGCAGAAAAATCTAAACTTGGGGAAAACCCTAAAATAACAGAAGCACGCACTTGTAGCTTTAAGAATCTCAGTGGGTGGGGGTTGCTAGGTGATCATAACAGTACTGCAGGTCTTCAGGCCTTGGTTCTTGCTGTTACCCCTTGTATATACTTTAAAGGCAGATAATTAAACTGAACAAACTATGGGATTTACCTAACAATGAGTAAGGTAAGTCGCATGATTCAGCAAGGGAGATCCACTCATAAATAGATAAACCCTTTTGAAACAAGAAAAATAGTTGGAAAAGGAGTGTGCTTTTCAGCACCATCAAAAACATTGGTGAAGCGCTGCAAACAGATTAGTCTCAGCCTTGTAAGAAATTGACTCTCTTTTAATGAGATTCCTTCAGGGCTTCAATAACGGCATAGAAAATGCTTCAAAGGTAAAAGATACTGATAAAACAGTCTATCATGTATTGGAATTGATACTTATGAACTGACTTTCCACAATTCAGTGGTACCAAGTTTCTTGAATTGGAACTGTGTTGATGAGAATATATATGAACAATTCAGGAGGAACATAAAACCACTGTTCACATTTTTGGGAGCTACTAAGGACAATGGTCATACCCAAGAAAGCACTGGGCACACTCTCATTCTTCTGTCTGCCAACTGATTTAAATGACTTGCATGACAAGAGATTCTGTTTTCTACATTACTGTGTGGAAATTACCTTCACAAACCACTCAGCCTTATCTCTAGAAACCTCCGCTTTGCTTAACTTGCTATAAATCCGTCTTCTCGTTGGTGTTCAGGTCATGTAAGGAAGCAGTTGCTGAATTTAGCCCAAGCAATGTTTGTTGTGAAGTTAAAACAGTTAAGCAACCTATTGATCCTATCAGAAGCCCTTGACCTAACCTTCAATACTTAAACAAGCAAAAAGAACAGCCTGTGTTGCACAACGTGAACAAAAATGGCAAATGAAACCTTGTACACAGTGTAGAAAGAGATAATGTTATCCATAACCTGAAGGCAACCTTGGCCAAGAAGGTCTATGACCTAGACCTTAATATGCTGAATTGCAAGTTGCCAGTTGCCATAGTTAACAACTTGGAATTTTTTCCTTGAAACTGTTAGTGCAACATTTTGCAGATGCAGTTTTTATAAGAATGTAGCAGACTGAAAATTGATGGAAGGAACATTAATAATTTAAGATACACAGATGACACCACATTAATGGCAGAAAATAATGGGGACCTGAAATGACTACTGTTGAAGGTTAAAGCAGAAAGTGCCAAAGCAGGATTACAACTGAACATCAAAATGCTGTAATGCTCCCTACATGGGGCTGCCCTTGTTCCAAATCCAGAAGCTGCAGCTGGTGTAGAATGCGGCAGCCAGGCTGCTGTTGGCCCTCCCTATGCAGGAGCACTTCCGATCTGTGCTAAAAGCACTGCACTGGCTGCCTATAGCATACCGAATTCGGTTCATGGTGCTGGTTCTTACCTTTAAAGTCCTATATGGTCAGGGACCTACATACCTAAGGGACTGCCTTTCCCCACACGTTCCCCAGAGAGCGCTACAGTCGGGGTCCCAAAATGACTTGGCCCTACCAGGGCCTAGAGAAGCCAGGCTGGCTGTGACGAGGGCCAGGGCTTTCTCAGTGGTGGCCCCGCACTGGTGGAATGAGCTGCTAACAATAGGACATTTTGGAGGTCATCATTAATTCATAGGGTCACTGTATGTTGGGAGCAACTTGGTGGCACTTAACACACTCACACACACAGCAGACTAGACGTTTGAATTATCATAATCAAGGCACTGGGAGAAGCCATAGATAGTAAAACAACTGCTTTTGATGAAAAGAGTTCGTGGCATCCCAATTAAAAGGATCTCTACATGCAAAGAGAAAATCCTGAGATTTTAAAGAACCTCTGACAGTCAGTGTTAGATGCACTACTGGACTGACTCAGTACAAGACCCTTCTCTTGTGTAGATATATGGAAAAAGCATATATCTGCAATGATATGGGATAGAGACTTACTTTAATGTAAGCTAGGGACTTAAAGAACCTGAGGCGTATTTTATTATAACAGTATATAGATACAATCCTATTAAATTACCAATTAAAATAAAACTACTGGGCACACCTGCTGTATGGAAGCCCTGTTGTCACTGTCGTAACAGTGACAGCAGCAACAGGGAAACTACACAGGCCTGTCCCCATGTGAAAACACAAATGTCATAAACATCTCAGTCCCCCCCACAAATTGTATGGGCAACAATTCTAACACACACACCCCTTTGCAAAGCTCATCTTTGCCCTTTGGTGCCTTGAAAGAAATAAAGTCCGGTTTGCTGTGTTTTATATGCTCCTAATGATTAAGGCAGAACAAAAAGCCTGCTGATGGGACATAGTTGGTTCTGACATTTCAGCTCCCAATCTGACAAGGGAATTCAAAGATCCTAAGTAAGCCTTTTCCTGTACAGTGGAAGTTCCACCATTTCAGTCTGTATGAACTTGACTAAAGCTTTGTTTTAAGTCCCCTTGGAAGATACTGACACTCTCTCAGGTTGCTGACAGGAAAACCCTGCAGATTGCTCGAGGGCCTTTCTGCATCGCTTCATCTCCAGCTATGATCAGGGTTTTTTAAAGTTCTCCTTGAAGTTTTGCCTGTAAGGGTTTGAAAGGCAAACACTTCTAAAAGTCTCTTCTGTGGATTTGATGGGAAATCCAGGAAATCCAGCTGATTTCTTCGTGAGAGAAATGACAAAACACTTGAATAAACTACAAATCAGCTTTTCAAATATGTATATGATGCCTCATTGTATACAGCCATTTTATAGTTTGATAGAACTTATTTCCTTCATAATCAATTGACTTGATACAAATCAAGGTACCTAACCCTTGAAGACTGGTGCTATTCAGAACCTATTAGCAGTTCAGTTGGAAGGGGAGAACAGGGAGCTAACAGTTCAATCTTACACAGAGTTACTCCAGTCTAAGTCAATTGAAAGCAATGGCCTTAGACTGAAGAAACTCTGCATTGGAATGTACTGTAAAATTGGTAATATATCACAAGTAAACGTCTGATCAGCAACATCCAATGAGTTTTTTTTTATTGTAAATTTTATATAATGCTTTTCTACAGGGTATATCAAACATTTTATATATACACACAAATTAATATACTATTATGCAACAGATGTCATTTTATGGCATTTACGTGTAATTGACATAAAAGCACACCAATTTTGAAAGGTGATATTTTTATTGAATTTTATTTACATAATCAGTCAAAAAGGATGAATAAGTTTCATTTTTAATGTGGATACAAACCATGCTAGACATGTGAACTTCCAGACTGATGCACTGTTGTCACCAAACTGGGTAACATATCATCATCATCATCACCACTTCTGTACCGCCCTCCCTGCAGAACAGGCTCAGGGTGGTGTACAACAGTCTAAAACAAAATAATATATTGAAATACAATCTACTAATATATAGAAGTTGTGTAATGTCATAAAACCTATATGGCACCACAATACAGAAATTTCTACAGAAATTGGGGCTGCATCCACTGCAGCAGACATGGGGTATTCTCCCATTGATATTCGGACAATCGTCCGCTGGCGTTCCCACGCATATAAGAGTTATGTTCGAAAGAGCAAGTTTTGAGTTCAGATGTTTGAAAGAGCATAGTTTGAGTTCAGGTGTTGATAGAACTCTCATTACAGGTGTTGTCAGCAGGTCGGCGAGGCAAGACGTTCTGGTCTGTGGCCACAGCATGATCTTCTGGGCCGCCCACCTCACCAGAAGGACCCCTGTGGGATCACAGCTGGGCCTCAGCGGGTGGGTCCATGTTGAATGGTTAGGGAGGAGAGGCATGAGATGGCCCAGACTCCTCCTACTGTTGTTTGGGGAATGGCTGGGGCCTCCCCCCCAGGTCTTGGTTATCCACCTTGGGGGTAATGACCTGGGCCTGCTGAAGGGCATAGCACTGGCAATTCAGGCCAAGGCTGACCTCGCCACCATTAAAGCAAGGTGGCCTGGTATGCTGATTGTTTGGTCGGCAATCTTGCCATGCCATGTCTGGCGTGGCCTTGGGGACCCCCGGGGGTTGGACAGGGCCCGGAAGAAGGTGAACCGACATATGGAGGAGGCACTGGAGGTGGGTTTGGATCGGTTTCTCCCTCATCCAGGCATTCGGGTCTAGCTTGACCTATACAGGGATGATGGCATACATTTGTCAAACAAGGGCAATGACAGATTCCTGGAGGAATTGCGGCAAGGGATTAAGGCAGCCTTGGGCTGCTAGGTGGCTGCGGCGGCCAAAGCAAAGGCTTGGCCTTGCCTGTGTCAGAGTAGGGTGGGAAAGAATGCAGAACCGGTAATCACTTTCAACCAGTTCCGGTTAGGGACCAGGGGGTCATCAGGAACAGCCCCAGGGCTCTAGGGCTTAGGGCTGGGAATGGTGGCCACCTCAGCGAGCCTCTTGGGAGCCTCTTGGGAAAGCTCCTCCCTGAGGCTGTAGGGCTTCAGGGGTAGGCGTTCCTAGGGGGGTGACCTGTGCGCTAGGCTGCCAGTCACAGGCCAGAGACTTGGCCCTAGACTGGGGCTAGTGACTTGCCCATACATCTAGGCAAGGAGGTTGGCTGGAGTGACACCTGCCTGGCCTGTTCTGCTCCCACTTAGTTCCCTTGCTGTTGATTTATTATGCAAAATAAATAGTTAATAAAGAGGCCCTTGTTTGAATTCCAAACAGTTGTCTGTCTCATTATTTCTGGCTCAGGGGGCAAACACTCATCCCTGGGTAATAGATTGGTGTGAGGGTCTGCATGAATATCATTGCCTTGAGATTTATTGGTTATAATCTCACATTTCAATTAACATTTGGTAGAATAATTCACTATGAACATCTTTGCAGATCCTGTATTATCTTTGTTTTATCTTGTGCATGGATCATAAGTTGTGTACTCTCTTGTAAGTTTTACCATATCTTCATGACAAAGTTTGAGTCCAGTGGCATCTTTATGAATAGGATATCTTATTCTGATTTATTATGCAAAATAAATAGTTAATAAAGAGGCCCTTGTTTGAATTCCAAACAGTTGTCTGTCTCATTATTTCTGGCTCAGGGGGCAAACACTCATCCCTGGGTAATAGATTGGTGTGAGGGTCTGCATGAATATCATTGCCTTGAGATTTATTGGTTATAATCTCACATTTCAATTAACATTTGGTAGAATAATTCACTATGAACATCTTTGCAGATCCTGTATTATCTTTGTTTTATCTTGTGCATGGATCATAAGTTGTGTACTCTCTTGTAAGTTTTGCCACATCTTCATGACAAGGTTTGAGTCCAGTGGCATCTTTATGAATAGGATATCTCATTCAATTTTCCATATTTATAAATACCACAATATTTTTATTGCAAAAGAGGGAGGAAAATCCGAAATTGGCAATTAGTGAACAAAACTTTTGGTGAATTAAGGTTTAAAAAGAGATTAGACCGATTAATGAGGGATAGGCTACCCAATGAGGTAAGGTACCCTGTCAAAAGCCTCTTGAAAGTCCAAGTATATAATGTCTACTGGGTCACCATTGTCTGCATGCTGGTTCATTTTCTCAAAGAACTCCAAAAAGTTGGTGAGGCAGGACTTGCCTTTGCAGAAGCCATGCTGATTTCCCCTCAGCAGGCTTTGTTCCTCTATGTGCCTAGTAATTCTATCTTTGATTACAGTTTCTACTAATTTGCCTGGGACAGACAGCTTAATCTGTTCACATAAGGTTTCTTTACACCATAGTTAGATTGCTGGTTCATGAAAGAAAGACTGGAAACCTAAATCTGGATATTGTGTTGCCAATTACCCATTGTCATAGTAGGAATTGTACTTGTCTACCTATGATAATTCCAAATAACTTCACCCTCCCTCCATTTTAATTGGTATTGTACATTTAAACAATGCATATCACCAAATCTGAGGACCACTGATTCTGCTAAGATAGCAATATTAGTATTAGTAATAAAACTAATATTATTACTTCTCAGAGAACCAAAAACTAAATCAAAATGCACCAACCTTCAGGGGAAGAAAATACAAAAATATTCAAAGGAATTCATAATTCTTATATATTATTGACACCTTCTAAATACCATGTTGACATATTACAGGCAATTCATAAAGTTTTAAAATTTCACATTGATTCTCAATGTCCCGTTCTTGGACCAAAATGATTTCAGAACTAAAAGTGTAGAATTATTTTAACCGAAGCTACTAGCAACAGAAACAAACATGTGACCAAATTAACATTTGGAATTATTATTTATGTTAAAACCGAGTATAGCAAATACCGTTAACTCTCTCTTTTTTGTATTAAATGCCCAAAAGATGGGAAACATGCTATTTGATTCTGAGGACTTCATCCAATCCTGTACTGTGCATGGATGGAGATGTTTAAACTCCATTGTGGAAAGTTCTATTCTTCATTGATCAACACCATCACATAAAATTCCTTCCGCCTGATCTAATTGATGCAATAGCCAAGGCTGCACAGAATTTTCAACAAAGCTTATCTAGAAAACTGGGGGGGAAATGCAAAGGAGTCAAGTTTTTTAAAGATATAAGTAGCTGTTAATAAACTAATGCTAAATATGGGAGAGAGACACTCAGGCCGAGTTCAGACTGGCAGTTTGCCCCGATATAGGCAAGTTTCAGAAACGTTCCACAACCGGGTTAAAGGGGCCATTCACACAGGCACATCTGTCCGGCATTCCATAGCCGTACTCAACCCGTCTTGTAACGCTTCGCTCCCAAGTTTAAAAGATACCTAGTGAAACTGGTATCAAACCCTGGAAAGCGTGACTATCCAGCATCCATCCCGCACCAACAAAGTGTGAATGCCAAAAGTCACATTTTTTCTTGTGCGCATATCTCCAGATTACCAAAAAGAAAGCCGCGCCTTACAGCCGTGCCTCCGCCAGGGGCGGGCCAACAGTGTGAACGTTCCCTTGCGCCTCCTCCCCGGTATGCTCCTGCATCAGTCAGTGCAGTGTGACCGGGAAAATCCAGAACAGTTTGTTCTGGGTCTTTTTTTGCCATGACTCCCTCCCACTTCAAACTGCCAGTCTGAACTAGGACTCAGATAATGAGATCTGATTTATCACTCAAACCACATAACTCTTTATGAAACACAGAAGGGTCAACTAATAGTTCCATTTGCTTTGTGCATGCTAACAGTACAAGAATTCAAAATGAATACATGGTGGGAAAATATGGCCTTTACCATATATTATATTTTTGTTGGTTCTTGCTTTTCCCCCTTCCTTCCTGACCCCCTTAGTTCTTTTGAGACCACTTTTATTCTAATTGTTTTCTGTAAGCTGATTCTGAGTTGCCTTTTTCCTTATGCATAATGTTTCTGTTGGTTTTCTTTGTTCTTTTTCCTGTCCACTCCCACCTACCTCCACTTTTTGATGATTGGACTGTTGTCATCATCAAATCACTCTCTCTTCTCCCCCCACCCATGAAAAGTGGTTTCATTTTTTTATTTTTAAAAACACTAAAATATTAATATATTGATACAAGCATGCTATGACAACCCTGTCCACTTCCCTCCCTCAGAGGCAAGATTTTCTCTCTATTTTTCTTTCCCTTTACCAAATGAAAGTAAAGGTAAAGGTTCCCTTGCTCGAAAGCCAGTCGAATCTGACTCTAAGGTTGTGGTGCTCATCTCCGTTTCAAAGCCGAAGAGCCAGTACTGTCCAAAGACGTTTCCATGGTCGTGTGGCCAGCATGACTAAACACCAAGGTGCACGGAACGCTGTTACCTCCCCACCGAAGTGGTACCTATTTATCTACTTGCAATTTCTTGCTTTCGAACTGCTAGGTTGGCAGGAGCTGGAACTAGAGATGGGAGCTCACTCCGTCATGCGGCACCCGGGTCTCGAACTGCTGAACTACTGACCTTCCACAGGCTGCAGTTCAGCGTCTTAACCACTTGAGCCAGCGCAGCTCCAACTGAGCCACCCTAGTAATCTGTTTCCTTCTTTGAGTTCAGACTGGCAGTTTGGCCCAGCAGCCAAACGTTTCAGGAGTGTTCCAGTAGCGGATTAAAGGGGCGGGTTCACACAGGCACATCTTTCAGGCGTCCCCCAGCCGTACTCAAGCCGCTTCCCTCCTGAGTTTTAAAAGTACCTGGTGGAAGTGGTAGCAAACCATGTGTAGAGTGGGTTGATTCCAGTTCCCTGACATGTGAATGCCCGCCTGGCTGTTTCTGCAGCAGGCGCCCATGCACCCATGTGTCGCTGACAGCCCGCCAGGGGTGGGCCAACAGTGTGAGCGCTCCCTTGTGCTTCCTCCATGGTATCCTCCCATTTCATTCGCTGCAGTGTGAATGGGAATACCACGACCAAGCCATTCCGTGTATATTCTGGGTCTTCTTTGCCACAACTCCCTAGCGCTTCAAATTGCCAGTCTGAACTCGGTCTTTGAATATTCTCTGACTCTTTTGGTTTCTAGAAGGCTGGTACACTCTCTCCAGTACCCAAACCCCACCCCCAAAATCTTCCCTTGAAACATCAGTACTTATCTTGAGTTTTTAACCGACTCTTCAGCCCTCTAAGGGCAGTTTCCAACCACACCAGACCAGGGATCTTTCCACTCTTCAGAGCTATCTCCCTGTTTGACTGGGTAGGGAATTTTCTGCTTTCTCTAGAAGATCTATCCCCTTTCCGTGGCCCCAATGGGAGTTTCTGCCTACTTCCCAAACTTCCTTGCCAACTCTCCCTCAGTTCTCTGTCTGCATTAAACTGCTCTCAGCTAAGGCTGAAATCAGACTCCATCCTCCTCAGCTTCCAGTTCAGAAGTCTTTCTCTGCTCAACTGATGCTAACCAATCAGATCACTTGGAGCAGCCTGTCACTCAAGTCTCTCTGCCTTTATGAAGAATTAACCCTTCACAGTTCTTTATCTGTTTACGCAGAGGGGGGAGGTTGCTGTGAAATCATTGATGTTGCCACCAATTATGACAGCATCCTCCCTTGAAAATCCAGTGTATTTAAGGCACATGCAGAAAAAAAACCCAAAATGATTCCACAACTGTGAAAATGAAGAGGGAGGGAAGACATGTCAAAGAACTGTGCCCAAATTCCAATCCTTGTGGATTGACTGCCAAGAAAATCAGGAGTATGTTGATTATGTGGGAAAGCCTTGTGCCAGTTTTCCTATTGTGACTAATGTTATCAGGAAATTTAGGTAAAATTGGTGGGGTTTGGTTTTTCATTCCACTGATCTCTAAACTATGGATGTCAGGTCCATTGTGTGAAGCCAGTCTGGGAGTTTAGCAGCCTGTCTCTAAGGATGATGAAGTGTCTTGATCAGAAGAACACCTAAAATCAGGAATTAGTTCCTGGGTTTCAGTTTCCCACTGACTTATGTCTTAATGTTGCCATCAGTAGACCCAGCTAGAATTGGTTTAGAGACAGAAGAGATCAGGGTCCTCCCCTTTACAAGCTAACATCCTTCGAAATACTTCCAGTTCTAGCAGAATTTTTTTTCTCCCTTCAACCATCATCTGGCCATGCTGGGAAAATACAGTCTCAGTTCTCAGCTGGAAACTTGATCAGCTTATAGAGCTCTTGCAAAACTCTAATTTTTCAAGTGATTCTCAAAAGAGTCTTAACATAGGACTCTGGACTTCAATATCCTTACTGTCTTAAGAACATAAGAGCCAAGCCATGCTGGATCAGACCAGTGGTCAGTCTAGTCCAGCTGTCTCACACAGTGGCCACCCAGTTCATCTGGAAGTTCAACATTGGGGCCTAAAGTCTTCCCAGCTCTGAGATACATTTTGGCAAAATTTATACATGTTACATTGTGGACAGTACTATTAGAGAGGCACAGGGACTGATAATGTATTACATACCATGGGAGGGATTTTGTTTGATTCTATTCTGGCTGTGTCTGTGAGGTTTCTCTCTAGCTGATTATTTTTCTTTTGAAACCTCAAATTCTCAGCACTGTTGCTGACATTTCCCCTTATTTATAGCATTGCATGTAAATTTCTGTTTTCCCGAAAATACAGGTGACCCTTTGCAACTCCATCTGTCTTTTGGAAAGTATATTTTCAATCTTGACTAGTTTTAATATCACCATTAGGGAGTCCTTTATTGATATGCATGTATATAATAATACAAGTAATTGCACTTTCTCAAACTTCCCCATTTGGATGTGCTACTTCAGAAACATATTTAATCATATTAAAAGCCAGGCTGAATGCTAAATAAACCTGTAGCCTTCGGATCAAGGATACTGTAACCTGACTGGATTTCATTCCTCCTTACTAACCATGCCGTTTCACTGGGTTGTTTGTGATTTTTTTCATCCTGGAGCCTGCTAAAATTACTTTTCTTTTAAAAATGTGATGGTAATAAAACACTGCCATCTTATGTTTGGTGTGACCCAGTGTTAAAAGGCATAGATTCCTAGAACCATTCTTCCTCACACACTCATTTATTTTTCAGTCTTACCACAGTGAAGCTTGGAATAATGTGGTGGTGGTGGTGAGCTTTAGGATACACATCTCACCAGTATAAATGCAATGCAAAATACACACATCCCATCAATATGAATGCAAGGCTGAATGAGTTCCCAGCACAAAGCTACTGAGATCACTCTTCTATAAGGATTCCTTACCATTCAATGAGTGCAATCCTATGGGTACTTTCCAGAGAGTTAGTACCTCTTAGGCTGTAGTCACACACACGCTAAATAATCCACTTTCAATCCACTTTCAATGCACTTCCCAACTGGATTTTTACTGTATGAACTGGCAAAATCCAGTTGGACAGTGCATTGAAAGTGGATTATTTAGTGAGTGTGACTGCAGCCTCAGTATCACAGGATTTGCTTCTAAGTAGACCTAATTAAGATTGCACCTTTAAACTGTACGACTTGCCCCCCACAAGATTAAAAAGATGCTCATGAACGACCTAGTTTGTCACATAAAGATCTCATACACATCAAGATATATAACTGTTCCACTGAAATCAATAAAATATAAATGTGTTTAATTTTCTCATTTGCATTTTACTTGCCCATTCATGATCAGTAATGTAATTTCTAGCAGTTTCATATTTTCTTGAAAGATGGCATTACCAAGCCATTTTTTAAAAAGCAGTTTATTCATTATAGTCGTAAGGCTATGATCCAACTGAAGCGGAAGTCTAATGTGAAATGGAAGAAAGCTAAAACTGTACATACAACTCTCAGAGATATGAACAAGACTGTAAAGTGATACTTTGGCTTTGATCAGCTTGTATCCCTTTTTTATTTATAAAGCACCATCAATGCACATGATGCTTTATAGTCTTCAACTTACTGGATTCAAAATTCACTGTCTTTGTTTTTTGCAGTTTGGTGTAGTGGTTAAGAGTGGCAGACTGTAATCTGGGAGAACCAGGTTTGATTCCCCCACTCTTCCACATGCAGCTGCTAGTGTGACCTTGGTACAGTCACAAATTCTCTCATAGCTTTTCTCTCAAGATCAGTACTTGAAAGAGCTCTCTCAGCCCCACCTACCTCACAGGGTCTCTGTTGTGGGGAGGGGAAGGGAAAAGAGATTGTAAACTACTCTGAGGCTCTGAGTGAAGGGTGGAGTATAAATCCAATCTCTCCTCCTCCTCCTTCCTAGTTTCCATGTACCTGTATATTCAGACACTTATCTCTGTAGCTCCTTCCTCCAGACAATATTGGCTAAGGATAGGGGGTTAGTCCAATCTTACGAAAGAAGTTAACTGTTAGGTAAATTTTTGTTGCTCTTCATTTCAAGACTGTTTTGACTTGGCACTTGAAACCAGTGAGGTGAAACCTCCACTGAGAGGAATTTCCATAAAGGGGTGCCACCCACAAAAAGACCCTGATTCTTGTAACCAGTCCTCTTATTTTAGAATGTGGAGGGCACCTGGAGAATGGTCTGTGCAGTATATCAACAGGCAGGAACATATGGGAGAACATAATAATTCTACTTCCCCTGCCTCCATGTATCATGGAAAGTGTGTTTCTATGATGTACCACAGCTAACTCTGATAGGAGCATGTCTACTTGAAAAACATATGCATTAAAAATTAGAAGGGCTTGTATCCAACAGAAATAAATGCATGCTATTCTGTACCCTGGCTGGGGAGTGTTCTCACTGCATAGCAAAGAATAACTTTTTTTATTATGAGAAGGAGGCACTACAGATTAATATGGCTTTATGCCTACTGTGGAAAAGAACACATTATAAAAACCAACATAAGTGAGAAAGTGTGAGTTATTTTTGTGCCATCAATGCATAAAAAGGCAATTGATCTGGAAGAATCAATAAAGAATACATTGGGAAGCCCTTGTGGGACAAACACATGTCAGAAGCAACAGGCTACAAGAACACAGTGAGAAGCTGGATTACTGCATCAGAAGAGAAATGTTGCATGTTCAAGGTCATTGTCTGACTTTAGAGAGAATCCACTGATGAACTGAAATCTAAGGACAGCTTGGGGGCAAAGTCAGTTCAGTTAAACCATATGATGACACTTGCCTTGGAACAGCAGTGTGAAAACAAAGCACAAGAATCAAAGAGGTGAGCCGACTGCAAGCAGAGAGCTGGAGGTTTTATACAAACTCAGCAGAATGGAAATGCAAGATTAATGAGTTAAAAGCAAGGACAGGGGACAGGAACGTGACGGGGAAGGTCTTCTGTACCTGCAGAACAGGATGCTTGGTGAGGGAAGTGACAGTTAATAATAGAAGAGATTAGGAGTTTCATAATGAAGTGGGAAAACTTCCTAAAATGAGAGCAGCTGGAACATTTTTTTTTTTAAAAAAACCCTCCACCCTTTTCACAGTTATGAGGCTCATTTTGGTGTTATATACAAAGCACTGTGTGGTTTCAAAGCATGGGTGTGAGATGCAAATTCGACTCCAGTGGCACCTTAAAGACCAACAAAATAAGCTTCCAAGAGTCAAATCTCCCTTTGTCTTGTATCTGAAGAACGGAGCTTTGATTCTGTAAAGCTTATAACTTGGAAATCTTGTCAGTCTTTAAGGTGCTATTGGAGTCAAATCTTCCTTTTCTGCTGTAGATCAACACAGCTACCTGCCTCCATGGATGTGGGAAGCCCTGATTTCTTAAATATCACTGATCTCTGAAACTATGTTTGTGCAACGGATTTCCCTGGCATGAAGTGATCAGCCACTGTATGTAACTGGTGCAAAGGGGAGATGAATCAAGGCGTTTGAGTTCTGCAGAGTTTCCAAAATATTAGCATTTATTGATTTCCCATCCAATTTACTACATGTTTTATACCATCCAGGGCTCCTTATTTCCCAAGCTGTGATCAATTCCTGCATCAGTTTCCTTTGGAGGCTGGCCACTGGAAGCTTGTATAGCTTTGTGATCATGTGCTTCTCTACAAATGTTCAGGCTGAGAGGTTTTGTAGGAGTGCAGGAGCAAGAAAACAGACAGAAGCACAACAATAATCAATATCCCTGCAATGATCAGCTCCTCAACACAAAATGTGCTACATTCTAAACGTTACAGAAAATGCATCCCTTTGAATGCACTCTGCAAGTCAACTACAAAACTATACTACTATCTACAGGTTTGTTCCCCTACATATCTTTAAAAAATTGTTTTAAGCAGCTTAATTATCTGCTGGTTTAGTTTGCGAGCGGGACACATAGACACATAAAGCTGCCTTATACTGCATCAGAACACTGGTCTATCAAAATCAAAGTTAACTACTGTGACTGGCAATGAATTTCCAAAATCAGAGGCAGTGAGCAGTCTTTCATATCCCCCTGCTACCTGGTCCCCTTAAGTGGAGATGCCAGGAATTGAACCTGGGATCTTCCATGTGCAAAGCTAATGCTGTACTACTCCGTCATGGCCCCTCCTCATTATCAGAGTGCCAATCATTCACTGAGCCATTAGGATACATCTGTGATCATGAGAAGTTTAGAATGTAGTACATTTTGTGTGGATGCAGTTGTACTGCTTACTCTCAGCTGCTGCCTCCTTCCCCATCTGCCACTATCCAATTGTTAAAAGACACATAGGTAAAGGAGGGGGATTGGATCGAGATTTTTGAGTTGACATTTAGATGTCCCTGTGTGCCTACACTGTCCATCTGCCCATGAACCTAGCTCAATTTGTAGTTCATTTCTGTGATCACTTCACAAATAGGTACCACTGACTGTGTAGTTCTGAAAGAGCAGGCAATGCAATGAATCCAGTATCAATCACTGAAAGGGATGTGTCCAGCTGCAAAGAGGGAACAAACTGTGAATGATTCCATGCCTGACAAATGATTCACTTTAATGACCCAATCATGACCCCAATGGATATACACTTCTTCTCTGGTAATGGAGATGATTTAGTCAAATTTGTTATATGTTCCTTGTTAGCAAAGTATGATCTGGCTATGTAGCACTAACAGCTACTGTGTGGGTGCAACTTCAACAAAAGCCATTCAGAGGATCTAATCAGGAGCTCACTCTTAAGGCATGGCAGTCTAGATCCCGGCTTAGTTCACCTAAGTCAGCCCAGATGAGGTTCCCTTAATCATTCCCTGGTATCTTTAGTTAAAAAAATCTCAGGTAGCAGATGTCAAGAAATACCCTTTTCCTGCCTGAGCTGTTGCAGTCAGAAACAAAAATGCTTCACTAGATGGATCAATAGTCTGCTGTCACATTATGAAGCAGCTTCAGGTATTCATTCCGTTGACCGAAAAAGGCAGGAGGCAAAGTTTCTTTGTAATTATATCTGTACCAGTGGGAACTCGCAAGAAACTTGCAGAAGTGGCTACCCCATTCCCCCCATCTTTATTTCCCCCCCTCTCCCCCTACTTCTGTCACACTCCTTCTGCTTCCTAGCACTCTTTTTCTTACGCTCTCTCTCTCCTCTGTGCCTGACACTTCCTCTCGCTTTCTGTCCCCACCCCATCACTTTCTTTCTTTTACTGTTCCCCACCTTATCACTCTTTCTCTCTCTTTTTGCCTCCACCCTATCCCACCTGCTTCCTCACACACACCCCAGCAGCAGTGGCTGTGGTGGCTCTCCAGGAATCACAACTACAGAGATCAATCCCCCTTAGGGTTACCAGCTCCAGGTTGGGGAATTTCTGGAGATTTGGGTATGGAGCCTTGGGACAGTGAGGTTCGGGGAGGGAAACGATCTCATGACATAGAGTGCACCTTCCAAAGCAGCCATTTTCTCCAGGGAAACTGATTTCTGTCATCTGGAAAGCAGTTGTAATTCCAGGTGATCTTCAGCCCTCTCCTGGAGGTTGGCAATGATAGAGAGAATGGAGTAAATGGCTGTTTTGGAAGATAGACTCTGTGGCATTATACCTGGCTGTGGCAGGTTTGTGCAAGCAAAACAGAACTGGTGAGCACCTTACGGCATATCCCATTAGGGAACAGGGGGTCATCAGGAACTGCCTTCGGATTTCAGGGACCAGGGTGGGGAATGGTGATCACCTCCACTGGGAACCTTTTAGGGCAGGCTCCTCCCTGCAGGTTGGAAGGCTTCAGGGGTAGGCGCTCCTAGAGGGCAACCAGTTTGCTCAGCTGCTGGTCACGAGCCAGAGAGTTGGCTCATGATTACAGCTGGGTGACCCGCCCTTCAAGGGCAAGGGGGTTGGTCAGGGAGTGACGCCTGCCTTGCCTGTTCCATGCTTGCTTAGTTGTTATTGATGCAATGTTCTGTTAAATAGTTAATAAAGTGGCCCTTGTTTTATTCCAAACCGTTGTCTGTCTCATTATTCTGGCTGGGGGGGCAAAGGACATTGTTTTTCTCTGCACATTTAATGATGTTCTGTTTCATGGTGTTACATGTCCTTAATCTTTTATGTGCCTGAACAGGGTTCTGAGATCCAGTCACAAACATCCTCCACAGAACCACTAGGTTGGTCTGAAAAACAGACCAAGTGGCGGCTTGTTAAAATTCTGATGATCCTGACATCATATTTTATAACACACACTTCTGTTTCAGTCTAAAGCAATGCCTGGAAATCATACTTTAAAAAGAAAAAAGCCCTTCTTGCTAAAATAATGAGTATTAAATGCTAACTAAACGAACTATTTCAAAATAATCTATTTTATAGGTGTACGATATAAGTAATGGTCTGCAGAAGATGATAATATCACCTTTCAGGATAGGCTCTTAGGAATTCTTTTTTATATATAATACTACATAAACTACCAAGAAAAAATGGGGATAGGGGGAATACAATTAAGGGAGAAAGAAAAGATAACCCACACTAAGCTAAAAACCCAAGGTTAGGAGATCATTCCCTGTTAAAATGCTGTTAGTAAAAGAAAGGCTGTTAATAAACAATATACTATGTGAGATCCTGTCTTTCTAAGCTTATATGTTAGATTGTTACTTGTTATGAGAAGATTTTCCAAGCATCTCCTCCAGCTCACTTCATAAAGGCAATTTGCAAAGTTCTTCCGCCTTTACATCTATACTAAAACTCTAAATTCTTGATATCTTCTTAGATGTTCACTGCAGCCCAATCTTCTTCCATCCAAAGGAATAGAACCACTAGTTTTAAGCCTCTTTCGCTCTGGTCTTGGGGTTCAGTAGCTTCTCAAAGGTTTCTTGATTATGAAGGGTACCTCCAGCTCCTTTTCCTCAGCAGACTTTAAGATGACACTTTCTAAGAACACATGCAAAGAAGAAGTTAACTCCTTGTAAATTTCTCCTGTTTCTCTTGTGCTTTTTCTTCTTTTCTCATTGAGATCGCTGCTTAATTTAGTGTCTATCTCATTCGCTTTGAGAGCCCTCAATTCCATTTTTTCTCCACTCGCCTCCTGGAGCTGCCGAGACACAAATTGTTGATTTATCTTGGCCAGCTGCTGGTTAATACCAACAAGTTGCTCTAAGATCGGCTTGATGGCTTCTGCTACTAGTGCAGTGACGTCAACTTCCCTTCTTCTCCTCAGAGTTTCTGCCATCTTTTTTAAAAAAATATCTGCCGTTTCAACGTTTTAGTTTCAATAAAGTCTCTTTCTTCCTGGCTCTGCAAATTGTATACGCTGTTAAAAGCTCATGGAAATCTCCCACAACAGGCTTACACGCTTGCAAATAAAGTCTTTCAGAAGTATCCATTTACATCTCCCCCTCCCCTCTTCCGTTTATGTAAATGCTTCAAAGAGGCACCCCCTCCAACCGCTTAAGGGGTTTCGGGGGGATTTCACTTCATGTATCCATTTACAATCATTTCTCTCCCCCTCCCCCTCCTTGTTTATGCAAATGCATTGAGAGGTGTCCCTCTCTCAGCATGCTATCGCTCAGAAAGTTTTTCCTTTGAGGGAGAGGGGATTTTCTCTCATTTTCACTCACAGTTCGCTCTTTAACTCACAGTTCATTGTTGGTCTTATCTTGACCTCGCTCTTAATCGCTCCTCCACTAGATCTCCTGTGCTTGATTGGGTCGACACAGCTTGTGGCCTCGCTAAGAGGATGCAGTCAGTGAGAGGGACCATCAGGGCAGAGGGGAGCCTCCATTCCCCTGCCGTTAGCAGGAAAAGAGGCTCACCCTCCCTGAACTCTCATGGAAGCACAGAGCCAGCTGCGCCTTTCCCCATCGCTGCTGTGCAGTACGCCTCCCCAGAGAGCTGGGAAAGGCGTCTGCCATCGTTGTGTCATTGACCCCGCCTCGCTCTTAGGAATTCTTTATAAAAGTATAACTTTGCATCAATGAGACAGTGTGATTACTGTTATCACTTAGTTTCCTGTGGCATTGATTTCAATGGGAGAATTAAGTACATACTACAGATTCTCCCACTAAAATCTATGCAACTTCAAAGTGTTTAACCTTGCCTGAATCGTGTCCTAATATATTTGCTAGAAACTGCTATGCAATGTTCTTTTTAAATGCACAATAAATCTCTCCCCGGAAACATCCCAGTAAAACGAACTCCTGCAACGAAAAAATCACGTATAAATTATGCATGTAATTACATTTTGATCTGGCCATCATAATTTAGCAAATAAGACTTGAAAATATCATCATGGGAAGAAAACTAATGTCAAAGTTCAACACTCATTATCATTTTTCTAGCCCTCAATTACAATTAACATTTATTTCCCACATCCAAAGGTCTATACCCTGCTTTGTCAGTTTCTCTTCAATAATACTGTTGATACTTGAGTGATGTCCCTCTACCCCTTACAAAAATAAGATCCTTATCTTTATATAAAAGAGGGTTTGGGTTTTTTAAAAAATATTTTAGAGCTCTCAAAATGCTCCAGTGTCAATGTACCTTCCCGCTGATAAAAAGGAATTTTGTTTAATAGACACTTTTATGAGCATATAAAAAAATCCTGAATATCAGTAGAGGCAGACACACATTCATTAAAACAACGATAGGTAAGCATGTTGGCTGTTGTATTCAAAAGGGTGTTTTATTGTAAACCACAAAAATGGTTGTCATTATGACAGGTAAAATGTGTGTGTCTAGGGAGAGTTCTTCTTTGTTGCTGTCTGGGAGCAGTGCCTCTGCATACTTTTTGGACCCAAGGAGATCATTGATCGAGGCAGTGAGAAGGGTGGGGCTGTGAGTGGAGGTTCAGTGCTTTTGTGGCTTTACAAATGTCTCCAATCGGCTGGCTGGCGAGGTGGTGTTGAGGGCTGACAGTCTGGCAACAAGGGCTCTGCCTTCAGGGTCAACACCCTCCCCATGGCAAGGGAGATCTTACAGGACTAGAACAGAGGAGCCTTCAGGTTATTGTCGGGTATTTAAACCAGAGGAAGTAGGGGCAGTCTGAGTGATTCTGGGACCTGGGCAAAAGTCAAGGATGCTCCCCCCACACACACACACACATGTTTTCTTCCTGCTCAAGCCACTTACTGATCCTAATCTACCTATCACATCACACTGGCTCTGAAGGACTGCCTACTCCTTGAGTTCCTCAATTCTGTATGAAATGCACATATATGTATGTAGATTTTACAATATATAATGTTACAATACATAATGTAGATTTTACAATATTCATCATTGACCTTTTACGCATATTGTCCCTGAAGATTAATTTGTATTTTTTCACAAATTCTATCAGTTCTCAAATAACTGATGCGAATAATTATGACCTGCCTCTCAGCACCATTCTGAAGTAAACGAGATACAATTGTAAAACAGCTTTTTATAATAAAATGCTATAGAAATTGTAAAAAGTAGTAATAGAGAGATTAAAAGTCCTCTCTGAAAAGCCTGCCAGACAACACAGAGTTATTAACGGTGCAATCCTATGCAGAGCTACTGCAGTGTAAGCTTAGACTAGAATAATTATGTGCTGGAAATGGAATGTACTGCCACAGGATGGTCATGATTGTAGATGTCTATTTAAAATGATTGCTCAAATTACTAGCTCTTGAAAGGCTTACATGAAACCTCCGTGTTTCTCAGCAAGCGTAAGCATTAAAACATCATGGGTAACCATTAAAAAACTGAAAACATCTAGCCCTGAGTCTCAGCTACCTTGCCTTCCTTGGTTGCTAGGAGGAAGAGGATGATTATGATGACCATGATGATGACAGAGAGGGACAGCTGCTGTGGCACAGGCTGTGGTACAAACAAGAAGGAAAACATGATGCAAATGCAGTTTTCCCGGTATGCAGGTGGAGGTGCAGCCTAGCCCACAAAGGATGGGTGGCTGGGTGGCTGCACAGGTACATCAGACATTGAGGAATGGAGGGGGACCTCCAATCTCTGCCTCTGTAGTCACACAGCAGCAGCATCACTCAGTCAGTGGTCAGCAATCAGCTATAGGGCAGTGGGACGGGACCTCAGTGATTCTACAGCTGATCCCCATAGGGTTTTCAAGCAAGAGATAAACAAAGGTGGTTTGTCACTGCCTGCCTATGCATAGCCTCTCTTAGTCCATTGCAAACTCAAACTACTGTTTCTTTACGATATATATACAACCTCATGGGAAACGGAGCTTTCATGGGCATGAACTGCAAAAGACTGTCTCATACTAATTAGTCCCTGTGCAAGAACAGACACTCAAGTCTCATTCCCTCTTGGTCATGGAAAGTCAGAAAATCCTATGGCCACCCCAAGTCTCTACTCAGTGATGACACCCTTTTCCTCACTCCTGGGAGGTACCAAACTTTTCACTAGGTAGTAACCCCTGCCACCAGCAAATCCGAGAGCATCTCCTGCTGGATGTGCTTGCTTTGCACATCTGACATTTGGTATCTGTGCTGCCATTTAAAGGCTTGGTGTAGTTTCAATATCTTCCATTAGGCTCCTATTACCTAGTGATCCATCACACTTTTAGACTTTTGACCTATCATGCTGAAGAGATGACTCGTTCTCCCACTGTCCCTCACCTCTATGGCTCTTTGGGCAGTAAGACCAAATAGTTGTGCTGTGTTTACAGAGATCAGGCTTTATACAAAAGTTTAATAAACAAACAAAAAATATATCACACCGTGTCTGTTCAAGTATCAGGCTGAGCAAGGACACAAAGAAAGGTTGAAAACATGCAGTCCTCTTACCCTAAGCTCTATACTCGTTCTAGTATTTTTTTTTACAAGAATAGGCGAGTCAAACTTGAAAATGCAGCATTTAAAAATCCATTATTACGGCTTCCGGTCTGGCTAAGATGGAGGACTGAAGCGTTTCGCGATCGTGCGAAGCGAGCGACGGCCACTTTTGACAGTTTGGGCAATACACAGCCCAACGCATCACTCCCCAGCGAGGGGGGGGGACAAGCAGGCAGCAGCGCCCTAGAGGGAGTGTGAGGTTGGCGTAATCCAGCTTCGGAAGAAGCTGAATTGGGCTTTGACCTCCTCCCACGAAGAAGGCAAGTGCCAAGCAACTCTATAGTGGCCGATCGAGCCGGATTACCGGCATAAATTCTTCGTCAGCCGACCTCTTTGAAGAAGGACAACAACTGTGAGTTAAAAGAAACAATGCGAAACCCGTTTTGAACGTGCTAGATAACAAAAACGTGCCGCTTACCTGAACTGAGTTTGGAGTCAATTTGAATTAAGCGGTTGAGCGGAAAATGAATAGTAAATCCCAGAAATCCGATTCCGGAGAGAAAAAAGTTGATTGAAGCCTTTAAAAACTGTAAAAACGCTTATTGTTTAACATTCCTGTGGTGAAGATGGAGCCGTGTGCGCAACTGTAAAATCGAAACTCACGAACAATAGCGTGGGAAGAGCAGGCTGGTGTCACAAAGAAAGAGGTCCGTGTGAAACATCCAGGAAGTTGAATTCCTAGACGGGCATTAGCGAAAGGAAGACAGTGGAACTTTTAAAGGTGCCGGACCGGAAGTGAGTTTTATGCGGAAGGAAGGGCCTGCAAAATACCAATCTGACCTACTCTACATGAAATTACCATAGAGAAGTTGCGCCCGACATTTTGAGGAGGACTTCAACTAAATTTGCTTTTTTAATATATTTCTAAGGGTCTTTGGAAAGCGTAAACAGAGAGGCATGGAGGACTAAATCTTATCATCTAGAAGAGTGCTTTATTTTGCGAATCTGTGAATTGGAAAGAAATCGCCAAGACGGAGACCAGGAGAGGCAAGAAAAGAGCCGACTCAGACCCAGAACTTAAACCGGTTGTGAGACCTAGGATTGGATCTACTTCAACCCCCAAAATGTCAAGGTAAAGAGAGAAAAAAGAGATGCAAGCCTCCATGGAAGCAATGGAGAAGAGAATGACAGAGGCAATACAAGCCATGGGGGAGCAGATAGAAAAAACATTGGGGGACCAACTGGAGAAGCAAACTCAGATTCATCTGAAACATCTAGAAGAAGTCCAAGAGAAGAACATAACAGCATTGAAGGAATTGGTTACTACAGAAATAACTTCAATCAAGCAAGAAATGGAAGGAGTTAAGAAGGATGTTCAAGCAAATGCAACCAAGACTACAGAGACAGAGGAGAAGATACAAAAAATAGAAGAGAAACAAGATTCTTTGACTCAACAAATTACAAGATCAGAGACAATGATGGAGTTCAGAAGGATGCAGACTCATCTGAGATTCAGAGGCATTAAGGAAACAGAGAATGAGAACTTAAAAGAAAAAATGATGGAAGTGATAACGGCTTTTCTGGGCGAGGAGGAAGGGTCAATGGACTCAGACTTTGATTTGATTTATAGAGTGAACTCCAGAATTGCAGAAAAGAAGAATTTACCAAGGGATGTAATTGTACAATTTGTAACAAGATCAATAACAGAGGAGATATTCAAGAAGCAATTCAACGTCCCTTTTGTAATAGAGGGAAACAAAATTATGGTGATGAGAGAACTCCCAAGAACAATACTGCAAGACAGGAAAAGGTATAAATCCTTGGCGGACAAACTCAGAGCTTTGAGCATCAGATATAGATGGGAGATTCCACAAGGTTTATCCTTTACGTATCAAGGTGGGAGGATTCAGATCAGATCGATGATGGACTTTTATAAATTTAAGGCGGACAATGCGGACGTCTTTGGAGAACTTTAAAATAAAACGCATAATGGAGTACAAATTGTTGTCATGGAATGTTAATGGATTAAATTCACCAAACAAGAGGAAAAGAATCAATCATTGGATACAGAAACAGAAATGCAACGTGATATGCTTGCAAGAAACACATATTAGAAAACAGGATATAAAATATTTAAAGAATGCTTTATTTGGAATTGAATTTTGTTCTGCGGCCTCAAACAAGAAAAAAGGAGTTGTGACATATGTGAAGAAGGAGTTACAACCTACAGAAATTTTTAAGGACATAGATGGCAGATACGTGGGTGTGGAATTAATGATTCAGCAGAAAAAAACATTGTTGATCAACGTGTACGCACCCAATGGAGCAAAGGAAAAATTTTTTAAGGATATAACTGACCAATTACAACAATTGACTTATGAGCAAGTTATTATGGCCGGAGACTTTAATGGGACAATAGATCGTCTAGACAGAAAACCACAAAAGGACAACGAATTCAGCGGAAAATTGCCAAAGAATTTTTTTGAATTAGTTAAGCAAGAAAAATTAGAAGATGTTTGGAGGAAATGGAACCCGATGCAGAAAGACTTTACTTTTTATTCCAATAGACATTGCTCTTTTTCCAGAATTGATATGATTTGGATGTCTGAAGAATTATCAATGAAAACACATAAGACTGAAATTTTGCCAAGATGTAATTCAGATCACAATCCGGTGGTATGGAGTTCCACAGAAAGGAAAAAACCCTTTCTGTGGAGGATTAATGAAGACTTGTTGGATAAGAAAACGGTAATTGAGATGTTAAAGGAAGAAACGAAACAATTCTTTCAACAAAATTTAAATAAAGAAACACCGATACAGATTGTATGGGATGCTTATAAAGCGGTGATGAGAGGAATTCTCATCTCGCAAAACGTGAAGCAAAAAAAGGAAAAACTTCAAAAACAAACAGAAGTGTTAGAAAAAATTGCTCAGAAAGAAAAGGAATTAAAAAAGAAGCCTGGAAAAAAGCAAATTATTAAAGAATTAAAGTTGCTGAAGGAACAACTGAATGAGACTTGGAATCAGGAAATGTATTGGAATTTAAAGAAGTTACAACAGAAATCTTTTGAAGGGGCGAACAAACCGGGAAAATACTTAGCTTGGCAACTTAAGGCTAGAAGAGAGAGAAGAATGATAACCAAAATAATAGAAGATGGAAAAGAGTTCGTTGATCCTAATGGAATAAAGAGATGTTTCTTCAAGTATTATGCTAAACTATTCCAAACAACTAGAGTTGATCTTGAGAAGATTAAAACATATTTAAAGGAGATTCCACTACCAAAAATAAGTAAGGAATACAAAGATTTATTAAATGGTCCAATTCAAAAAGAAGAAGTGATGAAGGCAATAGAAGAGACAAAGTTGGGGAAGGCGCCTGGGCCGGACGGATTTACAGCGAAATTCTACAAAAAGATGAAAGAAGAAATTTCCCCGGTCCTGGAAGCTTTAACCAACGAAATAAGAGAAAACAAAAAGGTGCCGGACTCATGGAAAGAAGCAATTATTTCTTTGATTCCAAAGGAAGGACAAGATTCAACAAATGTAAAGAACTACAGGCCAATATCTCTTTTGAACAACGATTATAAAATCTTTGCAAAAATTATTGCAGAAAGGGTGAAAAACTATTTACAAACGGTAATTTCTGAAGATCAAGCGGGCTTTTTACCCAAAAGGCAGATTAGAGACAATGTAAGAATAGTAATGGACGCAATTGAATATTATGAAAAGCACCCAGAAAAAGAAGTAGCTTTTCTGTTTGTTGATGCAGAAAAAGCTTTTGACAATCTTAATTGGAATTTTATGCACCAGATGATGGAAAAGATTGAAGCGGGACAACATTTTAGAAATTGTATTGAAGCTATCTATTCTGAACAAAGAGCTAAAATAAATGTGAATAAAGAACTGACAGATAACTTCAAAGTACAGAAAGGAACAAGGCAAGGTTGTCCGTTATCACCGTTATTATTTATCTGGGTATTGGAAATACTTTTACAAAAAATACAGTACGATCAAGAAATAAAGGGCTTGACACATAAAGGACACCAATACAAATATCGAGCATTTGCAGACGATGTAATGTTTATGGTGGAAAACCCAACAGAAAAATTGACATTGCTTTTTCAAAAAATAAAGGAGTTTGGAGAATTGGCCGGCTTTTACGTAAATAAGAATAAAACAAAACTTATATGTAAAAACATGATCAAACAAAAACAAGTGGAACTACAAGAACTGGTACAATGTGAAGTAGTTAAAAAAACAAAATACCTTGGAATTGAATTAACGGCAAAAAATATAGACCTATATAAGAATAATTATGAGAAATTATGGACTAAGCTGACTCAAGATTTTAAGAAATGGGATAAAATGAACTTATCACTGATGGGAAGAATATCAGTTATAAAAATGAATGTCCTACCACGTTTGATGTTCCTGTTCCAAACAATACCAATTCTGCATAAAACGGATTTGTTGGCCAAGTGGCAACAAGAGTTGTCAAAATTTGTTTGGGCAGGCAAGAAACCAAGGATCAAAATGAAAATACTTTGTGATGCCAAAGAAAGAGGAGGTCTACAAATGCCAAATCTTAGACTATATTATGAAGCGGTTTGTCTAACATGGATGGATCAATGGGTGAAGCTTGAAAATGACAGATTGTTGGGGTTGGAAGGGCATGATTGTAGATTTGGCTGGCATGCATATTTATGGTATGACAAGATAAAAATGGACAGTTTTTTTAAACTTCACTTGGTGAGAAAAGCTTTGTATATGGTATGGACAAGATATAAGAAGTACCAGAGTGACTTAAGACCATTGTGGATTGTACCAGTAGAAGTGTTGATATCTTACTCAAGACAGCGAGGTAGAGACTGGTTGCCATATAGAGATTTAATTAAAAAAGAGGGAACAGAGTGGGTAATGAAAAAGCAGAATGAAATTGAATATGAATATGAGTGGTTGAAATATATGCAGATTTATGATCTTTTTAGATCTGACAAAAAAAACTATGGTTTTAGAGAGGAAAAAAATGAAATTGAAAAGGTATGGGAGAGTGGAGGAGGAAAAAATATTTCTAAAATGTATAAGGTGTTGTTAAAATGGTATACTGAAGATGAAACTGTTAAAGAACAAATGTTAAAATGGGCTATTAATATGAATAAGGAAGTGGCTATGGAAACCTGGGAATATTTGTGGAAAAATTCTATTAAGATCTCGACATGTACTAATGTTAAAGAAAATTGTTATAAGATGATGTATAGGTGGTACATGACACCTAAGAAGATTGCAAATATGAATCAAAATATGTCAAACAAATGTTGGAAATGTAAGAGGCATGAGGGCTCATTTTATCATATGTGGTGGACTTGTGAGAAAGCTGTAGACTTTTGGACAAAAGTCCACAATGAAATGCAAAAAATACTGAAATGTTCTTTTAAAAAAGCACCGGAAATTCTGCTTTTGGGACTCAAAATGGAAGAAGTCAATACGACTAAAAAAACTTTACTCTGGTACCTGATAGTGACAGCGAGAATGATTTATGCTCAGTTTTGGAAGACGGAAAAGGTACCAGAGGTTGAAGAATGGATACAAAAAGTTCTGTTCATGGCACAAATGGATAAGATTACAAAAAAACTGAATAACAAAGAAGACGATGAGTTTTTTGGAGAATGGAATGATTTTAAAATTTATCTGGAAAAGAACTGGGATGTGAAACAAAACTTAATATGTTTAGATCAATATTAAGTCAAACGATGTTATCTTTAGATTGTAATGATGAAAAACTGATATTGTTGATGATATGAAGTAATTTGGAGCAGGGGTGGAAGCATTGTGGGAAGCCATTGGAGGGAGGGGAGGAACTGGGAATGGGGTAGACAATTGATAGAATGAAATGTTTTATATGTTGTATTCCTGAGAAAATAAAATTTGTTTACCAAAAAAAAATAAAAATCCATTATTACCTTTGTTCTCAGAGTTGGGACTTCTCCCATTGTCCCTGACCACATGGACAAGATGGAGTCCCCAGGTAAAGACTTAGTCCTTCATGGCTTCTGTCATGATAAGAAAGAGCTTCTTCCTCAAGTCCTGAAAATTTATTATCTCCCTTTGGGAAAATCCATCCACCTTTGTGGTCAGTCTGATCTTCCTGCCTCAAGAGAAAGAAATTACTATTTAGCCTTTTCGTTTAACAACTCTCTGACATTGCAGCAAGATGTGAGATGGCAAACCTTTTGCTTTTACTACAGACAGAGCCATTACCATAACTAAGTACTAAAGTACAGTGCTTGGGGCTTCATGACTCATCCTCCAGCACCTTTTCTATCTGCCACCTACAAGTTTGTAGCTGGGGTCAAACTCATAGAAAGAGTGCAATCCCAGTGGCTGAGAGCTTTTTTCTACAATTCCTATTGAGGAACTTGAGCATTCTTTTGAAACAGGTTTTGGTTCCCACCAGATGTGTCACTTTGGTCCAAACCCATAGTAACAGACTAATTCAAAGTACCCAGACAGTAATTCTAGGAATGCCCTGGAAGCAAAATAACTTTTCCTGTAAAAGTAGTACAGCTGTTCAAGAACAGAAAGGTCAAGCACCTTGCCTTGCTGCTGTTGAAGTTGTTGCAACAACAAATGAGAAAATAATCCTATTGTTACTAAATTCAGAATAAATAGAAGTGACAAGATGAACAATAAAAGCAATATCCACAGGGTGTTTACTATCTAGGCTTCTCTTAATGAAAGGCAAGACACTATCTTTTTATCCTTTCATACAAACCACACTTTACATACAACCCCCCCCCCCAATCAGATTTGGAAATGGGTAAAATGTATAATTTTAAAAATAGTTCCAGAGGGTAGCCATGTTGGTCTGCTGTTAGCCAATCTGTTTTATCTACAACAGATGGCAGACTAAATTTATTTATTTATTATATTTAATGAGGTTTCCCGCCAAAGTTTACGGAGGTTCTGTCTACCCCACAGTGTCCCAGTGATGGAGACGAGACTGGTGAATTCCAATCAGTTTGTTCTTTACTGA
This sequence comes from Gekko japonicus, assembly GCF_001447785.1. Lineage (NCBI taxonomy): Eukaryota > Metazoa > Chordata > Lepidosauria > Squamata > Gekkonidae > Gekko > Gekko japonicus. The sequence goes on along the minus strand of NW_015169180.1, from coordinate 989,189 downwards.
AGAGTATCAAAATCACATACACACGAAAATAGAATGATACACACATACAATCAAGTTCCTTTAGAAATACAGAAGTACATAAAATAGACCTCTTTTACTTAAGAGGTAGGTAGGTTTACGGTTTAATACTTATCTTTCCTGAAGTCTTGACTGTTGCAATGAAGAATTGGAGGGTAAGAAAATAGTACCTAGGGTATTTGCTAAATCACACTGCTAGAACCAGCCAGCTAGTGTGGCTCTCTTTGGCTGCAGTCCAAGAGATCAATAGTAGACAATAGGGGTTGTTTGATAGTAAGCTGGGCTTTAGGGGATGAAAGAAGACAGAGGATGATGAAAGGGAATGCGGCTAGCAAAGACCCAACACATGGTCCTCACTTTTTATAGTGAAATTTTTGGGGCCGGTGGCAACTTTGCCAAGCTGAGATCCCACCTATCTGTAGTCCGTCCCATCCCGGGATCTCATTGGTGAGTGTAGTAAGGGAGAGCACCTTTAAAGATTGGGCTAATATTGAAATACTAGCTCTAGCTCAGGACAAGCCATCTGGTCAGGTGTGAAGTCTCAGTGTCAAGATTCTTCTTGATGTGCAGATCGGTGTTCCCAAGCAATCAAAGTAACATCTGCCAGGACATGGCAATTCAGATGTAGATCAGGTCGTGGATTGCGTGACATGAAGTCCTTCAGCAATGGGGGATTACTTGTCCTTTTAAACTGCTATTCCAGCTAACAATGGCGAAATGTGCTCCTTTCCCTCAGGCCAGGCTTTTGTGTATCTACAGCTTCATTAACATGAAATGCAGACAACAAACATCCTCTATGTGGAGACCTCTCACACCAGATGATTGCAAATAGGCATGTGCCTAGGGCGTGTGTGCACAATCCATATAATGTATCAGCAGATATCAGTCCACAAACACAAATATTAGTCCATTTCTCAACACTGCAATAAAACAGCACCTTAGAGACCAACAAAATTTTGGTGGGGGTATAAGCTTTCAAGAGTCAATGCTCCTTCTATTAGACACAAGTTGGAATGGAGATCTTCTTGTCCAGTTTGGTGTAGTGGTTAAGTGTGCGGACTCTAATCTGGGAGAACTGGGTTTGATTCCCCACTCCTCCACTTGCAGCTGCTGGATGACCTTGGCCAAGCCATAGTTCTGTCAGAGCTGTTCTCTCAAGGACAATTCTGGAAAGAGCTCTCTCAGCCCCACCTACCTCACATGGTGTCTGTTGTGGGGAGGGGAAGAGAAAGGAGATTGTAAACTGCTCTGAGACTCTGAGTGAAGGGTAGGGTATAAATCCAATCTCCTCCTCCTCCTCCTCCTCTTCTTCTTTCCCAGTCAAAAGGTGGGAGGGATGTTGCAAATAGGGATAATAGGGAAATGTGTATTGTATTATGTATTGGAACTACAGTTAACCTTATTAGGAAATCAATCCAATAATACTTTCCAAGTTTTCAATAAGAATATATTTCAGGGTGTAATTGCCATCAATATGTACAACTGGAATAAAATTCTCAGATTTACAGAAGACACGAGAAAGTCTCCCTTTTGTGCAGCAATGAAAGTTTTCCTTTGCACACTGAGCACAATTAAGCAAGTTAGTAAATAAGTAAGCTGTCAACATCTACTTATAGTGGTGTGCATGTGGGAAATTTGTGTCCTCCGTGCTTTTATTCTCCCCCCCCCCATTGCCCTGCTGCTCTGCCAGAAAGCACAAGCAAAGCATTTCTCTCTGTCCCTTAAGGGACATTGTCCTTGCATGTTTGTCCTAACTGGCTTCCAGTAGCTACAAACAAAGATCTTCTGCTCACTTAGTACCCAAGTAGCCCCAAACAACAAAACAATTCAGGCAATGATTACATCCCTACACAGAATCAGAAAAATCTCCCAAAGCCAGAGAGAAGGTCCATAGACTAGTGGAAATGCTAATACAAAAACACCAATCAGAATAATGCTGTTAACTGTTACAAATGTATCTGCTGGTGCCAAGTAACTTTTTCTTCTTGTTGCCCCAGACCTGCTGTTGCTGTCAGAAATAATTTTAATAGGATTTAGACCATTTTTTATATTTTAAAAAGGGACACTGTTCATGACTGGATCATTATTAGAAATTCCAACTGTGCCCATCTCTGGTCTCACATACACACACATGTCTTGGTTCCTAATACTTGTTTCCCCTTGTACAACAGACTCTCCTGTCCTTTGCTATGGAGTCAAGACAAGTCAAGTCAGCCTTTATTGGCATATATCAGTACAACAAAGTCATTATAAAAGTATACAAGTAGGACACTGTATTACAAATACATTGAATAAAATAACTGTACTTTTTCTTGGCATAGCAGCATGGCAGATTTAAGGAATTTAGCCACTTTCTCAGTTACTCCTGACGCTCAGTTACTTCAACAGAGGAATCATTCAAAAGCCTGTAAACTTTATGGGAATCTGAAAAACCCATCATGTTGGCCAATATAGAGTTTAGCTATTTAGAGCGCATATTTACATAAAAGTGACATCGCAACAAAACATGTAAGGCCGTCTCAACACATCCAGATTCACAAGGGCAATGTCTAGCCGCATATGCTGTCTTATTGAATCTGCCATATAGAATGGCAGATGGCATGGCATTGCATCTGGCTAAAGAGAAAGCTCTGCATAGTTGTGGCACTTGCAGGGAGGATAAATATGAAGCCATCCTCCCTACAGTGAGGGGTATCTCAAAGCTCGGAGGAGAGCAGGTTTTGTTGGTGAGACTATGTAACTCCTGACGCTCAATATCCAACATCCTCTGTTTGATCAACAGGAATGCACCCGCTAATGGGAGCATAGTCAGTGATTCCAAAAATATACCCATGGCCTTAATTTTTTTCTCAATATAAGTTAGCCAGTTTGAAATGTTAGACTCTGAGAGCATTTGGTATATGAGGCTCCCTGGGTCTCTACTGTAGAAAAATCATGTTATAGCTGAAGCACTATGGTCCCGGTCACATGAGTGGGATGATCCACTGCCAAAGGGAAGCAAATTAGAGCCGGAGCAAAAAGAACCGCAGGAGTGCGATTCGATGTGCCCCTGCAGCTCCGTGCTTCGTGCTCTGACAGCCGATCACACGTTGTGCAGCAAACCGGCAGTAACACAGTTGTGCGCATGCGTGGGATGGGGAACGGCGCTGGCTGTGACAGGCTACCAGTGCTTCCCCGACCAGATGCCTGGAGTTGCCGCACATCATCCAGAAGGTAGTGCTCAAAAGGTAGTACCTTTCAAATGCGTGTTTTCGGGCCAAAGGGCCGGATCGGGGACGGGTGAGTGATGCTTCCCAGATGTTGCAGTGTGATCGCGCCCGCTTGATGTGCCCCTGATCCATCCCTCTTGCGGGGCAAATCCTCCCGTGTGACCGGGGCCTATTAGCAGTATATATTGCATGTTTGTGTTGGATAAACCAAGACCCATTGTATTGAAAGTAGAGGCCAAGGTAGCTGAAGTGCTTAACTTGTTCTATTTCTTTCCCGCCAATTATCCATTTAAATGGTTTCCAAGTTTTAGAGAAGATTAGGATTTTTGATTTCCCATGATTCAGCTGTAACTTGTTAGTTGTAAAGAACTCAAGGCAACAGGTCAGTAAGCGTTTTAAGCCAACTCTGGAATGGGACAATAATACTGTATCATCAGCATACAGAAGTAGGGGTACGTGTAAAGAGCCAAGTTTGGGGCTATGATAATCAACTCCTGACAAGTGAGGGGCAAGGTCACTGAGAAAAAGATTAAATAAAAAGGGAGCTAGAATGCAACCCTGTTTGACTCCCATATTAGTAGGGATTTTGGGGGTTAATTTGCCTACTAATGAGCATTTAATTTGGCAAGTGTTGGAGGTATATAGCTTCTTGATAAACATAAGAAGTATTTTGTCCATATTTAGTTGATTTAATTTAACCCCTCTGCTATGGAGCACATTCTTCTGGTGCTGATCACTTCTGCTCATGCAGGCCAATGGCTTTCAATGAGCTGAAAAGTGCCTAGTCCCCTCCCCAGAGATTTGTCTGTCTCCCTCTATCATACTCTTCTGCCAGCAGGCGAAGATTTATCTGTTCCATCGGGCATTCCCTCTCTCCTTCCTGTGTATGTATTTTAACTGTGAGTGTGCTTTGTTTAATTGTTGTTTTTAGCTATTTATATGTATTTTAAAGTTTGTTTTAATGGGTTTTTTATTCTTTGCCACTTTGTGGACCGTCAGCTGGATGGAAAGGTGGCATAAAAATGTTTTGAATAAATAATCAATAAATAAAATAGTGCCACACTTGGTAATAAGCTAACAATGAGGTACTTTTGACTCAGTGTAGCTTGCAGTCCTGCACATACACCTAAGCGGTTTCAACCCCATTGACCCCAGTGACATTTTAGGCAACCTAACTATATGCAGATTACAAAAAAAAAAATGCTAAACAATATTTTGTGTTGATCATACCTGAAGAATTAAGAGAAGCCACAGTCTACACTGTTTAACCAAATACAGTGAATGACTGAATAAGGCATACTGTGAGATTAGATAAAGGTGAACTTGGAGCTTGTTCCCAAATTCCATCCATCTCAAATAATATAGATTTATGCTTTGAAACAGCCTTAACATAGAAAAAGTAGACGTCAGCTTACCTTAAGTAGGTTCTTTCTTGTATTAGGTTCTTAAGGTATTACTATTTCCCTTTATATATAATACATCCACCATTCAAGTTACAGTGTTAACTTTTGACATTTTCTTTGAAGAAGTTGGCTATAAGAAGAAGTTGGCTATAAGAAAAGGAAAATCTTTAATACGTAAGAAACTTTCAAGGAGGTTAAAATGGAATTGTTAATCAATCCTGCAATATTTAGTAGATGCTGACTATATAAATGAGATAAGGCAAATTTAAGGGAATAGTGGACAAAATGGACAGTATTACAAAGGCTGATCAATATTTATAATTTAGTTTCTGATCTGTTGGACCATGCTGCCTCACAAAATAACAATCATGGTGAAAGAGCTTTTCTTCTAGAAGCTTCCGGGGGTGCACCAAAGCCTGTCCACCATTTTGAAACTCATCCACATTCTCTGCACAACGGTGCCATCAGGTTTGTGGGGAAATCTAAGAACAATTGGGAGGGTGAATTGAATAAAACAAAAAAACAGTTCAGAAGTGCCCAAATCTCACAAAACTACCACATAAGATCTTGGATGCTATTTTAGGCTCTCTAGGCAACCACATACAATATCAGCAATGCTATTTGTTTGGGTTGCCTAGGCCATCCACTCACACATCCTACCCCAGTGAGGGGACCTCATGGGATAAGCCAGATATCCTACCAATGGAATAGAATCACACTGTGAGAACATAAGAACATAAGAGAAGGCATGTTGGATCAGGCCAATGGCCCATCCAGTTCAACACTCTGTGTCACACAGTAGCCAAAACCCAGGTGCCATCAGAAGGTCCACCAGCAGGGCCAGAACTCCAGAAGTCTTCTCACTGTTGCCTCCAAAGAACCAATAATACAGAGAATCACTGTCCCAGACATAGGCTTCAATCATACACAGTAAATAATCCACTTTCAATTCACTTTTCAACTGGATTTTACTGTGTGAACTGGCGAAATCCAATTCAAAAGTACATTGAATGTGGATTGAAAGTGGATTATTAAGTGTGTGTGATTGCAACCATAGTGTTCCACCTATATCTTGTGTCTAATAGCCACTGATGGACCCTGTTTATCCTGTTGGCATAGTGTAGATATGCAGTAAAGCAGAGTACAAACTGTTTAAAGAATAAAGATGGTTTATTAAGAACAGAACAAACTTTGTAAGAAAGAAGAGAGAGAAAGAGAAGTCTGTTTAACTGGCTAGGAGGAAGTCGATAACAAAGAGATCTCAGCAGGAGCAGGAAAAATCCCAATTGAGCCAATCAGGAGACAGGAAGAAGACTATTTGAGAATAGTAGGGTCCCAAATCTCACTATGCTAACTAGTTGTCCCCTCTGCTGCCCTCTGCAGGATGTTCTTGTCATTTTCTTTATCTATGCACAATAGACCTTGCATATTCCAACATATCCAATCCCCTCTTAAAGCTGGCTATGCTTGTAGCAGCTATTGCTTCCTATGGCAGTGCATTCTACCTGTTAATTACTCTTTCAGTGAAGAAGTACTTCCTTTTATCTATTCTAAGCCTATTGCTCATTAATTTAATTAATGTTATTAATAACAAGTTAGGGTCAGTCCACACATTAGGGATATGCCCATCAAGTTAACTGGAGGTCTCTCTCTCTCCAGAAATCAGTAAGTTCCCCTCAAAAAATGATATAGGAATGGTGCCTTCCAGGATAAAAGTAATCTGGTCACAAAGTCTATCAGTGAATAAGGAATGAATGATTTCTGAAGTTTCCTTTAGACCTTTCCTTTCGGCCTATAAAATATGCTGTTTGATTTGAAACTCAAAAGACGTAATTCACTGAGTATTGCACTGAGTTCCTGTGACATTAGTGGCAAATGGATTCTTTTCCCTATAAATATAGGGAGTTCTAAAGCACTTTCGTTTACTTTTATTTTAATATTGGACTGATTACGCTAGCGCAAGGGGCAGATTGATATCCTTCTCCTTCTGCTTTTGAAGATGACGTTTTTATTCAAATCATGTTCTCTCAGAGGCTGTTGCTGACATGCATACATTACCTATTGTCCTAGTTACCAAATAAAGGCCTAGTTTTTCTGGGAGGAAATTTTGGAAATGCCTTTCAGAATATTGGCTTGTATGCACAGACATGCTCTAACATTGCCTTCTTCAGGTTTTAACCCCCCTCAGAATATCTGGAAGTTAAAATATTGGGATAGGATGGTAGCTCTGGATGCATATTGATACTAGTCTGTATATGTGGAAATATGTGAGTCCAAAATGCCAGTACTCTGCTTTCCTCCCATAAATCACTTTCCTGGTAGTAATGGCAGCTGAATCATAGTTTATTCTAATGTACAGCTGGATGTACATTCTGTGAAATGGGAACTACATTCTGTACAATTGGACACGTGGGGTTTACAATGTAATAAAGAACTAGGTTTCTTCTTAAGATCAAATACGTGAGGGGAAAAAGGAAAAAATAGAAAATGAAGAGAAATGCTGTCTGTCTTCCTGCATTATTTTTTCCTTGCATTCCTTCATTCCAGGTTTCCATATTGTCCTTCCTTCCTTCCTTCCTTCCTTCCTTCCTTCCTTCCTTCCTCCCTCCCTCCCGGTGGAAAACATTCTGGAGTATGTGGGGCTGGCGGAGGCACTATACTAACTTCTTGTCCAGTGAGGGAAAATAACTATTAGAGTAAACTCAGTGCTAAATCTCTTTGAGCTGCCAGTATTCTACAGCTACATCCAGAAAGATAACCTTTGCCAAAATTGCAAAGAAAAGAAATATGGATGCAAAAGAGCAGCAAGCTCCACTCCACACTCCACTCCTGGGAACCATTGTTGCCAGTCTCCAGGTGGGGGCTGGAGATCACTTCGAATTACAACTGCTCTCCATGAGGGAGGGGGGAGGAGATGGAAAGCTGAAGTCAGAGGGGCACATAAAGGTAGGTTGATGGTTGGCTGGGAAGGAGATAGGCTTGCCAACTCCAGGCTGGGAAATTCCTGGAGATTTGAGGGGTGGAGCCTGGAGAGGGTGGGGTCTGAGGAGGGGTGGGACCTCAGACAGTTACAATGCCATAGACTCCACCCTCCAAACCAGCCATTTCTCCTGGATAACCACTGTTGCCAATCTCCAGGGGAGGGTTGGAGATCACTCAGAATTACAACTGCTCTTCAGATGGCAGAGACCAGTTCCCCTGAAGAAAATTGTAAGCTCTGTGTCATTATACTCTGCTGAGGTCACAACAGCAAATTGACACTGAGCGCCAAAGACCAGGGAACCCACCCAGAGCCTCTTTCTAAAGCTCGATGTATTTCCACAACGAGCCTTATTCCTAGTCAATGAAAATTGAGGCTATTGTGAGGGCCAATATCTGTTTTTAATCTACTGTGAAATAAATATTTTTGTACACTTGTTAATATTTATTAATTTTTAATTTGACAGACAGTATTATTGGGCTAAAGGGGCTACAGTGGCTCAAGTGGTTAAGATGCTGAACTGCAGACCGGAAGGTCAGTAGTTCAGCAGTTCGACCCGAGTGCCGCATGATGGAGTGAACTCCCGTCTCTGGTCCCAGCTCCTGCCAACCTAGCAGTTCGAAAGCAAGAAATTGCAAGTAGATAAATAGGTACCACTTTGGTGGCAAGGTAGCAGCATTCCATGCACCTCGTTGTCTAGAGAGCCAGTTTGGTGTAGTGGTTAAGTGTGCGGACTCTAATCTGGGAGAACCAGGTTTGATTCCCCACTCCTCCACTTGCACCTGGCTGGATGACCTTGGGCAAGCCGTAGTTCTGATAAGAGCTGTTCTTGAAATAGAGCAGTTTCTGTCAAGAGCTCTCTCAGCCCCACCTACCTCACAGGGTGTCTGTTGTAAGGAGGGGAAGGGAAAGGAGTTTGTAAGCCACTCTCAGACACCTTCGGGTAGTGAAGGGCGGGGTATAAATCCAATCTCCTCATTTTCTTCTCTAGTCATGCCAGCCACATGACCATGGAAATGTCTTTGGACAGCGCTGGCTCTTCAGCTTGGAAACGGAGATGAGCACCGCATCCCTAGAGTTGAATTCGACTGGCTTTCAAGCAAGGGAAACCTTTACCTATTTTTTGGCCTATACCCTTATACTTTCTTAGCCTTCTGGTACTTAAATCTGTGTGGACGGGTGTCAATAAAACTTGGTGTGACAATAAGGGTGTGCGAGCATGTCTCTATTTCCATTTGTGTAACTTTGGAGGATGTGGCAGGAACCTTCAGACACATGTAAAGAGGGCATTTTGATGTGAAAATAGAGGTAATATGAACACACAACTGTGGCTATGTTCACAACAAACAGTGGATTGTCTGTAACAGGCCCAACACACAGCGTACCAGCATACCTGTGTACTCTTCTTGCTCCTCCATTGCCACCTCCCCTCATATACAGAGTGCAACTGGAGACTTCCTGACTGGCGAATGTTGAAACAAGCTCCAATTCACTGCAACACCCAAATGCCTGGGTAAATTGAGTAAGGGACTGGGATTTAACTGAAGCTGATATTCTCAGTTTGGGGTGGGGTAAGCAAACAAATGACAGTTTGCCCAGAGAATTGAATCTAGGCATGATGGTGAGCTTGGTTCAATTCTTCTCAAAGCAGGAAGACTTCAATCATGTTCTGCACAAAGGGAGGATGGACGGGGAGGCATGAAGGGAGTACACAAACATGACAGCACGCTGTGTTCACGCCCTCCATTATGTCAATGTCTGAATGCAGCCAGTGTCTTTATTTTCTTCTGTGAAATGCCGGAATGTACAGAATTGCTGACATAGTAAGGTCTTTTACTAGTTATTTGGTGAATGTAATAAAGCTGTCAGCTCTCTGAAATCTAAAACACATTGCAGTGAATGAGAGCAATAAGAATGCATTGTACAGCTCCGAGTGGAAATCAAAGTCAATGCAGTGCCTCAGTCTGACTCTGCAGTTGTGGAATAAGACCTCCCAGCACCATCTCCTGGATGAATCAGTGAGCCTCAGAGCCAGCCATCCCTGATTCTAGTCACACCATTCCTGTCACAGAGATTCTGGAAAGGCCTTTCTGCTAAGAAAACCTTCATGACAGTTTTAACATCTGGCCAGTTCATGACAGCTAAGCCTTGCTGAGCGGCATAAGACTGGTGCAGGTAAGATCAGCAACCCTCCAGCCTGTTTTATTTTCCAATTTTAGCCTAATAAAACCCCCAGTTTACGGCAGTTGCCAGTGATGTGAAAATTAACGCCTTTTAATTAGAGAGAGACTTCATGTCAGTAACCATTGCCTCCCTTTCAGTCCCGGGGTGAGTTATTTAGACAAAGCATTGGGAGGGAGTCTCAGCTAAGCTCATGCACACAAGACCAAGGCCTGACTAAATTATGCCTGAGCAGAATGAGCCGTGTGCTGGGGAGGCAAGGAGACTAACAGAGCTGAAAGTAATAATCATCACTCTAAACCAATGAGCAACTTTAAACTAGGAATGGGGGCTCTGTCTATGAAATAAGTAGTAATAAAGAGAGAACTCCCCATGGGCTCTGCCTTTTTATGGCCTTCATCAGATAAGACTCGTTATCTGGATATCACATCCCTAGCCTGCTTCAGTATTATTTTATGAATTACTCATGTCTCTAATGTTTAAATTAACTGCTTTTTCCCTTCCAAACTTTACTTTTTGGATATAGAGGAGAATACTACACTTGTTCTTAAATTATTTATTTCTGTCTAATGCACTGCGGAGCCTACCTTTGCCACAGTGAAATAGGCTTAAAAATGAGCTGGTGAGAGTCACCTGGATTCTAGACAATCCACCCAGTAATAATCTCTCACTGGTTTCCTCCCCTGACACAAAGTAGGCCTTGCCGCAAAAAGACTTTCTAACACCCTCTCCACAACTGTTTGAATCAAAGAAATTGATCAATAAATTCAAGCTATTACAATAAAAATGTGTATATTTAGTCATGTATTTAGTCACGGTTTTTCCTTACAGAGATATCAGCACAATTCATAGAAAGCTGATTGAAACAGGCTAACAATCTCTCAATAATAATTCTATTTTGGTCATGGACTCTCCTGAACATTCGGCACACTCCCAAATCAGTTGGATCCCTGATCTGTCACTCAGAAGCTGTCCCTATCCACTGGCTGCATTGCCTGAGTCTCACCTCCAATATTCTAAACAGTTTGCTGTTCCTCTCCCCCCAATAGCCAGTCACATACATGAACCTTTATTGGCATAACACAACAACAGAAAGGGCAGTGAAACCGTTAGACAAATAAATAAACAAATTAATAGGTCATTGCAAATTACACCAAGCTGCCCCAACAAAAGATCATTTAGAAGCTTCTCGTAAATAATATACTCAGATAAAAATATAACATATCTAAAAAAAACACAGGGGGATTAAGACTTGTACGCCCTTACCCTAAGCTTCCAGACATAGGCTAAGAATTCGGTGACAAAGTAAGTGCCAAGAACTTATCAGACAATACAATTTTAAGATCTTTGTCAGTCGGATTCCTTGTGGTACAATAGCCAGTCAGAACACAGAGGTCATTTTAGGAGTCCCAGTCTTCTGAGGAGGGTTCGAAGCACTCGAACTTCTGGCTTCCAGCCATCGTGGGAGACTTGGGCACCGGAGCTGGTGGCGCCTCCGCCGGATCGGCTGCTGTGCTCTGCTCGCTTTCTTCCGAGTCCGAAGTGTGGATGTCCGCAGGGCTGCCTACCTGCTCTAACATCCCACCTTCGTCGCCAATTGTTAGATCGCGCTAACAAAGGACTCTTAGAGTGATTCAGCAAGTGATTCAGCTTTATTGGAAGTAACGAGCAAGCACTAACTCAGTAAGAAACCAGAACAGAAAACAGTGGGAGCTTATGCTCCTTTTAAACATAACCGGGCTAATGTAGCCACGCCTATTTACAATTAACAACCAATGAGATTGCTTAGTTAAGGACCAATGGGAGTCTTTCCCTCCTAGGGAATGGTATCGTTCTGATTGGTCGCTGTTACGAAGCGACCAATAGGAAGTTCGCTCAGAGGAGCCCTGGTCTGGCTCGAAGCTTAACATGGGAGTCCTATGAGGTGATTCATGTAATCATTTCAATACATTACAGTAAGTGCCAAGAACTTATCAGACAATACAATTTTAAGATCTTTGTCAGTCGGATTCCTTGTGGTACAATAGCCAGTCAGAACACAGAGGTCATTTGCATATGTGGCCTGATTGGCCTTTGTCTCTAACATTCTAAACAGTTTGCTGTTGCTGTTGGGAGTCACTGAATGTGTCCTGAGGTAAAATACATATTCCAATCTTCCCTTAAATGGTCACTGAAATTGCCAATCTCCCTGTGGGGCCTGGAGATCTCCCAGAAATCACCGTGTTCCCCAGCCATAGCACATCATTTCCCCTATTAAAAAAACCCCAGCTATTACAATGGCTGCTTTGGGCAGTGGACTCTATGGCATTATACCCTGCTGAGGTCCCTCCACACCCCAAACCCTGCCCTCCCCAGGCTCTACCCCTCAAATCTACAGGTCTGGCCCTCCCCTTAGTATTGCCAGGCTCCAGGCAGCACCTGGAGATCTCCAAGATCAGTTCTCCTGGAGAAAATGGCTGCTTTGGGCAATGGACTATATAGCATTATATCCTGCTGAGGTCCCTCCACACCCCAAACCCTGCCCCCAGGTCGTGCCACCAGCATTTGAAAATACTATGATTCTGATGAAACATTTCAGCATATGCAACAGTTATCACACAAGCAGACAGAAACAAACCTTGTAGCCTGTTTGCATAAGTGTAAGGTATTGTATCTCAGATTTCTTTTCCTTGTGCAAGAGATACAGCTCAAACCATTTTACAGTCCAGCCTACATTTGTATATTATTTTCTGTCATGTAGACATTTTTCAGTGTCACAAGCACAACTTCCCATATTTCAAAATGGCATCCAGAGAAATAAATTGGGATAGAACTGAGATTGTAATAAAAAAAAACCCACCCCTTTCTGTATTAAGAAAATGCACTTGTGTACAGTAGTGATTCATTATTAATTTGCAAGGAATAAACACACAATTGAAATTTAAATGACAACATTCATTGTGTCTAGGACTGATAAACACAATAGTCAATGCACTTTGTGTCATAGCGCTATTGCTTGTACAAGTAGAAGTGTGCTACGTACATTTTACTTTCCTCTTACACACTGTTGAATCCAACCCATGGATCTCCACCATAGTAGGGACTACTTTATTTATTTAACACAGTTTTGTCCTCCTCCCCTTTCTTTTTAAAAAAGTTTATAACTTTTATTATAAGAAAATTATTATAAATAAAAATTATTTTACATCAACATTTGTGAATTATTAGAAAATGTACATAGCTTAACATTCAAAAGATATTTCTTACAAATTATGTATGTAAGAGAACTAGGAAGTAACAAGCATCAATTTTATAATTGCCAACAAATATTTTTAACCAATTTTAGAGATAAGCCAAACTCTCATTATACCATTTGTTTGTCTAATGGTATTTAAAAGAATAGTACTGTGCTGTGTAATCCATGAATGGAAGCCATTTTTCTAATAAATTGGGATTAAAATTACCTGAGGTAGATTCAGTGGTTGAAATAGGATCAGCTATTTTGTCAATGGTGAAAAATTCCCAATTTTTTACATGCCATTCTGCAATTGAAGGGACAGAGGTCTTCTTCCAGTGAGAGGCGAACAGAAATTTTGCAACTGTGGGAACAATTCCTGATGGATAAGATAAGTGACACTTTAAATATAGCTCAAACGAAGCTCGGTACAATGAAATCACTCTTTGAGCGCACCTGGTTCCCTTACCTTCAATATATGACTGAGAAGGATTTACTCCCAAACAATCCGGCCTATGCTTCTTGGTTATACTTTTGAACATAAAACAGTATAACGTATTCCATTATTACAAACTCTGCACTGTATATAACAATATAGCTCTTATCAGTATTCTCATAATAATAGTTTTTAGTTTATATATATTTATTTCGTATAAATTTAGTAATGATATTTTTTAAAACTGCTTTTGGATTTAGACTTCAATGTAGCTACAATTTTTTAAAGCAAAGTGTTTACTGTTTGTTATTTATACTCTGCTTGATTTTGTATATCTCTAATGTAGTATGTTGTAATAAATTTTTATTTTAAAAAAAAAGATAAGAAATTTTGCAACTGTAATCAGAATTGTAATTAGCTCTTGTTGTATTTTAGGTATTGCCAGATTTTGCCACAAATTCAAAATAATCCATTCAGGAGTGTTAGGTATCTTATAATTAGTGATGAGCCATATATGATGTGTAATCCGGTCCCGGTTTTGTTTTTACTTTTTTCACATGACCACCAGCAATGCAGCAGTGATCCATAATTTCCAGTTTTCCCAACAATTAGGGGAAATACTTCTCCTCCCCTTTCTTCAAGGAGCGCAAGGAAAAATATGTGGATCTCCCCTCTTCCATTTCACCCTTACAAAAGCACCGTAGAGTAAGTGAGTCTGAAAGAGAGTGACTGGCCCAAGTTCACCCAGTACATTTTATGGTAAATAGGAATTTGAATTTGGAGTCTCCACAATCCCAATCTAACCCCTACAGCTCACAGGTTCTTAGCTCTAATTGTAGTAGTCTGTGGTGCATCACAAAACTGGACGACAAAGCAAAATATACATGCAAAAAATTCTGTGGGCTTTATAAGATAAAATAACAGATTATTCACTCTCCAGCTACCCTTCATAGGATATTACATGATAGCAATGATTTGTGACTAAATTATCTTGCCCTCACAGGAAAACACAGCAGTGTCGCAACAACAGGGCAATATCCAGCAAAGTGTGTGTGCAGCCTCAGCACCAGCACCTGAAAAATAACTTTAAATGCAGGCATTTGAGCTCTACTATAGTTTTGGTAGGTTAGTAACAATCACTGTGCTGTCACTTGACAGGTTGTAGCCAATGTTTCGATTCTGCTGGCCACACTTGCTCTGGCAGAAAGAGATTTTCACTGGTGACAGAGGGTGTTTATGCCAGCAGAAATACCCTTACAGGAGAGGAAAGCTACTTCCACCACAGGAAAACTCTATCATCAGCAGAACAGACTCAATCTATGCAACACTATGCGGGGGGGGGGGAGGGTTTATAGTCTGGCTATCTTGTGTGCTGTCTTGTGTGCATAGCACTGTAGAAAAATAAACAGTAAACCAATGGTGTCAATTGTGGCAATTCAGACAGAAAACATAATTGAGATTATGTCAGAATTCTATAGACTATTTAGCTGCAGTTTTCAAAATATATTTACATAGTTTTCCCCAATTATCTTCTGAAGTTGAGGCTGCTAAATTCCCAACAAATGAGTTAAAAAGGCCCTTGTTTGTAGCTTGGCAAATGAACTAAAATGAATGAGGAAGCAATTAAAGAGAAATTCAGCCCTTTTTAAAAAAACAGCTGATTTCCCATTTTCTTGAGCCTTGTTCTATGGTTTTTATTTTACAAAGAAGGTTTTTTTCATTAGTAATTAGCTTTGCTTCTGTCTATTAAAGATTGTTGTCAAGATTAGTGAGACATGAAAAGTGAAGATGAAATCTGTAAACACAGATGTCTCTAGAAGGGAACCATATTCTTAATCCATGAAACAAACTTCTTTATTGCCTTAAGTAATGACTTCTGTAATTGGGAGGAGGCAGTCATTTTATCCTTATCAACCATCCACTTATATCAGTTTTCTCTTATTTTATTATTGTTTTATAATCTCCATATATAGTACAAAGTATTAGGTAAAATGACTGTATTTCATATAGTGCTAGAATCTATGAAGGGGCCTAAAGAGTATATACAGATTCCCCATTAGACCACTGATTCATTTGGTTTCTGAGTAGAGTAAGCTGTCCAGAGTCCAGCGGGGGGGGGGGGAGTTCTTTCCCAACAGCTGTTACTTGAGATCCCTTAACTGGAAATACCAGAATGGAGATATCTGACTCTGCATATGGACACATGAAGCAGTCTTATACTGAGTCAGATTGTTAGTTAATCAAGGTCACTGTATTGTCCACTCTGACTAGCAGTAACTCTCTGTGGTCTCTCACATCACCTATTGCCCAATCCTTTTAACTGGAAATGTTGGAGATAGAACCTGGGGCCTTCTGCAGGCAAAGTTCCTTACGCTGTGTTCCTACTGCTCTACTAGTGAGCTGCAACAACTACAGCCTTCAAAAAATGGTTGCAGCAAGTGCTGAGACAAAATGGGGGCTCAGATTGTGAACATTTGCACCCCAAGTGAGATGCCAAACCCTTTAGGGCACAGTTTGCAGCTCTTTGCAAAAGAATGTACTGGGGTAACAGTAAACATATAAAGAGGGAACTAGGGGGTCGATACTCCCTGTGGGAGAAACAGGACTCACATGCTCCCCATTTCTTCTCAACGGGAGCAAGAAAGAGACTCGGACATCCTGGGGCTCCAGTCCAGAGGACATCCTTTCTCCCTCCTCCTGGAATTACTCCAGTTCTCTATTGGTACTGCCACCACCACCAGCTAGTGAATTAATAGGGCACCCACTGCCTGAGGGCTAGCATGAAACCTCAGTCCTCTAGACTTCACTCTTACATACTTTAAATGATGGGAAATTAGGATAGGCAACTAATTCATGGCATTTCAAACATTTTCAAATCTATTACCTTGTTCCAGTTGCTCTTTGTAATCTCAGCAACTTGTGTTCGATAGAATCTAAGTTAACTTGGAGATTGCTTTGAGAGGTTTCCAACAAAAGGGAGACTGAGGAGAGTAAGAGAGCTACTTTTTTGCCTACACTTCTGTCCAGCCCCTGCAGATCCTCTATCTCTTCTGTCCTAAAAAGGAATATCTGTTATTTACTTTAGCCCCTTGAAGCTCTATAACCAAGATGGGTGCTGCTTTAAGATGTATTCTGGCTATTGTCCTTCTAATTTGGTCTATTTGCATTTATATGCCAACCTAGCAGTTCGAAAGCAAGAAATTGCAAGTAGATAAATAGGTACCACTTCGGTGGGAAGGTAACAGCATTCCGTACACCTTGGGGTTTAGTCATGCCGGCCACATGACCACGGAAACGTCTTCGGACAGCGCTGGCTCTTTGGCTTTGAAACGGAGATGAGCACCACAACCCTAGAGTCGGACTCGACTGGCTTTCAAGCAAGGGAACCTTTTCCTAGTGGGTGAAAAGTGAATCATACTCATTCCTCTTTCTCTTACTCTTTCTCCTGTTCCCAGTCATCAAATGACACTGTTTGACCTCTGAGCCTATACAGAGTACAGAACAATTAAAATAACTTAGACACAAAATCTGGAGTGTAAGGCTTTTCACCATACTCTCAGCACCTAATATAGGCATATATAGTTGAATATTTAGGGTAGAATATGTATGTGTGTGTGTGTGCCTTTGTACGCACAGCCAGAACCACATCACTTTGAAAGTAATTGAATGTAGATGGAAGATATGTACCCAAATGTGCACTCCAATGCAGATGCATTCCATTTGAACTGCATTATTTTCAATGAAGCAATACTGAGACAGGCTTGTCTGGAGTGTTCCAGTTATCATTGGCTAATCAATATGGTGGAGGAAGAATTAGTCATTGAAAAGGAAGCATCATTAGTCTAAACATCAATAATGCTTGCATACCTATAGGATAGGATGGCAAGACAAATCAATCAAATGAAAAACCCTTCTCATACATTTCAGTATCCATTTTGACTACGGAAAATGAGAATTCTTTTACAAGTTTAATAGGCAAGATCTAAACTTACATTCAAGATGGCCACTTCCCTACTAGCTCAATACAATCAAAGCACATTTCTATACCTCCAGTATGACTGCATTGTCTTCTGTTTGTTAATGCATTTACTCCTTCTGTGCATTTTGACTAATTCTGAATCACAAATGCTGCTTGTAGGAAGAACAAGCATTACTCCTCTGTCAACATGTCTTCTGTTCCACTTTCTCTGTTCCTGTGCCAGCGATCATGAGACCGTCATTTTGCTCATTGCCTGAAGAAAGGAGCAAATAATAATTAAATTTAGAGTCTTATAAAAGAGTGAAACATCAAAGGAATAGCAGAGAGTTCATAACAGCCGTAATCCAACAGTGCAACTGGGAAAATAAATGCAAATGAGGATACACCTGTCAGGAGCACCAAGGCTTGAACCAGGAGACACTGACCAAATCTAGGGAATTCCTGGATCATTCTGCCTGCCACTCTGCTTAACAACATCTGAAGCCTTCCTGCAGCCTAAGAGCCTTCCTCCAATATTTGGTTCTCCCTTTGGCAAAAGCTGGAGAAAGTTGTTGCTGAGTGGAGTGGCAGGATACTTGCTGTTGTGTCTGTAGAGCCCTCTTCAGTCATAGGGCTCTGCAGCTGACTGGCAAGCATTCGCTACTCTTGTTTGCCTCCTGCCCTTGTCTGATCAAGTACTGTGCCTCCTCCTTTCTGTAGGGGAGTTTCTGAATTTCTGGTCCCTCCTGTTTGACCCCCAAATCCCCGTTTTGATTTTGTTTCTCCCTTAGGCAAATTAAACTCACAATTCTATATATTTTTTGTTTCTTTGCACCACATCATCCCTGTAAAATATACACATTTGTGAATGTGCATCACTAACTCACAGTATTTATTCATTTATGGTCCACCTTTCTCACTTGGACTCAAGGCAGATTACATGGGGTGAGTCAATTACACAGAGTGAGTCCATACAATAAACAAAATACATGCATAAATGGCATGCACTGCATGCAGACATACAATTTATACCGTGCATCAAAACCTACAAAATGCATATACAAGCCTAAAAAATATGCAAAAAGCAAAATATGAAAATGATTGGGAAAATATAAATGAAATTTTTATTAAAAAACGAAATAGGGAACATTTGCTTTTCTGTACTGTTTGAGCCACTTTGTTCTGGGACTACAGGTCTTCATTTAGGTACTTCCATCCTTGGCTTGAGTCCAACAGTACCTATCAATATACCTTTTCCAAGTGCAAATGGCAAGCTTTGAAAGGTTTAGAACTTTGAAACTGATAGCTGACAGATACTATTATCCATTTCCATTTCATTTAAGATACTATTATCTACACCTCCTTCTATAAACTCCATCTATAAACTTGTGTCGGAAGTCATTTTGATGTTTGAAAAGAGGAAGAGATGAGATGAACAAAGGTAATGAAATAGTTAGGATCAGTTCTATGTTTAAAGTAGTCAACACAGATGGTCAGTAGAATTGTTTTTTTTATTTATAAGTGAGCTTCCAGAGCCTTCAGTTGATTTCTCAAG
Source organism: Gekko japonicus (assembly GCF_001447785.1). Taxonomy (NCBI): domain Eukaryota; kingdom Metazoa; phylum Chordata; class Lepidosauria; order Squamata; family Gekkonidae; genus Gekko; species Gekko japonicus. Next base: position 970,235 of record NW_015169180.1, on the reverse strand, counting down.
CCAAAGTCATAAGTAGGTGTGTGCAGTTGAATACTGCCAACCTGATAAGGTGTCATAATATTAAGGTATCAGGTCAGTTTGGCAATGGCTCTGTTCACATGCAGAAATTGCCGCAGAAGAAACACGAATGCTGGGCAGATTATAGGGGCACGATCACACGGGAACATCTGGCAAGTGTAGCGAACCCGTTGACCACCCATAGCATCCGGCCGAAGATACGGAGTTAAAAAGTACCCAGGAAGGCCTACTAGCAAACCGTTTGCAGTGGGCTGCGGATGGAATTCCTATGTGTGGTTGCTCCAGAGTGCTCCTCTTGCCTCATTGAGGTGCACCGGAAACACGCACCGACAAACAAAACCCCAATTCACCGTCGTCACATCTGATCGCGTTCTGGCGGGTCAAACTGCGCTGGCGCAAAAAGCCACGTCTCCCCCCTGCATTGTCTGGCCCGTGTGACCGAGGCCAATGTCTGTCAATGCTCCTGTCTTCCCTACATGTCTCCCGAATCTGATTAATCACTCCAGAAACACTGGAAACCGGAGTCCTGTCAGAGTGCCAACACAACCTAGGGGGAAGAATTTACCACCAACACCCTGAACCAGCTCTAGGTCTTATTTTGTCAGTCTTGTTTAGCATTTCTGGGGGCTGGGGACATATTCCAGGCCTCTTTTAAAGTGCAGCATCAATGGAAATAGCCTAATAAACACTGGCCCCAATTCACTGGAGCCATTCACTGGAAAATGTGAATAGGGCTGTACCATACACGAAGAAGGGAACAGGAACAGGCACAGTTGATCCTACCCTGCACCTAGCTGCAGTCACAGCATCTATATTTATGGATGGGCATGAAACAGCTCGCAAATGAAAGTTTGTGATTAATTTTGGCTGGTTCTTGAAGTAATGTTTGTAAACTGATGAGCTGCCACAAATTTCCATGAATTCTAAGGAGGTTTGTGGCCATTCATGAAAAGGTTCCCTGCCGAACAGCTGTTTTTTGCAGGGAGTAGAAAGCATTGGGGAACAGAAAGCAGGGGTCACAAACTGGTACAAACTTCCTAGTTCATATCGGTTTGTGGTTTGGTTTTTTGTTTGGCCATGAAACACAAACCGAACCACAAAAATGTGGTTCATGTCCATTACTATCTATATGCAGGGACTCCATGCCTGTGATTGGGGATCACTCACACCTGATCATTCTCAATCACAGGAATACAGCGGCTCCTACCTGGTGGAATGAGCTCCCAGAGGAGATCTGGGCCCTGCGGGACCTTATGCAGTTCCACAGGGCCTGTAAGACGGAGCTCTTCCGCCAGGCGCTCGAGTAGAAGCCGCTGCCGCCACTATCCTACCACCGAGATAGTATGTCATCGGCTGCCCTACGAAAGTGGGGCAGGTATGCCCAGGCAGAAGTCATAGACAGCATAGTGGGATGCTACTGAGATAGCTGGCCACCAAAGCTGGATGGTTATTCCCATCTTGGTTGAATGATATAGCACCGTGTTATAGGATGGTTTTTGGGGTTAAATATTGTATTTTATTGTATGTTTTATTGTATTTTAGATTCCGGCTTTGCCGCCTGTGAACCGCCCTGAGCCTTTGGGAGGGTGGTATAGAAATCCAACAAATAAATAAATAAAATAAATATGTAGGTGCTGTGCCCATGTGCATAGGAAGAGTGGAGCCAGTGAGCTTGGTTGTAAGCAAGAGTGGCGCCAGCATTCCTACTCCCATACCCTCTGCACATACTGGCCCTATTCATCAATATGTCACATGTACCAGACTACTAGGCAGGCCCGTAGCTACAGTGGGGCATCTTGGGGCCCGCCCCTGACTTACCTCCAATGCCTCCCCCAACTTCCCATCCAGTCCAGGCACAGCCTTGGGGGGGGGGTGCCCCTTGACACATTTAAAGGCCCCACGAATTTAAAAAATCCTGGCTACGAGCCTGCTACTAGGGTTGCCAGTTCCCTCCTGGCAACTGACAGGGCATGGAGGGACTTACCAGGAAAGTGAGGGAGGCCCAGCCAACATTGTTGGTAATGTGGTTGCATCACTTCCAGTGTGCACCAAAAACCATGTCATCATGCTGCAACATCTCAGTGGCACAGTGGTACTTGTTCAAAAGCTATATGTAAAAATGGTTTCTACCATAAAGGTTTTGCCCCAATTCCACACCATTGCCCAGATGTTGCCAGCGTGGTGATGTTACTTCCTATGCACGCCAGAAGTGATGTCTCCACATAGCAATCGCTTGGGTCTCCCTCCCTGTTCTGGTAAGCCTCTCTGCCAGCCAGCTGATAGGTGGCAGGGGATGGGGCCTAGTGGCAGGGGACCCCTGCCTCCACTAGGGGGGCTGGAAACCCTACAGATTATACTTATTTATTTTCTGCATTCCACCGGTCTTTTTATTGCTGTGCTGTAAGTGTATTTGTTAAATTCATCACTCCCACCTGACAATATTACATCAGCTCAAGATAATATGCTATTACTGATCTTTCCTTTGTACTGCAATAGTTTAAGAAATGGCAACAGGCTTCTGTGGAAATTCAAGGGGGGATTTTTATCCTAGCTCAGTCAGGCAGCAAAAAGTAACTCACCGAGTTGTGTTAATTGAGTCTTGTGTCACTGTTTTAGACCTCACTGGGAAAAGCTCTCGCTGAGGAGGCCAAAAACAAATCCCAAAGTCCAGCTGAAATCACTGTGATAGGGTCAGCTAGATGCAAGACAATTGTGAAGAAAAGATACCTAAAACAGCAAATAAATATACCTGACATGCTGGATGATATATTTACAAATTTACATTGCTATAATGACCAATATATTTCTCCAACAAGAGGACAGAATGTTAGAACCAACAATTAATCTCTCCTGCCCCCACCCTGGATACCTAATGAGCTTTTAGGACAAAGATGTTTCAGTCAGACAGTAGAAGTTTCATGACTAAAAGGGGGGGAGAAAATGTTTTGAGTGAAAGGTTAGTTATTACATTTTTAAAACAAATGAAGTATAACTCCACATTATCATGTTTCTCTGCAGCAGGAGAGAAATGAGCTTGTTCAAATTAAGAATTTATCACTGAAAAAAAGTCACTAAGTTAAAAAATGAACTTATGCTAAGGTAATGTAAATGAGCATGGCAATCTTCCTTTAAAAATGAGCCAATTCTATATTCTGCTACACCAAACAAGTACAATGTCATTGTTAAACAGCAGTATATATTGACGCAGATTTCCCAAGAAAGGAAAGAATCACTTGAATATAAATTAAAGCCTAAATGCTGCTAACATTCAGAAGATATACTCCACTTTACTTGCAGCAGCTAAAACAGTAGCTCAGAATATTATGGCACAGTGTCAGAAGAAAGACTAGGGCTGGAAATCAAAGAATGTTTGAGAGTTAAAAGGTAGGAAAACATCATAATTATTATTATTGGTGTAAATTAGATTTAGGGAAGGTGGCATGTCCAATCTTGTCAGATCCCAGAAGCTAGGCAGGGTTGGTACTTGGATGGGAGACCAGCAAGGAAAGCTCTGCAGAGGAAGGCAACAGCAGATCAACTCTGCTTCTCACTCGCCTTGGAAGCTCCTTGCTTGAGTCACCATAAGTTGGGTGTGACTTGATGGCACATACATACCTAATTAGATTGAAGAGAAAGTTATGAATGGCACTAGACCAAATTAAAAAATACACCCCCAGATGACCTTGTTGTGACCCCTTCCCAAACACCCTAATTTCAAAGTAAGGTTGACCTTACACCCTACTGTTTGTTGCTCAGTCATTGAACTATTGATCTGGGCCATGCTTGCTGGTGGCCTCAGCCACACACACATGTTCAGACCAGTCCATGATACAGAAGCATTTGAATGGTATTCTCAGGTCCCTGCCACACGGCAGGGAAAAAAGCGCCCAAAGCGCGGCTTTTAAAAGCCACACCGAATTAGAGACGCTGCGACGGGATCCCACGGATCCCCTGAGCCGCGGCGCTGTTGCTCCCCGGCATGATCAGATGCTGGGGAGAAAGCAACAGTGGGAAGGGGAGGCTGGCGAACTGCGCATGCTCACACATGTGCAGTTTGGCCAGGAGCCGGGGATGCACAGGCGCAAGGACGCGCCGGCAATCCCACGGCTGGGCTTGAGGCGCTCTTCTCCGAAGAACCACCTAGGTAGGTGGTTCTTTTTGGGTGCGGGGTTTTGGGCGGGAGGAACGGATCGGGGATGGAAAGGCAACAATTCCCAGATGTTGCCGTGGGATCGCGCCCATTTGCTCCGCCCCCGAGCCGTCCCTCTCCCGGCCCAAATCCACTCGTGTGACCGGGGCCTCAGCCGCCTAAATGGCCTGCATGGGAAAGAGAGATTCAGTAGCACTCCAGGTGGTCAGCAATGCTTATGTTGACCCTTAGGACTGATTCATGCATGCTCTTTCTGCACTAGATTCCTGTAGCATGAAGGAGAGATGTTTCATATGTGAACTGACACAGCTGAAAAGCTCTGCTTTGATTACTCTTTTCTATGTAAGCCATCACCTGAAGTTTCACTAATGAAGTGATAATCTACTATATGCGAACTAGGGATGCTGCAGATTTGTTATCAGATGTGTTTAACAGTAACATGTAACTGTGTACCACTGTGATGATCAGAGCAAATCCCCAGATGGAACAATTTATTAGCTTGTCAAACAGGTTTGCATAATCCCCCCCCCAAAAAAAAACTACTTGTGCCCAAAAGCACTACCAATCATGACAGCAGCCATTAATGTTGCTACTTAGACTAAAACTGAAAATTTATTTTTTAAAAACAGCATTTATTTATGACCGATTTACATAATTTTACATAATGACCAATTTACTTACCTTTAAAGTTCAGACGGTTTGGAACCGGTGCAGTTTATGCCGGCAGAAACGCGATCACACTTACCCTCCATTTTGCGGATCCCTTCGGTGTACGCCCGGTCACACGCTGCGGGCGTCGGCGTGTTTTTTTTAAAAAAAAAACAAAAAACAGTTTGAGCATGTGCATAGGCAGCCATTCACAGAATGGCGATCTTTGCGCATGCTCAACCCTCCCCCATTACATTTAAACTTTAAAGGTAAGGACTTACCTTTAAAGTTTAAAGCCCAAACTGGCCTCCCTTAAGTCCCGGACTCCTCCAGGAAGTTAAACTAAGGGCTTTTAAAAAAAAAACGCTTAGAGTAAAAAAAAAAAATGGCGGGGGGGAAACGGAAGCCTCAGGCTTCTGACGGAAATGGCTAGGCACCGGTGGAGAGCGATCAGACGCTGGGGTACATCGGAAGCCACCGTTGCACTCAGGATACCACCACTTGGGACCTAGTGGCAGAGTGCAACGTTGTAAAGGGCTTTACACCGGTTAGGGACAGGAGGCAGATGTGCCCCGTCTGAACGCCAGTGAGTACAACGGTTGGAACCGGCACCCTAACCGATGTAAAGCCTGATGACTGATCTGTCTATTTAAAGGAGGGTAAGTGTGATCGCGTTTCTGCCGGTTCCAACCGATGCAGTTTATGCCGGCAGAAAGCCCCCGTCTGAACGCACCCAAACAGTTGTCTGCTGAGCAGATCAGTGGCTCAACAAGGGGGAGTTGCAGAATTCAGATGGGCTGCAGAAGAATGCACCTGCTCAGAAAAGCCAATTGCACTGTAATGCACCTTTCACAAGGTATACGCTGGTCCCTGCCACACGGCAGGAAAAGCAACGGGCGAAGTGTGGCTAATCTGAGCCGCACCAAAGTTGAGACGACTCGGCGGGATCCCATGGTTCCCCCGAGCCGCGGCGCCGTTGCTCCCCGGCACGATCAGATGCCGGGGAGAAAGCAACAGTGGGAAGGGGAGGCTGGCAAACTGCGCATGCTCACACATGCGCAGTTCGGCCAGGAGCAGGGGATACGCCGGCGCAAGGACGCGCCGGCGATCCCACGGCTGCACTTGCCGTGGCCCGTCAGCATGAACCACCCAGGTAGGTGGTTCTTTTTTGGTGCGGGGTTTCGGGCAGGAGGGATGGAACGGGGACAGCCGGGCAATGATTCCCAGATGTTGCCGTGGGATCGCGCCCATTTGCCGCGCATCCGTTCCATCCCTCTCCCGGCCCATTTCCTCGCGTGTGACCGGGGCCGCTGAAGCGACCTGTCAAAAAGCATCCAAGAGTTAACAAGCAGACCAACAGTCCATCCAAAATAGGCCCCCTGGATGTGAGCTGAACCAGCACATGTTCAAGCAGCCCTAGTGTGAATCAGGATTATTGCAGGAGTCAATCTTATTAAATTATGAGTTAATATTATCAATTAATTTCTGCCCAATTTCTAAGCATCATTGATGTTTTAAGTGAGATCAGTATAGATACAGAGTCTTGGAATTATCTGATTCTTTAGAATACCAGTGTTTCTTTTGTGAATAATAACTGGAGAAACATCTTTTTTTTTTTTTAACTTTAGACTTTATATCCCGCTCGAACCCCCTTTCTCAGGGGGTCTCTGAGCGGCTTACAAGTGGTGCTAATCACACAAATGTTCCCTAACTAGGGCCACAGAGTATGTAGGGGTGGGACTACCTACCGGCACCCCTGTAGTGGTGGTTGGTGTGCTCGTTCGTTCTCGGCTTGGCATTCCAATCGTCCCCAGCGGGCTCCAGTTCGACGATCTGGCGATAGTTCTTCTTTTCTCGGAGCATGCGACTCACGCCTTCCTCCGGGCCAGCAACGTTTTTCTGGCTCTGCTGCGCCAGCGCCCGACGTCATCACGCACCCGTCTCAACGGCAGTCGCTAGGATGTTTTTTTCCTTCTCTCCTGACCGCCAGGGATTGCTCCGCCGCTGCCGCCGCCACCGCCTCGCCGCGCCACGCCACCTCCGTTTTTCCTGAAGCCGATGTCTTGTCGCCGCCGCTGCCGACCACCACGTTAGGCAGGGTACCCCCCACCCTACTAAGGGTGGGTACCCATTTATCTACTTGCAATTAATTGCTTTTGAACCGCTGGGTGGGCGGGAGCTGGGATAAAGGTCGAGAGCTCACCTCGACCGCGGTGGTACTCGAACAGCCATAGTGGCTGGCCGAGTGATGTTATTAATGCAGGCGTTTTACTGCCTGCGCCACCGCTCCCTCTGCTAAGATTGCCTTTTCTGTTGGGGCTGGCACATGCAGTGTGTTTGGGGAAACCATGTGCCTCTTTCAGGCGAGCCCCCTGCAAACACATCTCAATCCTGTTTCCACCTCAACGCCAGATCCCCAATAGGCCTCTGTGCAATGTATCTCCAATGAAGCAGCATTGTCATTGCCAATGGCAAGGAAACAAGCAAACAAGCAAAATCAGGATTTGAAACCAGCCAGGTGGAATACGTGTTTTTGAGGGCTACCTGCTGTGGTGTTCCATAAGGCCGTCCGTTGTAGTTTTGCTTCTCTAATGGGAATAAGGGATGAACAGTCTAAAGTTACTTCATCTTTGAATTAGTATCCCCACAGTTACTCTTGGGCAATAAATAACTCTGCCGATCTACAGTGCTTTGTGTATGCTTTCAAAAACAGAGCAAGGGAACTTGTCTCAACTTCTACTGCAGAAGGCATAAGGGGCTGTGATGCTCCATACCTTCACATAAAACACTTGTCAGTTCTCCAGATGAAATTATTGAAACATAGCATTTCCCCCCACAGCTGGGCCATTTAATTAATCTGGCAATAGCTTGTCAGGCTTGCAACCTCCAGTTATCTCACACTGTTCATCCAATGTGGTTCATGTAGCCATGCAAGTAACTCAGCAACAACCAAGAAAAGAGCAGCCAAACTATTACAAAACTGTCCACAGCTGGGTAACAGCAGTTTGCAAAGCCCCATTGTGTGTGATAATTCAACAAATATATGGAATATAATATATTCCAGGAGTCTGAACTAGAATGGAAAATAGATTCCAGGGTCTATCCTTTGTGAGCCCCTCATTTTCTCTAAGAGCTGGGCTGTTCGCTTGCTTGTTTTTGGTGCAGACAAATCATTAAGTGTCTGCAGAGAATCCTGGGTTCTTACAAAGTGGGATCTGAAAGGCCAATCCAGATGAGCTTCTGGGCACCACAAAAGCCAGTTCCACTTTGTCCCTGGCTAAACCTATGCTTGAATTTTAAACCTTTCCTATTTTTTGATATCCCTGGAACAAAAGGTAATCTGTAGTCCACTGCATAGTTCAATGCGCAACTCAGTCCAACTCAGTCCATCATAGTTTTAAACCAGAAATAAGTTTTATTCCTTTCAAAATTAAGCTTTACAAAGACCTTAATCATGGTTAATCAAACTTAACTGTTTCAATATGGTTAAATATCTATGAGCTATTACAGAATTATCTCCTCGGATCTCATCTTGTTATGTCCTTGTTGTGTCGCCCATCAGCCATTGCTTCTTCATTGTTGAGGGGCCTAACTCACCTGTGTCTTTGCATTTCCCTCAGTGACGCCTTGCTGGGCTGTGACGTTCCTCGCTGAGGCTCCTCAGGGCTCATGTAGACATTAAAACACTTCAAACATAGTAGTGTTAAATCCCCTAGGCAATAGTGTTTGTTTGTTTGTTTGTAGCTGTTGACATCTTCATACACATACCAGTACGGTAACGGTTAGAATCTGGAAGATCTCGATTCAAATCTCCACAAAGTTGCTAGGTAAACTTGGGACAGTTATTCTTTCTCAGTTTCACCTGCCTCACAGACTTGTTGCTAAAATAAGGTAGGGGTTACAGAATCCTGTAGACTGCCACAAGCTCCTTGAAGGAAGGGCGAGGTAAAAATGTTCTAAGTAGATTAAACCTGTATTTACTGTCTCCAAAACCAGGGCTATTTTTGGGCAGGAACGCACAGGAACGGAGTTCCGGCTGGCTCCTGAGTTGGCCACACCCAGCAGGAACTCATTAGCATAATAGGCCACACCCAACAGCAGAAACTCATTAGGATTGGCTACATTAGGGGTGTGTGGCCTAACATGCAAAGGAGTTCCTGCTACAAAAAAAGGCCCTGGGTTTTGACAACAAACAAGGTAAACAGAATAATGAGGGGGGAGGCTGCCAAACTGCGCATGCTCGGGCATGCGCAGTACGGCCGGGGGCCGGGATGCGGCGGTGCAAGGACGCGCCGCCGATCCCACAGCCCGGCCTGAGCCGCACCAATGGATGCAACCACCTAGAGAGGTGGTTCTTTTTTACGGCGCAGTATGGGCTGTTGGGACGGATCAGGGACGGAGACGGCACGCTCCCCAGATGTTGAGGCGAGATCGTGCCTGTTTGCTCCGCCCCAGTTCCGTCCCGCTCCCGGCCCAAATGGGCTCGTATGAACAGGGCCTATGTAAACAGAATAAGAAGCAAAAGGTGGGTGTGGCTGGATGACCATACTTCTGGCAACACGGGGCTGCAGCCTAATATGCTAATGTGCTGTAGTGTCAGGGTGTGGCCTGATATGCTAATGAGTTTCAGCTGTTGGGTGTGGCCCATTATGCTAATTAGTTCCTGCTGGGCTTTTTCTACAAAAAAAGCCCTGTCCAAAACACATATTTTTGTCTTTATACATTTGCTAACAATTATACTTCTTGTGGGTCCACTTCTCATTTGCCTGAAATGTGCTTTACTCCTCTGAGGTTTTCTTGAAAACATTTAGTCAATCCATCATGCGATTCTTCTGGCAAATTCAAAGTTAGATAAAACTATATTAGATAATAAGAAACTCATATTAATCATGCAGGCTTTTTTTTTCCTTTTTCAAAACAGTGAGCTATAAAAAAAAGCAAGCACTATCCATCTTTGCCTGGTATATAAATCTCCTTGCAAACATAGCCTCTCCAAGTAATTTTAAATGGAATCCAGCTAATTTCTCTTTCCTATCATTGGAGTGCTCTTATTGCCATGACAACTAATAAGCGCTCAAACTTCAGGTCAAGGTTGATTGCTGAAGATGCTGTTTTGGAACCTGCTGAGTTGCTTCCCAATAGACTTCAAGTACAGGCTTTCCATCTTGTTAATGATGTATGCATTCATTACCCAATATTTGGCAATATTAGTTAATCAAGGAACCTATTACCAGTGATTAAAGGAGTATCTGAATGTGTAATCATAGATGTGGAGTCAAGCCTGTATATTTAAGTTTTATATAAAACCTTGAGCTAGAAAGACAACATCCTAGCATCAAATCTGCCCAGGTCCAACTATGATGGAAAGGATGTTAATGGTAAGTTTATATGATGGAAGAAAAAGTCAGCAAGTCCTTTTCTCTAGACAAGGCTAAGAACTAAGGCTCCTCTGAAAGTTTCCTTGCAAACTTTTGGGGTGTGAAAATAATATTTGTGAAAATAGCATGTATCACCAGCTTCCTAGGATGGGAAACCTCTATTAGGTACATTTTAACTCCACTCTTTCTCCAAGGAGTGCAGAAGAACATACATTTTACACATCCAGTAGGTTAAGGCTGGGAGAAAGTCCTCAGGAACGGAAGAAAATGTTAGTGATAGATTTGTGTGTTTTTGCCAGGGGATAAAAAAGTTCACATTTTAATTCTTTCTGAACACTTGGATATATGCCATCTGGGCCTGGTGATCTGTCAGTTTGTAATTTGTCCATCAGTGTTAGGACCTCCTCTTTCATCACCTCACCTCAATCTGACAGGTCTTTCGACAGCCATCCTGAAATTGTCAGTTACGGAATGGGCAAGCACCTCCCATCTTACACAGTAAAAACAGAGGCCAAAAATGTGCTCAGCTTCTCTGCCATTTCCCTATCATCCTTTAGTAATTTGTTCACCCTTTGGTCATCCAAGGGCCCCACTACCTCCCTGTCTGGTTTTCTGCTTCTAATGTATTTGAAGAATTTTTTATTGTTGGTCTCTATGTTTTTTGCAGTATGTTCCTCATAATTCCTTTTTGCCTGTCTGATCACTAACTTGCATTTTATTTGCCAAAGCCTGTGCTCCCTTTTATTTACTTCACTCAAACTAGCCTTCCACCACTTAAAGGAATTCTTCTTGCCTTTTACTGCTTCCATTACTTTGGCAATTTGACCCTCCTTACCTTTCCTTTCAGTTTCTTCTTTGCAAGTCCCTTCATTTGAGAGAAGTTAACACTTCTAAAGTTAGATGTGGTTATGCTGATCTTTTGGGGGAACTCTCTATTTACATAAATGCTAAACTTAGGCCCCGGTCACACGGGAGGTTTTGGGCCGGAAGAGGGACGGATCGGGGGCACAGCAAACGGGTGCGAGCACACTGCAACATCTGGGAATTGGCATGCACCCGTCCCCGATTCGTCCCTTCTGGCCTAAAACCCGCTGCAAAAAAAACCCCAAGTAAAAGGTAGCACCAACCTGGAACGGTGCAGTAAGTGTGGCCGTGAGATCGCCGGCGCGCCCATCTGCAGGAGCAATCGAGGTTCCCGCCCGAACTGCGCACGCGCACACATACGCCGTTCGGCTGCCTCGCTCTCCCTGCAGTGGCTTCCCCCCGGCATCTGATCGTGCCGGGGAGCAACTGCGCGGCGGCTCAGGGGATCTATCTGATCCTGCCGCTGCATGTCTCTTTTGGTGCGGCTTTAAAAAGCCACACTTCGGCAGTTCTTTTTCCCCCCGTGTGGCAGGGGTCTTAATAGTATTACAGTCACTGTTCTCAACTGGTGCTATCGCATTTACATCTCTCACCAAATCTTGAGCATTTCTTGGGACCAAAACCAGGATTGCCTCCCCCTGGTGGGTTCTGTGACCATCTACTCCATGGCACAGTAATTGAGAGTATCTAGAAACCCAATTTCTTTCTCCTGACTTGAACACATATTGATCCAATCAATGTTTGGGTAGTTAAAATTGCCTTCTATGTCACAGTTATTTTATCTACCTGCTTTCCTTAATTCTTTTGCTGTTTTTAAATTGTCCTCTAACATTTGAACTGGTGGACGATAACAAACTCCCAGTGTAAAGCTTCCTTTTGGGCCCACTATTTCCACCCATAGCATTTCTGTAAGAGATCCAGTTTGGTATAGTGGTTGAGTGCGCAGACTCTAATCTGGGAGAACCAAGATTTGATTCCCCGCTCCTCCACTTGCAGCTGCTGGATGATCTTGGGCAAGCCATAGTTCTGTCAGAGCTGTTCTCTCAAGGACTGTTGTCTCAGAGCTCTCTCAGCCCTGCCTACCTCACAGGGTGTCCGTTGTGGGGAGGGGAAGGGAAAGGAGTTTGTAAACCGCTCTGAAACTCTAAGTGAAGGGCAGGGTATAAATCCAATCTCTTCTTTTCTTCTTCTAAGTGAATCTTTTTCTCTTAGATTTTCAGTTTTACTGTACTGTATACCCTCTCATACAGAGCCACTCCACCTCCGACCCTTTCCTACCTATCCTTCTGATATAATTTATATCCAGGACTCATTGTATCCCACTGATTATCCCCATCCCACCAAGTTCCTGACTTGAACACACATCAGTGTTTATGTCCTGCTCTGACACTAAGCATTCCAGCTCCCGTATTTTACCTCAGACACTTCTAGCATTTGCATATAAACATCTATAATTTTCCAGACATGTTAGGCCTGCAACCTTCTTCCTGTGGCCTCTAGACCTTGTCAGGCAGTCAATATTGTTTGTCACCCTCTTAGTGACCAATCCTAATCCATTTCCCTCTAGAACAGTAACAGCTACCCCTTCATCACTTAGAGATGAGCCACCCTGAACCAGAGACATTTCATCTCCTGTCAGCTTTCCCATAAGATTTAGTTTAAAACTGCTCTGCCATCTTTTTGAATTTAAGCACCATCAGCCTGGTTCCTTCTTGGGACGAGTGGAGGCAATTTCTTTTGTACAGGTCCTGCTTGTTCCAAAAAGCATCCCAATGCTTAACAAACTTAAACTCTTCCTCCCTACACCATCATCTCATTGATGCATTTAGACTCCTAATTTGTGCCTGTCTAGTTGGCCCTGCACATGGAACAGGCAGCATTTCTGAGAAGACTACATTGGAGGTCCTGGCCTTGAGTCTCCTGCCTAGCAGTCTAAATTTTTCCTTCAGGACCACATTAGGGATGTGCATTCGGTTCGTCCAAACCAAATGCACCCCTGAAAATGGCCCATTCGGCCCCTTTTTGGGCAGCCGCAAGCTGATTCAGATTCTCTGATCTGAATCAGCCCACCGCCGAAAGCTGCCACCAAAATTCAGCGGCAATTCAGCAGCAATTCGGCAGCAGCCCGAAAAGTGGCCACCAGCCAGGGAAAGCAGCAGGGAAAGGCAGCAAGAGCCTCTTGCTGCCTTTCCCGCCTAAACTGGCCCTTTCCCGCCTCTTCCCTGGTTCCAGGGAGGAGGGGGGGAGGCCAGTTTCAGCCAATTGCTGCCATGCATTTGCAGCTTGCAAATGCAAATGCATCTGCAGCATGCAAGGTTGGTGGTGTTGCTTTGCAGGAAAGTCAGTGTGGCAAAGACTATCCAGCTGTCTCTTGCTGCGAAGTCTGGAGGAGTCCCAGGGAAAGCATCTTCTTGACTTCGAGGCGAGCATCCCAAGCAGTCCATTCTGCAGTCCATCTGATCTTACAGGTGAAGTGAGGTGACAAGCTAGGGGGGTATCAGGGAGGAGAGAGGTTAGCTAAGGTTGTGTGGAACCTACCCCCACCTATCCTTCATTCCCAGTTTCCCTGGGTCGGGGGTGGGGTAAGCCTGTCTTGAAGCTGTTGAATGCAGTAATGCTGTACAGGTTGGCAGGCAAGCAGTGGCAGGCACAGGATTCTTTCACCAGGCTGGCACTACTGCATTCAATGCACTGATTCTGCTGCCCTTTCAGAAAGGCCCCCATTGACAGAGATTCTCATAAGATCATAAGAGAAGCCCATGTTGAATCAAACCAATGGCCCATCCAGTCCAACACTCTGTCACACAGTGACCAAAGATACCAGCTGCCATTGGAGGTCCACCAGCAGAGCCAGGACATACTAGTTGAGCTAGTGTTAATTGGCAGAGATTCTCTGATGTTATATAAGATCATAAGAGAAGCCCATGTTGGATCAGGCCAATGGCCCATCCAGTCCAACACTCTGTCACACAGTGGCCAAAAATACCAGGTGCCATCAGGAGATCCACCAGCGGGGCCAGGACACTATTAGCCCTCCCACTGTTGCCCCCCCCCCAGCACCAGAGCATCACTTGCCCAAGAGACCAAGAGTTCCTTATTATCTATAGCTACTAGCCACCAGCCACTGATGGACCACTGCTCTGCTCCAGCCTCCATATGTTTGTCAAATTCCATCTGGAAGCTGTTCATGCCAGCCACCACAACCACCTCCACCACCTCCTCCTGTGGCAGTGAATTCCATGTGTTAATCACTGTTTGGGTGAAGAAGTGCTTCCTTTCATCTATTCTAACTTCTAACCCAACTGCTCAGCAATTTCATTGAGTGACCATGAGTTCTTGTCTTTTGAGAAAGGGAGAAAAGTAGTTCTTTCTCTACCTGCTCTATCCCATGCATAGCCTTGTAAACCTCTTATCATGTCACCCCTCAGTCATTGTTTCTCAAAGCTAAGAGCCCCAAGCACCTTAACCTTTCTTCATAGGGGAAGTGTCCTTCTCTTATCATTGCAGTTGCCCTTTTCTGCACTTTTTCCAATGCTATAAATATCCTTTTTGAGGTGTGTGTGGTATGAGTGGTTCAATGAGGTTGCACCATCAATTTATATAGGGCAGGGCATGTATAAATGTTGTTTTGGCGTTTCTGTGTGGCACTGTGGCATGCTTGTTCTGGAGTGTGACACTTGTTGTCATGGCAAACAAGCACCTCCCAAGACAGTTCACTTTCCCTGAGATTATTTGGGAGAGTCTGACTGCTGGGTGCTGCTTGCTTGCCTGCCTTAAGTGCTTCTGGCTGTGTTTCCCCATTGGAAACAATGGATGTAACCTGTTTGGGTGTCCACAGAATTGGACCCACTGGTCCAATTTCTTTGGGACATAGGGGTTTATGTGGGGAGAGGCTACCAAATCTACCCTGAAAATTTTGAGCCTCTCCCTCAAACCCCCCTCCCCCCCACAACCGCTAACAGCACCGTGGGAGAAAAGTAACTTTTTCACACCATAGAGAACAATGGAGGGGATGGGGGCAACCTGTTTGAGGGCTCGTAGAATTGAACCCCCTGGTACAATCTTCTTGAAACTTGGTGAGTATCTTGGGGAGAGACTCCACCATCTACCCTCTCCCTCATACCCCCTCCCCTCCATCCCCCAGAATATACCCTATGTTTTCGCCATTGACTTCAAAAGTACACAGGGTATAATGGGGCCGAAATTGACATTCAGCTGGCAGGCTTGTATTGCCGAAATTGACATTTGGGAGTCTTCCTGCTGGCCGAAATTGATTCGGCCCAATTGGGCTGAATTTGTGGGGTTTTTGCACACCCCTAAACCACATGACTACATTTCCCCTCATCATTGATGCCAACATGTGCCACGACCACTGATTCCTCCTCAGCACTGTCTACCAGCCTATCTAGACCACATGCAATGTCCACTACCTTTGCACCAGGCAGGCAAGTCACCATGTGGTCAGTACATGGGTTTGCAACCCATCTATCTACATGCCTAAGGATTAAATCACCAACTACCAAGAGCCTTCCTCCCTTCCTTGGTGTGAAAGGTTCACCAAGTGTAATAGGAGTCCCTTCTGAGGGAACATTCCCCCTTTCTTCAGCACAGTGCCCTGCTTCCCTTTGAACCTCATGCTCTCTGACAGTTATGAGGCTGCCATTCTCATAATGGGGCACATCTAACAAGTCCCTTATAAATGTGCCTAACTGATTTTCTCTTCTTGCACCGATAGCCATACACGTTGCACTCAGTGCAATACACTGAATAGCCCCCAACCCCCTGCTGGCATTCTACTTCCATAATTGCTTTTTTTAAAAAAATCTCTTTTTAAAATAAGTTTCCTATTTATGTAGATCTGTTTGTGAAAAGTGTGCTTACCCTTTTAGGGATGTAGAGTGACTAGAGCCCCAGCTCCCTCACCATGCTGCTAAAGTTACACATCTGCTAAACTCGCTTGTTTATTCCCTTATTCCAGAAACTTGTCATTGGAGCTGGGACACTTCTGCACTGGAGTGGGGCCAACTACCTCACAGAGCTGGGGCCTGCTTGTAGGATCCCTAAATAAACAGCTTAGGCCAAACTTCCACACCCCACTGGAGCCAATGACACAAATTGGGAGCTAACCAATAAAAGAGAATGAGTGAGTCAGCCTCTGGCTATTTAACAATAGGTATTACTGAAGGAGAGCTGCTCAGATAGGAGCTCCTCTCCTTTCCAGACTGCCTTTTACTTGAAATGTTAATTTAATTTCAAATGTTAATTTAGCTCTTCTAGGCTTGGATTAAAGGGGACTGTAGCTGAATAGCCTCAACAGTTACAGGAGGTATCTAACTGCTTATTTTCTTGTAGGAAAAAAACCTTCTTTAAAGAATGTGAGAATTAGCTTAAAACGTTAAATTTCATTTAAAATTTGGCTCCTTTAAAAAAAAACATAGCTGTATTTAAACCGTAGCTGTAGTTTGTTTTATTCCCCCCCCCTTTCTAGTACAAATATTTGCCTAAATTTTAGCCTTATCTGTGAACTCACTATCCCTAGTTTCTGGTATTAGTACTTTAATCTATAGGTATAATAAGATGTAATAAGATTTAAAGTGATATTAGAGTTTAAGCTAGCCCTGTGATCTCAGTTTTAATCCTTGTCCTTTGTTTGACCCTCTGTTTAACCCTTCCCACACTGCAGTAAAACTAGCTAAGATCCTGTGAGCCGGATTAGTACTAAAATTAGCTACACCTGAGTAGTTTGAGCAGCTAAAACACTGAGAAGTTACAAAATGTTGGTACCTGGAGGTATTTTTTTAACAGTTTGCCCTCCTTACTATTTTAACCCTTTTTTCTTAGCCTGTCTTAATTAGGTATGGGCATGAACCAGCTCACAAACTAAATTTTGGCTGGTTCATGGTTAGCAAAGTCAAGTTCATGACAGGTCAACTGGCACAAACTGTACATGAACTTTCAAGCTGTTTGTGGAGGTTCATGCTGGTTTGTGAGCAGCTACATTTCCAAACAGACTGTCTGCTCAATTAAAATGTTTACACAACTTCAAAGGAACAACTTGCAGGGTGTGTAGAGGAGCATCTAGGGGAGGTCCCCTAAGACTGATGTTTCTAGCTTGCACAGGATCTCTTCTATACATTCCTGACAGGCGGTCATTAGCAGGCAGTCATCTCGACAAGTGCAGGTTCTGGAAGTTGAGGAATGTATAGAATGGATCCTGTGTAAGCTAAAGACATCAAAGTTGCAGGGGACCTCCCGTGGATTCTCCTATATATGTCCTCCAGGTTTGGTGTCTCTATCTTGCACAGGATGCATTCTATACACTCCTGAACCTGAACAGGTGGTCATTCCCCAGAAAACACTTTCCCAGGGACACCTTCTTTGGGGGCTGTAACTCAGACCCCAAAAATCCAGTCCTTACCAAACTTGGTTGGCAGGTAAATGAGAGTGAGCCTGAGACCTCCTGATAATTTGGTGTCTCTAGAACATTGGGGGGGGCATTCTAGCAAACCACGAATCTCATAAACTGAACCAGCTCATTTGGCCTCTAAAAGTTTGTGACTGTTTGTGGTTTGTGAACTGGGCATGCCACGAACCATAAACCAGACTGCAGTTTCCTCATTTGTGCCCATCCCTAGTCTTGACAGAACTGTATATTAAAAAACACACAGACACCTATATATGACACTTACCCTCTCCTTGCTCATCTGCTAAACTTGCCTGTTTATCCCCTTGTTCCAGACACTTTGTCACTGGAGCTGACACTTCAGCACTGGAGCTGGGCCTGCTACCTTGCAGGGTCAGTCTGAGTGGGTCAGTCTGCATACCCTATTCATATTAGTGAAAGAATCAGAATGCTTAGCTTCTCCCCTCCCTCCAGAAGTCTTCATTGGCTCTGGGAAAATTTATTCCTGAGGTCACAGGAGGCAAGTGGACTAATAGACATGTGGGTTGGGAGTCTGCAGTGGAGACAGGAAAGATAGCTCCCTCTTGCCTTTTCTATCCTTAGAGCTCCTCTAATAAGTGGAGGAAGGGTCCAATTTCACTCCTTTCCCCCTACTGACTAAAGCCTCCCAGCCTGTCTAGTTATTACTGCATATGGGTCCTGTGACCTCAAGAATAAAATTTCCAGCAGTTGAGAAGGACTGGGGAGGGGAAAGCCAGCAGATCCACTATCCATTTATGATCCCTGTATGGAATCCAAGTCAGAATGTGTGTACAACTTGCATGTATACAGCTCACACACAGACTGCCACATGTGCAATGTATTCTGTTTTGTTGCATGGACAAAGCTCTAGGGGAAAAAAATATTCTTAACAAGGCTAGGTTTAACTGAATGATGAAGTACCTGGATATGCTATGAAGCTTGTTGCCTGTACACTTGAAAAAATATATTTACCTACCTTATTTGTTTACCTATGTTTGCATTTTTTGCCCACGCAAGTTTTGTTATGCTGTAATTAAAGGAAAATCCCAAACATATTTGAAAGTTGTGCATATCTTTGAATTCTAAGGTACACAATACCTTCGAACACCTAGATCTTATACATTTTGTTTTCTTAGGGAAAATAGGAGGGGGGGAAATTACTTGGGGGAGTTTTATCATAGTCAGAGAAATAACCCCGAGCTGGAGCTATGATTAGAAAGCCTCTTTCAAAAAGAAGAAAAAGATTAAGGATTAGCTGTATGATAGCAAGACACCTGATTACCAAGCAAGTGACTTGGGCTCCCAGAAAAAAAGGTGGCTGAAATGAAAAGGGAGGGGGGATGAACTGGTGGACATTTCAAGAGATGAAAGAGAGGGACTGCTGAATAATGATCCAGTGTTCAAAATGGAAATCTTATTAGACTGCCTAAGGGAACAGAGAATGGAGGCTGATAAACAGTTGGAAGAAATTAACAAGAGCGACTGTCTTGAGGTTTAATGATTAGAAGGAGATCTATAAGCAGGTTAAAGGAAGCACACAATAGCCAGGAAACCTTAATATTGGCTGCAAAATAATCACAATTAGCATGCAGAAGGTGTTAGGTATGTCTGCTTGAAGTGCAGAAGAGGATGGGGGAGCCAGGTGGGCAGCAAGGAATATGAAAGGAGAGCTCCTAGCAAAGAACAGGCTCATTAGACCTACAATGTGGCCTGTTGAATGAAAAATGAAATTAATTTGTTGCTAATTAACACCAGTTTGAAGACTGAAAGGTCAGGATTGAAAACACCTTGAAGTTATATATCAGGTTTGGTTAGTGATTCTTTTACTGCCCACCTCTATTTTCTACCAGAAACCTAAGTTCTTTCCATGGAGATTGGTCATAGGATATCGTTTTGAGGACTAAATTGCATAACAATACCTCATTTAGTTTTCCATTGTTGGTTACAGCAGTAACTGATCCTTTCTGCTTGATTTCAACCTCAATCACTAGATTTCCACATATGCCATAGTTCTTATGCAAGAGGGCATGCCACAATTATTCCTTGCTCCCTGGGTATGCTCATTTATATGCCCGCCTTTCTCCTGAGCATCTCAGAACCCATGGCAGGTAGCCACCTAAAAACATTTTTTATATAAAAGATATATAAACTTTAAAGCTAGTCTGTGCCCAACTACCTTTTGCAAGAGTGCAAGGCATAGCACAAGGTATTTCTCCTGATACAATTTCAAAAATGCAATTACATGAAATCCTGTGAACCATCCATTGTAAATCCCATTGCTTCTATATGCACATTGCTGTTTCATTAGTACTTCTATTAAATTGCCATGAGTTGGTCTTGCCATAGTGCTAATGCTTGCATAGGCAGAACTTCAGTGAGTATGTTTTCCATTCCACTCTTGCACTGCTGGATCTAATCCCAAATATCTTGAGCATGGAAGATCTATGAGGATTTTTGGTAGTGATTCCTAGCCCCTTCACAAAAGTGTAAATCTCAAAGAACTCTATAGGGTTCTTTGGTTTTGCTAGAGACAGCTTGGTGTTGTGGTTAAGAGCAGCAAACTCTAATCTGGAGAACTGTGTTTGATTCCCCACTCCTGCACATGAAGCCAGCTGGGTGACCTTGAGTCTGTTGTGGGGAGAGGAAGGGAAGGCGATTATAAACCACTCCAAGACTCCTTCAAGTTGTGATGAGTTCTTTCCATGGAGTATAAAACCAACTCCCCCCCCTCCTCCTCCTTGGAAGGCATGATAGTTAGCCCCAGGGCTTTTTTTGTAGAAAAAGCTCAGCAGGAACTCATTAGCATAATAGGCCACACCCAACATCAGGAACTCATTAGCATATTAGGCCACACCCTGACAGCACAGCTCATTTGCATATTGGGCCACACCCCCGTGTTACCAGAAGTGAGGTCATCCAGCCACACCCACCTATTGCTTCTTATTCTCTTTACCTTGTTTGTTGCCAAAACCCAGGGCTTTTTGCATGTTAGGCCACACACCCCTAATTGTAGCCAATCCTAATGAGTTTCTGCTGTTGAGTGTGGCCTATCATGCTAATGAGTTCCTGCTGGGCGTGGCCAACTTGGGAGCCAGCCGGAACTCCATTCCTGTGCGTTCCTGCCCCAAAATAGCCCTGGTTAGCCCTCTGAAATGAATTCATAACTTTTTTTTCACCACAATTCAATGCAAGGAAGGTCACTGAGTTTAGATTCTGTCTGTCATGCAGACTTTCCAATGCCAACATTCTTAGCAGGGTTTTTACATCAGCGCTGTGAGCAGATAATGCCAGCACCAATGTTAGGATAAAAGAACAGTATTCCTGCCCAACCTGCACATGGGTGTGGGGTGTTTGTTTTCTTTTCTACATTCCCTTAGGCTCTCTAATAGGATATTTTAGCAGGTTCCATTTATTGGCTTCACTGGGGCCTCTTATCAAAAAATATGCAAGTATACAGATTTATGGAAACAGATGAAGCCTTTTTGATTGATGTGTACATATATTGATTTATGCAGACATGCATTAAAGTAACCAAGATAAATCTTTAAGCATTTGCAAAATATTTCAGGTTAATGCTCTAGAGTAGAAATTGATCCTTTCTACATGTATTAAAAATGAGAGGAAAATCTCTTAAGATTGCTGGTGCTGATTTGGGGGCTTTCTGGACACAAAAAAAAAATGGTTACAAGCAGCAAAATCTGAAACACACAAAGTTTATCATCTCACCTTTTATATACTGCTTTAGTTGAGCACAGGAAAAATAGGATTAAAAAGTAATTCAAAAGCATGATACTGAGAGATCACATAAGGAGTGAGAAAATGAGAAAATTAAGAAGACCTTAATTAGGAAGGTTCTTCTTCCTTCAAAATTCCTGAGCAAATATTAGAGACCCAAGTACAAACACAGCATAAATGAAAAGAATGCCAACATTTCAATAAATCCACCACTGTAAAAAGAGCACTGCCTCGGATGCTGTTTCCAGTTATTTTTGGGACATTTTATAGCTAATTATGTCCACGACTGTAGTTATCTTGCATAGTAAGAGTCAGAAGCCACCAAGAAGCCATAGTGGGGCCCCTTAATTTGGAAATACCATCCTACCCCACAAAATTTCCCCCTTCAGGATTCACTAAGATCTCACGGGTTTGAGAAGGCCAATTTCCCCTCTCTTTTTCCTAAGCTGTTCTCAACCAGGAACTCTAGAACATCTGTTGGTTTGGCTCATGAACTGTTTGTTAGTCATTAACAAGGACCTGGTTTTTTGACGATATATCTGATAGCTCATCATCTATTTATTGGCGTTTGATATGCTGCTTTCCTAGCCATATAGCACAACTGGTTTCTTTGCACATGGATATTCTCATAATGTGAACACCCACTGAATAGAGGAATCAGATCTCCAACTTCACTATATTCCAGGCTTCCCCAAATACAGGTGTTTGTGTGTGGGGGGGAGTAGAAGCCCTCTCTCAGGTTAACTAGATGAGGGCTTCATATCTTCTGCTAAAATATATATATATCATTCTGTTTTGAGAAGCCTTCCCAAAACAAAGCTATGAGGGTGGATTGGAAACCTACTTGCTAGGAGTGGGCTTCTAATCCACCCACTCTGCCAGCATCTCAGGAGCCACCTGGCTCATATCATTAGCAAGAGAAATCAGTGTCAGCCCCCAGATTGCTGCCAGTTTGAATGGATAACCTAATGCCGACTGTTGGTGCTACTGGGATGAGTGGCCCCTTCAGCCCGTGCCCGTCGTGTCACAAGGGCCACTCAGCTGGGCTTGTTGCAGGGGCATTTTCTCTTCTGAGGCTGCTCTTGGATTGGGGGGGTGGGATAGAAACCCACTCCTAGAGTAGGTGTTGTGTCCACTGACCGCCACCAGAGGCCAGCGAATACCCCAGAGCTTGACTCTGGAAGAACAATGGGGACAAGGCTCCTGGTCTCTCCACGGAGGGACCAATGGGATGTTGGCGGGAGATTCAAACCCACCAACGGGACCTAGGGGGTGTCCCCCATATGTGTATATAGTTGGTTCACGGGCCGTTACCCTTTGTCTTTGTTGTGTAGCAGTGAAGCGTGCAGGATGTTATGCGAGCCACAGCGGCCTCGCCATGCGGTTAACCCACTACACAATAGTAGGTTTCAAGTCCACTCCCCATGATGGTAATGGCCACTCATAAGTTTAAATCAACAACATCTTTGTGTGCGCACACACACACACACACACAGAGTTCTGTGAAAACCCAATGCAAACCAGTTTGGCAGGCATTTGTGGCTATTCAGTATGAACTGAACAGATCAGATAATCAACTCACATCTGATCTACACCTTCAAATATGTTAAACTTCACTGTCAAATGTATTCACTTGCACATTCATTTCCCCATACCAGCTGTTTCCACACAGAGATTTTTCCCAGGTGGAATTCAAAATGCCCCCACTTTATTTGAGAGTCTCCACATGACACTGTGCTCTTTCCAAGCATGATTTGAGGTTTCTGAGTCTTTCTATTTTAGACCAAAGCCAAGAAAGACCTTCTTTGGTCTGACTTCAAGGGGAAACAGCATGCTGGCTGCAGGCAGAGCCCCTGTGTGAAAGTTCTGCTTGCAACCAATCTGGAGGAGGGGCAGAACGTAGTGCCATATTCAAGAGGGCTATGCTAAGCTCCAGCATCCTCCCTCTCCTTAAACTCTTTTACAGGCCTTTTTCCCCCCTTAGGAACTGAGCCCCAGCTCAGCTGTGAGCTGTGGCTCAGCTGCTGGGAGGAGGTGGATTGCTGGGCCAGAGGGGGTCCTGGAAAGATTTTCTTCCAGTTTGTACTGTTGCAATGAGGGGAAAGTGGGCAGGGAGCAACGATGCCAGACAAAGGCCCTTTCTGCACTTTCCTTTTAAGCCATGTTCACTCCGGTGTCCTTCAAGCAATTCTGCACCAAAACCGAACTCAACCTTCTTTTTAATCCAGGTTCTCCCTTCCCCCCATTTTGCACTAAAATTGAGTTCAGCCGTCTTTTTATTCTGTCCCCCCCCCTTCTGCATTACATTACCTCCCTTCAGTGGTCAGCCACCCGGTTTCAGCCTGCTGTGGCCCTGGGTTATCTGATGCTGTTTCGCTGTGGGATTAAATTGCCTCAACTTGAACACTGAGAAAATCCGGAAAGGCAAATGTGACAAGGACCAATGCTGTGGAGATGGTGTGTGTGAATGCCACCACCATGCACTTCCAGCCTACTCTCTGCTTTTGCACAGCAGAAGTGGCTTTTCCTATCCCCCATGTTGAACTAGCCATTGTCATTCATTGATGCCAGATTCTGTATCCATATAACCTTAGCTGTAACTGACAAAAAACATTTAGAAGGCTAAGTGGGTAAACACAACATGTTGATATTGGAGCTGCTGCTCAAATCCATGTGCATCAAATAGCTGGCAAACCCCCCCCCCCCAAAATCCTAATCACCCTGTAAGCACCAGAAAGGATTCACATTTTCCCCCCCTATTTGGCTTATTTTTGTCCTGCTGTTCTTCCTAAAAGCTCAAGGCAATGTATAAGGTGCTCCCTTCCCCATTTTATCCTCATAACAACACTATGGCACAGATTAAGCTGAGAGAGACTGATTGGCTCTCGGTCACCCAGTGAACTTCATGGCAGAATGGGGATTTGAACCCAGGCCACCTAAGTGCTAGTCCAGCATCCTATCATACTATACTGGCTTTCAACCATCAACAGGTATCTCAGTGATAATTACTAAAAGTATCTGTGTTGCATAGAATGAGAAATGGCGCCACTGAATATTATTCCAATTTTAAATATACATTGTATACATTTTGGGTACAAAGCTTCATGTAACACATAACAGAATTAAAGCTACCATGTGCTCTTTTGTTGTTGTGTGCAGCGGCTGTAAAATAATGGCTTGGAATGATGGATGAGGCCGTCTGTTAGCATTTCACGTAGATTATGTAATCTGGAAAAATAAGAGAGCAACTACCAAGAAACTCCAAAGGTTAGCACGTAATCTTTTAGTTTTCAGTTCTGAGAACATCAGTGAGATAACTTAATTGGTGCAAGGATTTTATTAATGGAGTTTTAGCTAGAGAAATGTCCCCGGAGGTGTAATTGTTTCCTGTGCCTTGCACAAAGTTCCCCACCCTTTCTGCCTCTCTCCACATGCTAAAAGCACATCTTTGAGCATTCTTCTTTGATGTCTGAATGAAAATATTGCACTCCTGCACAGAAGACTTGTGTGTCTCCAACTTCACTAAGAGTGCTCCAGGCAAACACTGGAAGAGAAAGCATTGATCATGGGGGATTTGGATCCTAATGACCAGCAAGCCCAGAGTCCAATGGGGCCTCATTAAAAAAAGCCTTTTCTCTCCAGTCTGCGGACCACAGAAACGTGTGCTCATTTCAAATACATCTCAGAAAGCAGGTTTCTGCAGAGTAATGGCAGAAGCAAGTTCTTAGCGAGTCAGCGAGCAGGCATTAAAAAGCACCCTGCTGGTCACAAATACCCAGTGCTTAGCTCTTGGGTTGATTCCCAATCGCTGCTGGCTCTCCTTTATGAAGATGGAGGAGCTTTTTGTAGCAAACTGCATTGTGAGAAGCTTTCCCATCACAGCACTGTTAAGGTTTACTGACCACTGTGAAACATGCTAAATGAAGAATGAAGAACTACCAGGTGGGGCTGAAAAGCTGTGCTAGGTGGCAAATGGTTAACAGGCCATTTGCAGTATTCAGACATGCACGAAAGTTTGAAGCTCTCAGTCATCTCACTCTTTGTTCCATCTTGCCATGCTTGTTAGAAAGCTTTCATTCTTGGTCTCCCGGTGAGGCACACCCACTTAGTTTCACAATGTGATCATTTCTAGGCATGTCAACAAAAACTTTCTTTGGGTTATATTTGTTTTTATCTTTAATGTTTTGTATTCATTGTCTTTATTAAAGCTATTAGACCTGTTTAGCTTCTTTGTTCTGCTCACGGTTGATTTCCGGCAGTTTCAGTGTGAAATACAACTCGTTTCTGCCTATAACTTTGTTTTCCAGAAAGTTGGACTGCCATTCTCTGTGCCAAATGTCAGGCAGGTAGGAGAAAGCACACCCATTTCTGAAAGCAATGCAGACAGACAGCAGGAAGATACGAACTGTATGAGTTTTGCTTCATTTTCTGAGATCCTTAAGTGATGTTTTCAAACTATTCATATTTCATTTTCAGTTTGGATAGTTTTATGGGGGGATGCAGAAGCATGATAAAAGGTGCACAAATGAGTCATGAATCCTCTTCCATGCTTCCATATTTCAAAAGAAATTGTAGCTTCCTAATGACATATTTCAGAGAATATGAGTTGATCCAAATTATCCTGGAGGCGTTCTGAAATATACATTAGTTGGTACATGGTGATGGGTGAATTTCCCCAGGCACAGTTCAGATTGGGACTGGCAATTACAGGCAAAATAGAGGGAAACTTGGGGAAAGTTTCTTTTTGTAAAGTGCTTTCAAATTGCCAGTTCCTATCTGAGATCCCCAGCACCCACCGCCTTGAGCCCTCAACCCACCCAGTAGTTCCTGATGCAGTTCTCTTTGACTTCTCCTGCTTTATAACAATTCATTCTCCCAGCATTAAACAGCATAAAATAAAGCAATATATAATACATTTTAAAATAAAAAATAACAAAATAATTTGTATCTCAACATCAGAAATAATACCCATCTTGAGAATTTTAAAGCACCAGCCTGTAAAAATGGCAGAATAAACCAGTAGCATGAAACAGCACATCAAAGCATCCAGCATAACAGGGAGGGCGAAAACAGGGCAAGAAGATAACTCAATTAAAAGCCTGAGTGAACAAAAATATTTTGGACTGGTGCCTAAAAGCCAATAATGTAAGTGCTGGGTGAGCTTCAAGGTAGAGAGCATTCCATAGGTGAGGTATTGCCACTGAGCAGGTCCACCTCTGATTGCTACCTGCCTTCAGCATGATTCCCTATGTGTGTGATTCTGGAATTCCTAGCTGAAAATATATATGAAAATTGCTGTTTTGGGTTGTTACTGTAACTTTCTTGAACAGTTACACAAATATAGGATTCTTAGGCATTATGACAAAAACATACATACCCAAAAATCCATGTAGCATTTGGTATTTGGGTGCTTACTAACAGCAGCAGCAGGCATTTTGGTTTTCTTTGATTCTCCTAATTTCCCAGCCAGTGCCATTTCTTCCTTCCATTTGGTTCCAGTTAGTTGAGGGTCATCTGGCCCAGGGATAGTGCCTTCCAGCCAAGGCAAACCATGTGCAGGGCCCAGCAGAGCTGCAATTCTGTCTGTCTCCTTCTCCTTCCCTCCCTTGTTTTGTGGAGCAGTGCTATTTTTTCCCCTCCTAGTTTGCAGCTCTTAATTCATGGACCTTATTCGTGGTCCCATATAATTGGACTTCATGATCCAATTCACTTGAATCTTGGGTGGTCTTTAGTGAAAAAGCAACACTGGCTGTCCCCCAGTTTTAGTGTCAGTAGGTAAAAAACATGAAAAAGTCTCTCCATCATAAATAATGGAACTTGAATAATTCTGAAATCCCGAGTAAACCCGAACCTGAATTCCAAAACAGTACCAGGGGACCTAAATACTGCTGAATATCTGTATTTTTGCCCTTCCCAAAATGTGAATCTCAAAAATACCTTTCCCTCCCCCAGATGCACATGTCTATTTTCCACTGTACCATACATGATCCTATTATTGTGTCATCACTGACCTTTGAAAGGCCTTTCAGTGGCATGGTGAATGCAAACCTGAGACTTAGCTGTGCAGTGAACCAGTCTCATCACTGGAATGTAATCCATCACAGTCCCTGGAAGTTTGTGAAGAAATGCAACACTGTAGAGACTGGATCTATTTTAGTTTTTCATAGACCATGCGGTGCAAGGATTTACAGCATCCATAGTTACGGATCATATGACTGAGACACCAGGACAGCATCCTGAAATTTTGAAAGAAAACAAATAACTAGAAACTGAGCAGTGCTGATTTGAAGACTATTTTCCGTCAGATGAAAGTCAGTAACTGACAGTACAGGAAGCAAAACAGATTACAAATTGGAAAGGAAACAACTAGTAAGAAAATTCAATCAAAGCTAGAAGGATTAAGATAATATCTTTTCTATCATTGTATGCCAATAAATCATTCTGCTATGTGCCCAAAATATTCAAGTCAATAAAAGTGGCCAGTTTTCAGAAACAGATGAGTGTGCATACTTTGCAAAGAGCTTGGTGCTGTTTGATAGCTTTTGGAGATCAAAGATCATAATGAGACTAAAATGGCAGTTCAGCCTTTTCCCATTTCTTAAGCAACCCCCCCAATAAAAGGAAAAAAGAAAAGGCAATTCCATCAACATTTGCTAAAGATACCGACTATGTCACTGTAACTCTGTCCTGATTCTATACCATTCCTGATAGGTCACGAGTTATTTCAGATTCTCAGCCTAACATTTGAGTCACAGTTTATGCTGAAATGACACTTCATCCCATGAGTAAAATGTGCTGCTTTGAAGAAAAAAATGTGTCCTTACACTAGCTATGCCAGCAATCCTGTACCAGACAGAAAAAAGGTGAAAGGTTTCCTTTGTCTGGGGTGTCGGTCCTTTAAGATTCTAAAATGGGAGAAACATGCTAAATAATCCACTCTGGACAGAAAAAAGGTGAAAGGTTTCCTTTGTTTGGTGAGTCGGTCCTTTAAGATTCTAAAATTGGAGAAACATGTGTGAACTGGCAAAATCCAGTTGGAAAGTGCATTGAAAGTGGATTGAAAGTGGATTATTTAGTGTGTGTGACTGCAGCCTAAACACCTCTTTCCTTCTCCAGCTGGAAGAACAGAGAGAGGCTTTGTGGACCTGGCAGAGAAAGGAGAGTGGCAAAAGGTGACCTGTATTCTAATGAGGACAAAACAGATGGAAACTGAAATCTGATAATTTTAAGATTAATTTACCTCTTTTCGATACAGGCATAAGATTTAGGAAAATCTAACACAGCATTAAAAAAATTAAACAATGATCTGCATGGACTGTCTGTCTGTTCCCATTTCAATTCAAAGTGCTGGTTCTAACCTTTAAGGCCCTAAACAGCATGAGTCCAGGATATTTAAAGAACTGCCTGGGAATCAGGCAGCACATGAGATCAGATATAGGGTGGATGGGCGTGGCTAGCATCCTACAGCTGATTTCCCTTCTCTTGTTCTGCCTGAGTCTCAGGCAGCACGGGGAATCAGCTGTAGGGTGATGGGATCCCCCCTACAGCTGATTGCTCTCCCCACACTTGTATCTGAGGCAGCTATGACTCCACAGCAGCAGGGCAGTGGCCAGGTCACCTGGCTGCAGGGTGGTAGGCTCCCAGTTCTGCCTCTCCCTGGTGCAGGATCAAAAGCAGCTGCCTGGCTAATCGTCCTCACTTCCCACCTGGAAACTGTGTTTTGACAACAAGTGAGCAGTGACTCACGAAAGCAGTGAGCAGTGACTCACCTACCACAAATTTTGTTAGTCTTTAAGGTTGCTACAGATAGACTAACATGATTATGTTTATATTGTAAGCTGGTCTTAAGACCGTAAAAATAAAACTAGACTAGACTAGACTAACATGGCTACCCATCTTGACCTTGCGTTTTGAGAAACATTTTAGGCTGTTCTACTGTTTTTTATGCTCTGGCTGGGGTTTCAAAGACTAGGTTTTGAATAGGTTAATTTTAACAATTTTTACATTGTTCTTCTTTTGTTACATTGTTCTTAAGCTGCCTGGGGCAGGTTCTATGGAGAAGTGGCATAGAAATGTTGGCAGCGATCACACACACTAAATAATCCACTTTCCATGCACATTCCAACTGGATTTTGCCAGTTCACACAGTAAAATCCAGGTGGAAAGTGCATTGAAAGTGGATCATTTAGTGTGCGTGATTGCAGCCGTTATGTCTATCTAAATAATAAAAGAGGGATATGTTTACTAATGTCATGGAAGCCAATTGGAGTGAGGGGTCTGAATGAGGGTTCCTCACTGGACAGCAAGCTGACATGCTCTTCCTCTGCATGTCCCAATTAACCCTGGAGGAATTGGATATAAAATACTTTCTGCAACTTGCCACTGGAAAAAGGCAGAGTTCTTCCCTCCTCCTGGTGTTCTTTAGCAG
Source organism: Gekko japonicus (assembly GCF_001447785.1). NCBI lineage: Eukaryota > Metazoa > Chordata > Lepidosauria > Squamata > Gekkonidae > Gekko > Gekko japonicus. The sequence continues at coordinate 940,590 of NW_015169180.1, read as the reverse complement.
AGCAGGAGAGAGGACTAGCAAACAAGTCTGAGATGCTAAACATCTTGGCAGAGTTTAAAAACACTTATTAGTGGTCTGACCACTTCACTCTGAAGGTCTGGCTGAGCCTACCATGCCCTCCCTGTTTAAGCAGCGAGTGCATTTATGCTCGCCCACAGAGCCAAATGGACCCTGGTCGACTTCAGGAAGCTCTGCGGGATCCGATGCCCCCTGGCAGCTTGTTAGATGAGCTGGTGGAGGACTGGGAACACCGGCTCTCCAAAGACATCAATGAGACTGCCCCATGGCACCCTCTACGCCCTTGTACCAAAGCAGCACCTTGGTATACCTCAGAACTATGGAGGATGGAGCAGGAGCTAAGACAGCTAGAGCAAAGGTGGCAGCGTGCTCATGATGGTGTCATGAACATCCTATAGGATGCTTATGAAAACCTATCAGATGGTGGTGAAGGCTGCAAAGATTTCTATGCAGCCTCCATTGTGTCTGCAAGCTTGTGCCCAGCCGAATTATTTAGAATTATTGAGTCTATTACAACTCTGCCACAGGGCAGACCAAACACTAGGGAATTGGCTATTGGCTGTGAGGCATTTCACAGACAAAATCATGACACTCCGCCATGACCTCCCAACCACACTTGAGACAGTAAGGGAACTGGAAGCCCATTGTCCATCTTCATTTCCAATATTGGACCACTTCAGCAAACTCTCCCAGGATGAAGTTGACAGGATCTTGGCAGCTGTGAGACCCACTACCTGCCTCCTTGACCTTCCTGGCTAGTGAAGGCCTGCAGGGAGAGCATTCAGGTTCCTCTGGGAGAAATCATCAACTTGTCCCTGTCTATAAGAACTTTCCCAGGGGCTCTAAAGTAAGTGATAGTTCGTCTGCTCCTTAAAAAACCAACACTGGACCCTATGGTCCTGGCCAACTACCGCCCAGTGTCGTACTTACCATTCGGTGGTTGAGATAGCAGTGGCCAAACAACTCCAAGCTTTCCTGGATGATGCTTCTATCCTCAGTCCTTTCCAGTCTGACTTCTGCCCTGACCATGGGATGGAGACAGCTCCAGTCACCCTTATGGATGACCTCAATAGACATCTGGATCTGGGTGGGTCGGTGCTGCTGTTATTACTTGAGAGACCCATTGGGGGTCATGGGCGGTATAGAAATCAAATGTAAATAAATAAAATAATATTTCTGGATCCACAGATAAAGACTACCACAGCAAGGAAAGGCTTAAAAGAGCTTTAATATGAAGAACATCTATAACATCTTGTGCAGCAGTCTCCATACCCTGTTCTAGCACTTACTAAGGTTAGGGCAAATTCCTTAACTGTATTAAATACGAGGGAATGTCTCTAAATTATTAATTCATCAACTACGCAACATGGATAGTTTAAAAATATTTAAAATAATAGGGATAAATTTAGAATGTTTTATATATTTCACATATTTATGTGCCTTACCCATTTTCTTTTTCTTGCATTGTATATTTATATTTACAAATAAATGAAATCCATACTATAGACTGACCAATTTACAGAGCAATCCTATGCAGAGTAACTCCAGTCTACACCCAATAAAATCAATGGGCGTATACTAGAGTAACTTTGCATAGGATTGCACTGCAAGTTATCAAGACATTATGAGATTTCAGTTTCACAGGAAAGATTTTTGACATTATTATGTGATCTCCTTTGTACAGCTCCCAATACAGATTCTACCCCCGGTCAGAAGTAGCTCTGGCTCATTCTAGAACTCAAGCCAACATACTGGGACTCAACTCCCCTCTCCTGTGCATGCCCCAGGAGGCCCTTACTGCTGTAAGTTTCCATAACTTTTTGATTATCCCTTTGGGGAAATTAAGGGGGGGGGGAACCCTGATGTCTGTAGCTATGTTTCGTTTGGAGCATTTGGTCTCATCCTCTGCCACAGTATGCAGATTAAAGAGACAATATGTGAGGTTTTCTGTTCTGAAAATAATTAAATGCCAAGATGTCATTCAAATAAAGGGACACAGTGGAAAGATGCTTCAGAAAGAACCCCTCCTTCCCAACTTTGAGAGGCAATTCAGCCATCATTGCTTTAAAACAGATAACATCCCCTCAAGGTGACAAGTGCCATCAAAATTTAAACAAAGAGATGCCAGATTGTTGAGCTCACTGGCAGCCTTCTACTTACATAAGAAACAGCTTTTTACTTCTAATGTTCAAATATGTGTTGTACAGCCTTTTATCTTTCCTCCCCCACTTTAAATATCACAGGTTTAAGCAAGGCTGTCTTGATAACAGGGGGAAAAAAAGGAAACCTAGTCATGCCAGCAGTCTCAAGGTCAATGAATATTCCATTTCAAAGTAATATTATTGAGATTCTGTTGAATCGTCCCACTTGTCTCCAAGCCAAGAGACTGTGTGCCACCGTGTGCCCAACTGTAGCAAAAAAAAAAGAGCTGGGAAAGATGAAGTCTCTGTTTCAATATTTATTACCTTCCCTTCATAATGATTGATTAGCTGAGAGTAAAAGAATTGGTGGACTTTTTCACCTGCAGTGCAATTTCAAAGCAAAGCACCTCTGCAATAAAATGGGATGACAGAGGCCCAAAGGATGCTAAAGGTTGTCAGGTGGAACATACCATTTTGAACTAGACTCTCCCGAATTACCAGAAGGGATTTATGGGCTGGCACTAGTCAGGGTACTGTGGCCTTAACATTTGGCAATTTCTGGCCCATTCTGTTTTGATGTCCACTCTTCTCTGGATGACCGCACAGAAGCTGTCTGCTTGGAGTGAACATTCCAATCAGAACAGCAGCTGTTGCTCGGCACTTGTGGCTCTTCTAAAGACCAGCTGGACGTATTGCATTTTTTTTAAAAAAAAAATTACTGCATACTCCAGTCTCATTAACAAATTCCTTTCATCATGGAGGATGAACCTGCAATGACTATGTAAGCCTCCGTCTCTGCTCCTCACTGCTACAGCAAACTTGAAGTACATCTTTTCATGACTTATTATGTGGCTAGCTTAGACACACATCATGGAGGATGAACCTGCAATGACTATTGTAAGCCTCTGTCTCTGCTCCTCACTGCTACTGCTAACTTGAAGTACATCTTCTCATGACTTAATTATGTGGCTGGCTTAGACACCCATGTGAACATAGTTACAAAAAGTAACCTGCAATAATGCCTTTAAAAGGTGGCAGTAGAAAGGAGCCCTCCAGCATGCACGAATGGAGGCTGAGCCTGGCTCAGGGTCTGGTTCATGCATACAAGACAATAAGGTGGGAATGAGATGGTCACTTGCTGAGCAGGTGGAGTGGGCTGCATGAGGGGGTATTCCTTTGCATAAATTACTCCATGTGATCAGAAGGTTAGCACAGTAGGGAGAGAGTTTTTTTCTAGCTCCTCTCTTTGTATGCTCTGATGGCTCCTCCTTTGTAGGACATTTAAAAAAACATAAATGGGGACTGCAAAATGGGACCTTCCATGTTCCGTTGGCTATAGTCTGAAGCTGTATTCCAGGGCTAACAGAATGTAGGGTCCTGGCACTTCTTGCATGGTCACAAAATAGTGAATAAGGACAGGATTCCTGCCAGTTACAAGAACAATAACTCTCTTGCAAGTCCTAGCATAGCTGGTGTCTCCTGGCAAAGTCTCCAGAATTTCGTCACCCTGTTGAGCTCTGGGAGACTTTAACCCTCCTTGATTGGTTCTTTCCTGTGCAGCCTTGTTGATTGTCAGCTTTCTTTCTCTTCTGCTTAACTCTGAATTAAAGTATCTGACTTGTGCACAGAACATGGTTGCATTTATTCATTCAATGATGCTTTTCTCAACTTTGGGCAGACCCAACAGAAGTTACAATTTATGCCCTGATCTAGCTGGAGCTATGCATGGTGTCTGGACACCAGCTCTATTTCAACTGAAAAGGGCAACAGTAAGTATGCAGAAAGTTATGGAGACGCAATGACTTCCTCCTCTACTGAAGTGATTGGAGCAGCTCATTTGTTTGGGAGTTTAATATAGATGTCACAGACTGGATGCCCAAGGCAAACTCTGAACTGTGGAACTAATGGCAGTCTGGGTTTGGAGAGGGAGTTTAAATTTCATGCTCAGTTCTCTACAGTTTATACTGTGAGGTGAACTGTTTTCTTTTTGCCGTATCCCATTTGGGATAGTTACAAACATTCATTCTCCCTTCCCGTCTCTCTTTTAGTCATTTAGATATATGTACATTTTCAAGCTATGACAGTGTTCCAGTGTGGGAGAGGTAGCAATTATGAAGATGAAGAGGGGAAGTGCTTTGATGAAATAATTATCTGAAATCCATGACAAAGGCCATGTCATTTTGAGTTACAAAGTTTCTCTAAGTTTCTTAAGGCAATGCAAACATGCAAGGATAGTATTACTTATTTATGAAGATTTTCTAAAAGCCAAGTAAAAGTTAGGGAAGAGTGATTATAGATGGCATTTAGGGAATATAGCAGAGAGGCATTTCTGTTTCACTGAGATGCTGGAGAGGAAAGCCCTTATGAAAAAATGGTAGCTAAACCAGTGGGAAATTATGAAAGGAAACTTACAGTCTTCATTGGCCTCAGCCCACATGACCTTTTTCTCCATGCAAGAATGGGAATGCTGGAGGAGATCTATATCCATGAAAGGGTGTGCATTGTATAACTGACATATTGCATAACTGAAGCATTGAAGAGAATATTTTTTTGCATTTGGATTTGATACACAGGTCACTAGGAGACTTATGAGATGGACCTCAAAGGGCTGTGACTGCAGTGCAAGCCTTACAGTGCCCTCCTCAGCAAAGTAGAAACCTTGTAAACCCATTGACTTCAATGGAATTAGAAGGGAGTATCACTGTACAGGGTGCTATTGCAGTGAAAGAACTGGTCTGGTTTCTACCATACAGTTTCTACCATACAGTTTCCCCAAGTTTGCAGAAACAAGGTGTAATTCTACAAAAGTTAAGGCTTCTGTACAGCCTTGGTATTTACATTATGACATTAGTACACAGTTTTGGGAGCAACCCCCACCCAAAGTAAAATATTTCAGATTGGATCCCGGGATGGTCTTAGCCAACAGGCAACAGGGACAGCTGCCTTAGGCCCCACACTTGAGGGGGCAACCTCCCATGGCCTCACTCACCTAAAGGAGGTCAGGAAGAAGAAGAGGAGGAGGAGGAGGAAGAGGAAGAAGAGCAGGTTCCTGATGTCACTAGCACCCACACCATCTGGGGCTCAGACAGCCAGCTTCCAGCACCCATGGTTCCTACCCAATTCTCATTGAGCTACCGGAGGATAATGATTCTGGGCCTTATCCTGGACTTCTGCCTCGGGGCTCAGAATCACTAAGACTGCCCCAACTTGGACCCGATGGTGCCATTTCAGTGGCACAGCAGCTTCTCCCACAGAATAGCCTTTTGTCTGTAGAAGAGGGGAGGGAGGGTTTTTTTATTTCCTCTCCTGCTGCAGATTCCTATTTTTCTCTCCACACTGTTCCTTTGTGTCCCCTGACCTGCAGAAGTACAATTTGGGTGGGCACGGGAGGCTGCAGTAAGAGGAGGTAGGTGGGGGAGTTGCCTTCCTCTAGTGTGACTCTGCTCATGCTACCTAGGATTCTAGCCCTAAAAGGGACTAAGGAAGGATTCTTTATATGCTCTTTTAATGCCAGTATTTGTTCTGTCTACATGATCTGTCTCCCTATGCTTTATGGTGGAGAAGTGACTTCCTGAGGCCACTCCTCTTTCCCATCATGTGTAGAACATACATATTGGGTTTATATGTTCCATTGAAATAAAAGCTAAAGTCCCATGAACTGATGGATTATGGCCAGACAGCTCACCAGCATGCAAGAGCTAGTGCCTCGCAGACAACTCATTGATGCACTTAGGAACACTGATCTACAGCCAAGAATTTGCAAGAGCTTATAATACACATCGTATCCACTGGAAGCACAATAGCAGTCATGGAGAACACTCCAGTGTCTTGGCTGACCTGAAATCCCTCTGCTGTTACTCCAACTGCTCATTTATCTATCACCTTACTCTTATTCATGTGATATGACATGTATGATGAAGGTATGAATGTATGGAGAGAGGACTGAGATCAGGCCTGCTGATTCTGCTTCTGCCAAACCTCCATATGTTCATCTGATCTTCATCTGCACCGCCTGCAGTTTAGGCTTTGATTGCAAAATTCTGATACTTTACAATATGCAACCTATGTTCCAAGATAAGGTCTTGATGGCTGGTGATGGGATCAGTAGAAGAGATCTTTACCTGACTCCTGAGACATTCAGTGTTCTTCAAATACAGTTATAGGAACTGATGGCTCTTCCTGACCCTGCACTGCATCCATTCACTTCCCAGTCACCAGGGCTGCTTCACACTTTTTTTGTGCCTTTGCAAGTAAAGAATTTGTGTATTGTAATACAAGCATATTATAATTTAAGCTACTCCTTCCATGTTGAAAGGTACTCTTGTTAAATTAAGGATAAATAAGGAAAAATGAAGATATGAACTGATGCTCATCTACCCATAATACTTCCCAACATACTGGTACTCTGTTTCTCTATCACATCTTAATATGAGCTGTACTTTACAGAAAAACGTACCATACATAGCCAAGCTTAATGGCTCATCTATTTATTTATTCATTTAATTTATAACCTGCACCTTCTCCCTGCAGGGACTCAACAGCATACAAAATTTAAAAAGCAATAAATACAAATATAATACAAATTAATATGATAAGTGTAAAATAATAAAACAAATAAAACAACAACTTAACAAGGCAATATGAAGGATTCAAACAACTGGCCAGCTCCATGGTTCATAATGTTAACCAAAGGCTGTATAAAACAAAGCAGCCTTTCACACCCTACAGAATGCTGGAGGGTCCTGCAGAGCACAGGTGCAGAGCACCCTGAGGAGCTGCTTTCAGAGAGAGGGGGCAGCCACTGAAAATGCCCTTGCCATGGTGGTTGACACTCGGGCAATTCATGGGCCAGGCACCTGTCCTACAGCCCCAAGACGATGATCCAAGGAAGTGAGGGGGCTCATACTGGGAGAGGTTGTCACACAGGTAAGATGGTCCAAGACCATTTTAGGTCTTTATTGGTCAAAAACAGCACCAGAAGCTGATTGGAAGCCAGTGCAGGTGCCGAAGTATTGATGTTATATCTGCAGATCAGGGACACTCGGTCAGCAATCTAGCAGCCACATTATGGACCACCTGAAGCTTCTGAAGCATCTTCAAAGGCAGCCCTAAGTAGAGCATGATACAGTAATCTAATCTGGAGGTGACCGTTGCATTGATCACAGTGAAAAGGTCAGAGCAGGATGGACAGGGACCAGCTGGTGGGCTCGGCATAGGTGATAAAATGCTATCTTCACCACCCTGGGCACATGTTTGTCCAGGGTAAGGGAAGAATTGAGCCACACCCCTAAGCTCCTGATGGGGTCCATTGCAGAGAGCTGTACCCATCAAGCACAGGTAAAGGCAGTCACCCCAGGCCCTGGATTCACCCAACCTCATGATCTCCATTTTTGAAGGATTTAACTTCAGCCAGCTCTCACCTATCCAATCCACTATGGCATCCAGGCATGAGGCCAGGGCTGAGATCCCAGCAGTCAGCTGCTTTTCAAGCAGGAGGTAGAGCTGGATGTCATCTGTAAATTGGTGGCACCCAACCCCAATCTTCTGATGACCTCTGCCAGAGGGCGCATGTAGATATTAAACAACAAGAGGATCTACCCTTGTGGGATCCTTCAGGTTAGGGCCCAGGGAGCCAACCTCTCTTCACTAATGGCCATCCTCTATGAGCATCCCTGGAGGACTGAGGAGAACCATCTCAGTGCAGTGTCCCTCGCCCCCAGGAAGACTAGGCAGTTGACCATGACCAGATTGTCAACTGTATCAAAAGCAGTTGACAGATCCAATAGGATCTGTCACCTTTATCAAAGTGTAATCAGAGGTCATCAGTCAAGGCTACCAGGGCTGTCTCAGTGCCAAGCTCTGGCCTGAAGCCAAATTGGAAAGGATCCAGGGCTGATGTTTCACCTAGGAATGCCTGAAGCTGCTCGGCCACTGCTCGCTCAATCACCTTTCCAAGGATTGGAAGGTTTGACACCAGGCAGTAATTGGCTTGGTCCTTCTCATCTAATTATGTTTCTTTCCGGAGAGATGTCACTACTGCCTCTTTAAGGGAACTAGGAAAAGAGCCCTGAGGGAAGGAGAGATCAATAATTTCTCCTAGGGCTCCTCCTAGACATGACAGCTTCCATCACAGGGATGCCACCACCATTTTAAGGCTGGATTGCAATCTTTCAAAAACATTTTAGGGATCTGATCCTGAAAGCCTACCTAGCTGGGCACAGACCCAGGCAGGCTTCCCCTGGAGGAGGCTTGAAAATTGCACAGGGAACGGGACAGACAGGATGCCCATTGGCAGTGGAGGTGAGAAGCGGTGCTTGCCAGGAGTTGAACGAGAACCCAGCAGCTGGGATGGAGACAGGGGCATTTCTATCACCCTGTAAGCATCACCTCTCACCTTCACTGCAGTGAGGCCTTCTGTCTCTCCCCCTCCTGCCAGGCCATTTTTCAAGCCTTCTCCTGGCAAAGCCCAGCAGGGTCTCTGCCTAGCTGGGACACCAACAGGCAGGCTTTCAAGATCAGCCCCACGTGGCATTTTGGGAAGAACACAATCCCAGTCTTAAAATGGTGGCGGCATACCCATGGCATTCAGAGGGAAGCTGCCACATCACGTTAGGCTCTAATTTTGCTTTGAGGGGGTGGGGGGACAGAGACAAAGATAAAGAGTGCAGCAAATCTTTATTAATTAACTCAGCCTGAATAATTAGGAGCCCTTTGTCATAAATCCGTTAAAAATACTGCTGTTTGACAGCTCTAGAGGGGGAGCTTCATCACCAGGAAAAGTTGATAAATGGCTTGTCTCCAGACTCCAAGTAGATTGATAATGCATGTTGAAGATGGCAGCAATAATGCAATCACATTCAAAATTCTTCAGGCAACTTTCATTTACTATGCAACAGGATGAAAGTGAGCAAATTCTACTATGGATCGTCCATTATCCCAAAAGCCCATTCTTACTTGGAAATACTGAAATATTGATCATTATGAGATGATTCTTGTAGCTAATTCATTCTCCTAATTATATGATATATCAATAACAGATGTTCAAAAAGCTAACCTATTAAGAACATCTAACCCTAATAAGTATCTGTTAATTAACAGCCAAACTCTAATCTTTTGTGCTGTATTGTCCTCCAGGGTTTCTTTAGTGTGAAGAGTCAGTTGTCGCACACACAAAAAGCTCTAACTAAATGTTATGTTAAATCCATCTGCAAGAGTTTTTTAGACACTGGTAGGAGAAGGGTTCCTTGTGAATAGCTTTGCAATGTTGTTTGGCTTGTATCTGCTAAAGGTATGAATATTTAAAAGACAGTAACCACAGACAGTCATTTTTTTCAGGAACAGTGAAATTGCTGCTAGACTTAGAAACTCTGGGCAAGAAACCAATGCAGGCTAGCAAGAGCATTGCTTCATTCATA
>NW_015169180.1:900860-930968 GCF_001447785.1 Gekko japonicus | reverse complement strand
AATGAACTTCAAGTGGAAAAAAATGTGATATTTCTATTCATACATTCATTTATATTCTTACTTCCTTGATTTCTATTCTAGTTCATACACATTCAGCCTTTTCTACAAGGATATTGAAGCATTCGGTATTTAAGCATTTGGTACTTTAGAACAGCCTTTTGTTCAGTTCAGTATTCATTAACTTTTCCTGTTTTCATTATAGTACTATTCTTTTTAGTCATATTCTAGTTAAAATAGATGATAAAATGACAGATCAGATAAAATCAAGTCATAAATTATCAGAAGTACTAAATAGTAAAGATGTCTTCTTCATATCAAAGATGAAAATTCAGTCCAGGCCATGAAGGTGAAATTGTTGATAAGTTTCAGCTCTTTCCTGTTTCCAATGAACTGTATATAAGAACAATAAACCTTACAGAGTGGGCTGTGGACCCCTGTAGACGTTATTTTTAGTGGCATGTGAGCGGCTTCATTACGGGCTGGTCCTTCCCATAATTTTCAATAGTGTCAGAGGTCTATGGTCAAATGAGAAGAGTCAATATTATGTCTCCTTCTCAAATAAGTGGTGCTTCAGTTTCCAAAGTTGGACAATGATGATGTAGAAACACAGAGATGAACCCATGTGAAACTACCTAACCTTATACTGAATCAGGCCCTCGGTCCATCAAGGTCAGTATTCTCGCCTCAGACTGGCAGTGGCTCTCCAGGGTCTCAGGTAGAGATCTTTCACATCACCTACCATCTGATCCTTTTAGCTGGAGATGCTGGGGATTAAACCTGGGACCTTCTGTATGGCAAGCAGACACTGAGCGTTGGCCCCTTCCAAACAGGAAGAAACAATAATGCTGACTCCCTCTTTGTTGTTACTGAGCAGTGTGGGAAGGACAGCCAACTATATACTAGCTGCAAGACCGCCTTGTTCCTAAAACATACCCAACTCCATACTAAGCTATGTATTATAGCTTTGGAAAAAGTGCAGAAAAGGGCAACAAGAATGATAAAAGGGTTGGAACACTTTCCCTATGAAGAAAGGTTAAAACACTTGGGGTTCTTTAGCTTGGAGAAAAGACGGCTGAGGGGTGACATGATCGAGGTTTATAAGATTATGCATGGGATAGAGCAGGTAGAGAAAGAGGTACTTTTCTCCCTTTCTCACAATACAAGAACTCGTGGGCACTCCATGAAATTGCTGAGCGGTCGGGTTAGAACAGATAAAAGGAAGTACTTCTTCACCCAAAGAGCGATTAACACATGGAATTCACTGCCACAGGAGGTGGTGGCGGCTACAAGCAAGGACGGCTTCAAGAGGGAATTAGATAAACATATGGAGCAGAGGTCCGTCGGCAAGTGATGCTCTGTATTTTTGGTGCTTGGGGGGGGGGGTAAATAGTGTGAGGGCTCCTAGTGTCCTGGCCCCACTGCTGGACCTCCTGATATCACCTGGTATTTTTGGCCACTGTGTGACAGAGTGTTGGACTGGATGGGCCATTGGTCTGATCCAACATTGGCTTCTCTTATGTTCTTATGTTATGTTCTTATTCATACCTGCTATGTGCGCTAGTAAATATTATACAGTGTCTCAACTGCAGGTCAACCTTATTGCTCGATCCAGCTGCATCCTGGCATCTGCAGTCTGGGTCAGTATCAGCAATCATCTCACAACTGAATTTACAACATAATTCCAGACATGGCTTTAAAAGAATACAATACAGTTTTGTCATAGGATAGAGCATTCAGTTTATATTGAGCACTACAAGGTAATTATAACATTGTTCAGAATTCTGTTTAGACAGGGATAGAAGAGTTGTGGTTGAAAAGCCTCCAGGCTACATAACATGCCACTCAGACAACATGATTACCATTTATTTTAGTTTGTTTAAGGAAAAGGGTATTCCACAGCCTATCTGAAATATAACCAGAGGCAGTTTTGAACAAGGAATCAAAAGGAAAACAATCAAATATCATTAGAAGTGTAGATCAATATCAGTCAACATCAATCTAATAAAAACCAGCAACTTAATAACTCACCAGTGACCAAAAAAGATAAGAGAATAATTGCAATTCTTGAGCAGAACTAAATCCCCATGCAACAACAACAAAAAACTATTAAAAACCAAATCAGATATATAAAAACAGAGAATAAAACCTAAAAATAATGAACAGCATAAAATAATAACAACAACAGCAGCAGCAACAACAACAGGGAAAAATAGGCAGGTAAAAACTTCTCATCATAGTGAGTACAAACAATCAGATTAGTTCTACTAAATACAACTGAAAGCCTGAATAAATAAAAACAACTTAGTCTGATACCTAAAAACAAGCAGAAGTGCCAAGGAAGAGAATTCCATAGGTGGGGGTTAAGCCAGAAAAGGCTCTGTCCTTCATGATCCCCCCCCCACCTCCAAAGGCAGACAGGAGCACACAAAGTAGAGCCACTCGTCATGAACAAAGTATTCAAGCATGTTCCCAGGAGAGAAGACAGCCTTTAAGACAGAATGATTCATGACTGTATCACACTTTATATATAGAGAGAAAAAACACCAAATACAATATTACATAAAGCTTCAGAATTCCCGGGAGGAGTCCTTCCTGCTGCTCTTTTCTATGCCAGATATTCATTTGAGCCTCTTAAAACCATAAAATTAAAAGTATGTATTATCCTTCAAACTAAGGGGGTGTAGTTTTCAATATATAAATTCAAGTGTTTTCTCCTGTTCCAGGTTGCCATCTCTGGGTCTGAAAACTCCTGGCAATTAGGAGATGGAGCCTAGGGAGGTTAGGATGTGGGGAGAGGAGCACAATTTATCCAGGTCAGCTGATCTCTATTGTCTGGAGATACGTTGTAATGACGGGAAGTCTTCAGGCCCCACCTGGAGGCTGACAGCCCAACTCCTGTTTCTAATGGTCCTCGATCTGATGTTTTCTCTGTTGAAAATATGTCTATGTGAGAGGGGTTCTGGCCTTCCGGATTAAAATATTTTCTCCATCTAGTTGTTTGAGCTTCTTTGTCATAGTTGCAGATTTGCCATTTCTAAATCTGATACAAAAATCTGTAGTGGTTTTTCAATTTATTGTGTAAGATTCAGGCATTTGCATTTAATAGCATATATTACATTGCAGGACTTATAGGGGGGGAAAGGCAAAACACATTTCCTTTGAAAAATGAAACTTCATTGCAATAGCTTGATTTGGGAACACAATTGCAGGAGCTCAGAAGGCCAAAAGAAAAATATTTCTCTGTTTGAATCGTTGCCTCTCCCCCCCCCCCCAGGATGCCTAAGAACCACTACTAGTGTTTTTAAAGACAGCCACTTCCCTAATATTTACAGAAAACTGGATTCATGATAATTTATCTAGGATCTCTGATAGGTAGTTTTATCACAGCTCTGCTTAGAATTTTTCAGGATCCCAATACTACTTATTTTCAACACTGTTTAGCCACTTTAAAAATGTCTGTCTATCTATTTTTCTGTCTCATACATGGAGAAAGAGGAAAGAGGGCGATTGCATAATATTTTATCCTGTCAGTCTGAGGGTTGTCAGATTTCAGGTGAAGGTCAAATTTCTTTCTCAGATGGAGTCTGTAATGCTGAGGATAATAAGATGGAAAATGCTACCTGTCATAAGTGGTGAAGCTCTGACTTTAAAGTACTCTTGGCACAAAGCAGCTGCTCACCTTCCCTGGATAGACCAATTTCTTAAATCCTTTTTTATAAAACATTTTTAAAGACCATGGACTGACACCTCTGGAAACTAACTTCCTTTGTTTATCCATAAATGGGATGCAAACTTTATGCAAAATTCATTCAGGCTGAAATTGACTGTCTTGTCTGTACATCTCAAACTATCCCTGGGCATAGTAGAATCTGGTGAATATTCTTTCCTAGGGATCACATCTGCTTTTCTTGACTGAAGTTTAATACCTGGGCTGCACATTGATTCTTGCTCATTTTGTATCCCCAATTATGATGGGTACTAGCATCCCCCAGCCCTGCTCTTCATGAAAGTCAGTCCCAGGTGTAGAGATGGCATTACATAGGTGATAAGAACTTGTTCCCATTCTTGTTGAGGAATGGACAACTCACTGTGAGGAAGTTGATTCCTTTGGGATCTGTAACATGTAGCTCATCCTTAAATATAACAGAGGGCACAACAACTTTGCTAGCAAAAGACTGAAAGATGTTTCAAATATATTACATAGCTAGAGATATGATGGCCTTGTCCTCTCAGGTAAAACTCAAGAGGCAACTGTTCATAGGAGTCATTACGAGAGTCCCAGCTGACATCGAAGAAGGTAACTCAACTCCAAGCCGTGCCACATAATCTTCCTTTGGCATATATATCCCATGTAGTAGCAGAGGAACTGGGGGGATCTAGTGGTACATTTTTGCAGACAAAAGGATTTGTGCCCACAGAGAGTGACTTTCATGGCTACCTCCTCATGTGGCAGCCTGACATGGCCCCCACAATCCTGCTCGTAGGGTCCCCTTCCAAGGAGCAGGCTTTTACATGGCATGGGAAGCCATAAGAGTTGTACTCCGCATCCTTGCACCTGCAGAAAGACGCTATTGGATATAAACCAGTATTTTTTTAGGTGTTCCATCTTTGAATCTACTTTTGTAATCTGTTTCTAGGCTGTTCTATGGGGGGAGCCAATTTAGGCAGCTGAATGTTGTTTTATACTTCTTCTATGCCCATGGCTTTTTCTTATAGCTTATTTTAATATTGATAATTGTTACATTGCTGTTTTTATTATTTTGATATTAATGTTTTCACTTTGTGAGCCACCTCAACCAGGTCCCTAGAGAGTGAGCATACATGTATTCTAAATAAAGTAAGTAAATAAATCCAGTTGACACCTTATGGAGCAGAAATGCCATACACAGAAGCAGTTGATTATTCAAACCACCCGTGATTATTTCAGGATATAATGCAGTCTGAAAAAGACCCCCAGCCATTTCCCCCAAACACTTTGCTGTTTCTGAAATGCAATTTTTAATATAAGAACACGCCTTTGAAACTGGAAGTCAATGTTATCCCCTCCCGCTCAAAAAACCTCTACTTCCCCCCCACACACAAACATGATATGGCTCGTTGCCTGGGGAGAAAATGTAGGAAACCTTCCATCTTCTTGCTTATTATGTACCCAAGTAGCCACAGCTGTGAAAATCTGGAGGGAAAACCCCATTGTGTTTAAAGTATATGATCTCCTGTCAGTGCATATAACACAGTATTAGGAACAGGGATGAAAGTTTGGAGGATGGGGAGTATAGTGGTGAGGCAAGAGTCAGAGCAAAGGGGCAAAGATCTGATCTTGACCATGTTGCAATTTAATTTGCAAGGAGGAAAAACCTGTGTATTTTAAGAGCATTCATTCTGGTTTCTTCTTCATAACTCATAACAGCTGGAAGCATATATACCCCCCCCCCGAGGTATAATTCTATATAGTTTGAAATGCAGGGTGGGAAAGGAAGGAAAGAAGAGAGGCTGACTTCAAAAACTGGCCACTTCCTAAAACTAGTATCTAATGATACACAGATGAGCTTAACTTTATGGGATTCTAAAGACCTTCTGTTTTCCAAATCTGGTGGCTGATACTGTCCAATGTGTTCAAGAACTGGATGCTGTAAGCATTTGGTGTTAAACAAAATTCAGACTGGAAATTGGGTTTTACAATGGCATAATTGTCCACAAGAAGAAGGATCAGGATACTTTTTCTGTGAGTGTAATCAGTCTCCCCTGCAATCACTGTGTAGCGAAGGGTCTTGTCAAGCATTAATGAGAGAGACAGAAGGTGCTGAAATTGAACATGAAGGCTTCTCGGCCTCAGTATCTCCGCCAAAGTGAACAACTTTACTGCCCAAGCTTTTAAGAGGCTCATGTAGTTAAATGGGTCTGTCACATATGCCTTGCCTTGAGAGCACAGGCTGAAGAGGAAGCCACTAGCAGTGGAAAAAAATCAGACATGTTCCTCTCTATTTAGAGCTGCTTCTTACTTGACATTTTGTACTCAGGGATAGATACTGGAAGAGAAAAATTCTAAAGCCATGTACTAGCTCTGGATGGCACATACACATTTAAATGATCAATTTCCCCAGCAAAATGCATGAAAATAGGATCTAAAGGGCTGTGCCCAATATTCTGAGTGTGCAACAGCTTTTATTTAAAGAGAGAGAGAGGAGAAGAAACTGAATGAACTGCAGTTAGTACAGCTCTGAAATTCTAAATCTTCTTCTGACAGCAAGAGCTAACTGCAGCAGGAACAGCAAGGGGTGTGCTCCGGGGACACTGCTACCAAGCAAACTGGATTAAACCACAATCTATACTTTCAGGTATAACTTCCAAGTTAACACAAAGCAGTAGTCACAAGCCAGGATCTTACTCTGATTAAGAACCCTGGTTTGTGTTCCTCCTACTTAATTAATTAATTAAGCAGGGTGCCCAGTGAACATCATACTACACTGGAGGTTAAACAAAATCAGAGTTTAGCTTGATGCAGCTTTAGCTATTATGGTTAACAGTTGTGGCTCGATCTAACCCTTTGAAAAAGCAAACTAAGCTGTGTCTTCTTGTAGTAGGACTGCCAGCTGTGAGAATTTGGAGGGTGGGAGTGTTTTAGGGTGGAGTCTGGGAAAACAATGTCACAGCATTCAGAAGGCTCTAGGAATTCCCCATGGTAAAAGCTATGGTAAAAAACATAGAAATGAGGGGAATCCCTAGAGCACCACTGACTCTGTGATATCACTTCCATCGCATAGGCGTAATCTTCGTGGGGGTGGCGGGGCCTCAGCCCCCGCCAAAATTTTCAGGAAGGTGCTCAGCCTCCCCCGGGAGCCACCCTTGCTCCTAGCAAAGCAATGCCTCTGGCCCAGCCCCAGCCCCCCCCCCCGGAAATTGGAAAGTCTACACCCTTGCAAAGCCAACTCACAGCATTGTGTGTTGTCAACCCCCCCCCCCCATTTTCCTCCCACTGTTCCATTAAGTGGCTGGAACATGGAGGTCAGAGGTTGCTCACTACAGGTGGTAATTATTCAGAGTTTGCAATGGATCTTTGCTTCACTGGAGAGAAAGCATTTCTTTCTGCTTAAAAATCTTTATTTCTAAGGGAAAAGGGTACACAGAGAACCTACAAAATAAAAGTGATACCTAGAACTACATCTTCACATCTTTACAGCTACAAACAGACAGACCACATGGTCACACAACAATGGAGATTCTTCTTCTTCTTGACCCCTAGAAGGAAATCACCTGATTACAGTAACCAATTATGTTTGTAAACAGACTTCAGTTTAGCAGGCTTTGTTTGCATTGGCTCTGAGCCAGGTTTCCTTCTGGGTCAGGCTAAACAATAGCACACAAGGTACACAGATTTAACCCTATAATGGCTGGAATTTAGACCTTGCAACTCACATATTTCCAATAGTTATGATGTCCATGAGTTAATTATGCAAAATACTATTTACTTTTGTCCATTTCGAAGCAACTACCAATGTATTTTATTGGGTTACATTACAGTATTTTCAGAAAAGACAAAAAACTATTTTGCATAATTATCTTATGGACATCACCACCAAAGGAAACTATGGCTACTCGCTTAAAGGGTTAGACAAATTAATGGACTCTAGATTTGCCAATCAGATCATTAATCAATGCTTCTGCAGGGATTAATCGGTGTTCTGTTAGACAGTTTGACATGGCAAAAATTGTAATCACACACTGTCCCATAAATGTAATCTAACTATTCAAATTGCCCATCAAAACCCCAGTTCAATAAGATAACCGAGATTGCCTTGAAACACACTTCCCCCCAACCTGGAGGCCTCCTCTCTCTTAACTTTTCAGAAATATTCTCAGGTCCCTCTACCACCCTCCTCCTTCCCTTCGTAGTCTGCCAGACCTGTAGAGATAACTGACTCTAACTTTGTTCTAACATTAGAGATAATGACTCTAACTTTGTTCTACTGCTTCAGACCAACACGGCTGCCCACTTTGATATATGTATGAAATAATAGGGTTGTAGTATAATGGAATGGTTCACGACCAGGCTTTTATAAATGGAATAGGGTAGTAATCTGTTGCACTGTGTATTGTGTTATCATCTTGGTCTTACTACATTGTCTTCTAATTTTGTATTCCAGTCTCTGTATTGTTTATTGTATGTCTTTTTAATTTGCATTGTCTTGTTCTATGGTTTATTGGATGTCTTCTGCTGTCATTGCATTGATTTTAAATTTTGTAATCTGCCTTGAGTCATTGTAGAAAAAGAGGAAGAGGAAGGAGAAGGGGGGGAGAAGGAGGAGGAGGAGGGCTTGGATTTATACTCCGCCTTTCACTTGGAGTCTCAGAATGGTTTACAATCTCCTACCCTTCCTCTCCCCAAAACAGACACCCTATGAGGTAGGTGGGGCTGAGAGAGCTCTGAGAAAACTGCTCTTGAGAGAACAGCTCTGAGAGGACTGTGACAGACCCAAGGTCACCCAGCTGGCTGCATGTGGAGGAGTGGGGAATCAAACTCAGTTCTTCAGATTAGAGTCTACCACTCTGAACCAAACTGAGAAGGTTTTGCATTGGCACCCCTTTGGTGTGTGGCATCCCTCTAGGGGTATCCTCTCTTCAATGTTATTTAATATCTACATGTGACCCCTTGCCCAGCTGACGTGAAGGTTCGGGCTGGGTTGTCACCAGTACACTGATGACACCCAACTCTACCTGTTGATGGACAGCTGACCGGATACCACCCCATCTAATCTGGCCGAAGAGCTAGAGGCTATAACTGGGTGGTTGAAGCAGAGTCAGCTGAAACTAAATCCCACCAAGACAGAGGTTCTGTGGCTGGGTGGAGTGGGTGTGGGATTGGGATGCCAACTCCCAGGTATTGACGGCATACCACTAAACCTGGTGCCAACCACCAAGAGCCTGGGTATGTACCTAGATGCCTCCTTTTCTATGAATGCCTATGTCACAAACGTTGCCCCACTGGTGTTTCTCCAGCTGTGCCAGATCAGGCAACTGGCCCCCTACCCCGTTCTGACCTTTCTACCACAATCCATGCAATGGTCACCTCCAGGCTAGGATTCTGTAACACACTATATGTAGGACTATACATGAGACTGACCCAGAAATTACAGCTTGTCCAAAATGCAGTGGCATGGGTCCTTCCCAGGACCCCATCGACACCGCATATTCAGCCAGTGCTTCACCAGCTGCATTGGCTCCAAGTTGAGTACCAGATCAGGTTCAACGTTTTAGTTTTAACGTTCAAAGCCCTAAATGATCTGGGACCAGTGTATCTCCAGGACCCCCTGAAGTGTGTTATGCTCTGGAGACAAGAACCTCCTCAAGATCCCTGGACCAAAGGATATCTGGTTGTCCTCAGCCAGAGCCTTTTTAGCCTTGGCACTGGCCTGGCGAAACTCTCTGCCTAATGACATCTGGGCCCTCAGGGACTTAATGCAATTCCACAGAGCTTGTAAGACAGAAATGTTCTGCCAGTCTGTATATATGTATATATGTATTATGCTTTACTGCAGTATTTATTAGAACTGCCCTGAACCCCAACCAGGGGGAGGGCAGTATACGAATCAAATAATAAATAAATCTAGAAAGGTGGGCTATAAATAATGAAAAAAAAGGAAAAGAATTTTGACTTCCTGATTTTGTAGGTTCACCAACCAGACATGTTTTATTTCCTACCAATACCTTTTATCAATATGCTGATGACACCCAGTTATTCCTGTTGATGGGCAGCTGACTGGATACCATCCCTGGGAACTTGGCTGAGGGTTTGGGGGCTGTGGGGAGATGGTTAAAGCAGAGCCAGTTGAAACTGAATCCAGGTAAGATGGAGGTTCTGTGGCTGGGTGGGAGGGAGTCACGCTTGGGTTGCCAACTCCAGACTCTTGAGGGTGTGCCTCTGTCACAGCACAGAGCATCAGGAGCCTGGGCATGACATTGGATGCCTTCCTGTCTATGGAGGCCTAGGTTACAAAGGCAGCCAAGCTGGCACTTTCCCAACTGCGCCAGGTTAGGCAACTGGCTCCCTACCTCGCTCTCCCCAACCTAGCCACAGTAATCCATGCAATGGTCACCTCCAGTATAGACTACTGTAATTCGCTCTACACAGGCCTACCTTTGTGCCTGACCTGAAAGCTCCAACTGGGACCCCTCAGACAGCATGCACTCAACTGGTGCTGCACAAGCTGCACTGGCTTCCAGTAGAGCACTGGATCAGGTTCAAGGTTTTGGTCTTGAACTTCACGGCCCTTAGTGGTCAGGGACCTACATACCTTCAGGGCTGCCTCTCTCAGTATGCCCCTGGAAGAGCATTCCGCTCAGGGAATAAGAACCTTCTGGTGGTCCCTGGCCCAAGAGAGATCCGGTTGTCCTCAATCAGGGCCAGGGCTTTTTTCAAACCTGGCCCCTGCCTGGTGGAACTCTATGCCAGAAAACATTCATGCCCTGCAGTAATTACTACCTTTCCACAGGGCATGTAAGACAGAGATGTTCCACCAGGCATTTGGTTGAGGGCAGCAACAGGGTAGTATGACATCTGGTACTCTCATATACTCTCCCCATCCCTAACAAACCCCCCCCCCTCGCCCCAGAAGGTTGGGGAGCTAAATTTTCCCCATGATCTTGGACTGCATATTGTTTTATTTACTGATCTGTTTCTGGGTAGTTTAAATATTGGTTTTAATTTAAATCATTTATTGCATTTTATTCTGTTGTAAGCCACCCTGAGCCCTACTTGTAGGGAAGGCTGGCTTTGTAAATCTAATTTAATTTAATAAATAAATAAATAAATACATTTCTGATTTCACTCTTTCCAAGCTTGTAGAGAAGCTTTGCTGCTTTCTTACAGCTATTTGTGTGGGTTATTGCCATAAACTAAGGGATTCCTTTGATCAAGATTTAGAACCTACGGCAGAAACTCTTTTAAAATAGGAGTGAGAGGCAGTGAAAAGAGGATTTCTGTCTTACAATAAAGGTATTTTTTGTGTGGATTTGGATTTCAATACAAAAATTTTAGTTTAATTGTTTTCAGTTGAGCCATATCTGCTTGACATATAGAAGATTCCATGTTCCATCCCCAGTTAAAAAGATCAGGTAGTAGGTAATGTGAAAGACGTCTGCCTAAGACTCTGGAGATCTGCTGCCAGTCTGACTAGGCAATACTGATCTTAATGGATCAATGGTCTGATTC
The DNA here is from genome assembly GCF_001447785.1 of Gekko japonicus. NCBI lineage: Eukaryota > Metazoa > Chordata > Lepidosauria > Squamata > Gekkonidae > Gekko > Gekko japonicus. Next base: position 919,762 of record NW_015169180.1, on the reverse strand, counting down.
AGTATAAAGCAGATTTATGTGTTCTTGTAATAGTGTACATGTGTCTCCCTGACTATACACAGTGACACACAGGGCTTTCCCCCCTGTTGCTATATAAAAATGTACATTATGAAAACATGGGCCCCGGAGATGATGCCAATCCAAACAATCAGAGGCTTTCAGGTAAGATTATGTTGAATTGTTTAATTGCTTGCTTGCCTTTAAATTTTAGTTAAGTTTAGATTGTGTTTAAAGACATATACGCAGGATAACATTTCAGTGGGAATGCCATTTGGATGAAACTGAGTGAAGAGGACTGTGTCTTTTTAAATGTGAGATGACATGCAATTTCCTAAACAAAAGATATCTCAGTATTTAGAAGTGGGATGGACAATTTTTCATATTTTCCATTTCACCAGATGAACAGTGCAGTCCTAAATGATGTAACTCTGTTTAGGACTGCAATGTTACAAACTCTTATTGCATTAAGAAACAGAGCCAGAATATCTGGGGAAATGAATATGTTCACAAGACTAGCATTATAGTGGAAGATCCAGCTAAGTTTAATTGTTTTCAGTTGAGCCATATCAGCTTCAGTTGACTTTGGGGGCAATTTCTCACTAGAGCTGCCTCGCAGCACAGCCACCGTTTGCCCCGACACAAACATGTCAATTTCACACCCAAAGCTCCAGGGCTGCATTTTGACTTGGGTCTTCGCCCGATTTCTTCCGCAGTTTCGTGATCCTGGTTTTTGAGGATCATGAAACTGTGGAGGAAATCGGGCGAAGCCCCAAGTCAAATGCAGCCCCGCAGCCTCGGGTGTGAAATTGACATGTTTGTGTTGGGGCAAACGGCGCTGTGCTGCGAGGCAGCTCTAGTGAGAAATTGCCCTGGCTCTTACCATTAGGAGGCAATGGGGAAACAAACAATTCAGTTTTGGGAGACAGAAATAAAATTCTATTTTCATGGAGTTTCTTTCGTTTGTCAAATCTGGCAGAAGGAGCTAGCCATCTATACAGCCTGCACAACAGTCTCAAAGTCTTTGCCACTGATCAAATGGGAAGCACTTGCATGGTAGGATTTTGCCAAATGAGTTGTTTAGACAAACACCCCAGGACTGTTGTGATACAATTCTATGCACCTGGGGGTGAGGGTGGTTTGAATTTCTTTAATATTAAGTCCTGATGCCACACAGCAAATCACTTCTGAAACTGAAGGGACTTTCTAGAGCAGCCTGTGATACAGTGTGGGAGGTATAGTGTTCAAAGAAATAAGATCAAAAATCCCATTGGGCTTGTAACGCCTAAAGTGGCTGTTCAGATCCCAGCAAAGCAGAAGATAGCCTTCGAACTTCAGAATCCGCTTCTGAGAAAGGCGATGTTTCTTTGATGTAAAAAGGGTCCAGTAAATTTGCTTAAGTGCACCATAAGAACCACACAGTGAAAGACTTGCTGCATGCAATAGCTGAAGCTAGCACTACATTTGAACTGAGTTAGTCTGAGCAAATGCCCACAAAACCTAATTTAACTCTTGGGTAATTGCTCAGATTAACTCAGTTCAAATTTATTTCACTACCATATGCTTAGACAGGATACTTTATGTGGGCATAACATTTGGTTGGTAAGTGCTTTCAAATAATATTTTGTTTTAAAAAAAAAAGCTCCCAGAATATGCCACAAGAAGAAATTACACATAACAGTAGGGAAGGTTTTAATAAATATATGGATGAAAATGATTGTGGAGTTGCTTGTTTCCCAAATTTTCTTTCCATGTGTGTTATTATCAGAGACTGGGGAAAAGGGAGGAGGTGTGTCTACTTTTAGAAGTGTGGGTGGGGTGTAATTTCCATTCCTTGTTACATTTTTTCCCCTAGCCCACACCACCGTAAACTTAATAAAGATAGAAGAAGAAGTAAAACACAAGGTGGTGATGTCTTGAATTGTTTGATGATAATGTCTGATTTCATTCATTCAAAGAACACACCCTATCTTATCACTCATTCTAAGCCTGTTATCCCATTGCTGCATAGTGTACTATCATTGTGTTGTAATAATAATTCACAACTGGATTTTTAGTCTCTGAACAAGACCATCCAGGAGATGAATGACTTCTGTAGGGCAATAATAATGCCATATCCAACCATGTATGGCTGCAGTCTAATAGTAAAGTGACTGCCACTCCCCATTATGATCATGAAAGCAACTAAAACAGGCTACACAGATAAAATAGGGATTTCCATGTGTTCAAGAGGACTCCCCGAATATTCAGAAAAATCATCCAGATGGCTTGGTTCACAAGCGACCTGAAAATTGCAAGCAACACAGTCATACTTTTGACCAACTTTCATTTGTATGTGAACAGCCCATGTGCTATTTTCAATTGTGCAAAACAGCTGGCTGGGGATAAATTGTTTACATCTTTTCCCACAGCTTCCCCCCACTCTGCCTCTACTACCTCCTCTTCCCATTTCTGTTGATCGCATTCTTTAAGTAAATAAAACAGTTGCATTTCATACTGAGTGACTTACAGATATGAGATACAACAGGAGTTCCATGGCACCTTAAAGACTAACACCATTTATTCCATCATAAATCAGCGTTCACCTGCCCCACCTAGTGTTCACAGACCGGCAAGGCAGGAAAATTGCCTAGATGGGGAAGAGTTTGGCATGGGCATCTTTGTAATGCTTTCCCACAAATGTCCAGTTCCCAAATCCATTTTCTGCCCCAACACCAAGGACCTTGGTGGTGAAGATGGATATTTCCTCAATGTGCATACCTCCATGACTAAGAAAGTCATGGTCAGTTTCATCAATCGAGTGAAACTCCTTTCAGCCAATGATTATCCTTCCTGCATGATGGGAAGGATGTTATTAGTCAGGGAAACTGAATATCTCTTCCAGTGGGACAGGTTCTTCATGGTTGTCAAAACAGTGTATGTGTGTGGGCAACACCCAGCTAGTCTTCTCTCACAAAATCCTCCCCCATCCAACTCAAACTGGTTCCCACCTATACATTAACTTGTATACTTCATCGTTGAAATATGACAGCAAAATCTGATTTGATCTTGGGTAGGAGAATAGTCTCCCTTCCAATATTCAGCCCAAACCCATGCCTACTGTTCATCTCTACATATCGTTCTCTTGATTATGTTGATACTTACTAGGTATAAAAGTGATGCATACAGTGGTACAGTTCACAGTGGAAGCTGGGCTACCAGATGAAAGTAAATATAGCTATGATTTTTTATAACTAAGGGAACTGGTTCCAATTTACCTTTTGTACTTTTTAAGAAGTGATTTTACTGTGATGAAGATTCACAACAACAGACAATGATTCTGCCATCTGTTAGTACAGGAGTGGAATGAATGCTTCCAGATATATTCCTGAAGAGCTTTATGGTAAAATCTTCTACATTTAGAAGCTGAAACAATATGCCTTTTAACTGGGTTATTGTGGCCACTACTGGTCTTCTATGTTATGCCTCTGTGAAAAACAGATATATTTTTTTAAGTGAAAACCCCATCAACTATTTTAGTAGCTAGCAAAGATGGGACCTCCAAGGAACATTTTGTTTGATGTTCTTTGTGGGACAAGACTCTTATTTTACTCAGAAGAGGTTACTGCTGAATTATGCTGAGTACTGGGTTGTCAAATCTTATTGCAATTTCAGCTTCCCTTCAAATTCCCATAGATATTTTACTTGAACAGTATCTTCTAAATAGGTTTACCCAATGGAAGTGACTGACAGACTGACAACAGAAGCCCTATTTCAGACTATGCAGGCTTCTGAAATCCACACATGATAACTGCTAGCATAAATATAATTTTTAAAAAAGATTAAACCAACTTAAAGGGGTGGATCTATCATGGCTATTAGACAGGATAATTAATTAGATCTTCACATACAAGAAAATAGATCTTTAGAAACGAATTGCAGTCTAGAAATAAAGGGGGATGGGTTATCCCTTCATTTCCTCCTCCTGCACTTCTTGGTAAACTCTTGCAGGACATTGGACTGACTTAGTAATGTTTTATGCGTTCACTGAGTCTACTCAGCACATCACTGTGATGGAATTCCCTAGCCGTGGACTTAGCCGTGTCTGCTTTGTGGCAACAGGGCAAGGCATGAGCCAGAAAAGGGGCTGCTGTCCCTCTGCCATGGTGTTTTGGGTGGAAGCCCTGCTGTGGCAGTCTTGGGGGCCTTCTGGATGGGGCTTGGCAGCCTTCTCAGCAGCCAGCCAATCACTGGCCTCCTGGTAACACTTGGGATGGGGTTAGGAGCAGACCTGAGCAGGGCAGGCTTCACTCAGGTCCAGGCCTCCCCTATTTAAAGCCGTGCTGCAAAGTCCCAGCCGCTTAGTTGGCTTCAGACACCCCTCCCTCCCTTTGTTGCATGTTGTCCTGTTGTTTCCACAGGTTACTTGTTTGCTCTGTTCCCTGTCACAGCTTTATGGCAGATTTTGACATTGGGCTGGATCCATTTTGGGGAGGCTGCACCTGCATGCCCGCCTCCCCCCAGGTGGGGACCCCCTTAAGGGATCTTGGAGGTAGAGCCATGCAGTGACTTGGCCAGCTCAGTGGCAGTTTGCTGACTCCACTCCCAGGTAGCAAGAGAACCACACAGAGGCTTGTGCCCATGTGGGACCACTGGCTGGCCACTCCTGGTTACCCCCAACAGATGAATTGAGGAGGGGTTTCCATTGGCTGACAGGTGGGTCACCCAAAGCTTGGATCTGTGCCCTATGCTACACCCATGTGACATCTGCTGTAATCAATAAAGTGATGGCCTGTTTCACTCCAGTTACCAGTGTATTTCTGTGTGTTTGTACCTCCCCTTTCCCCCTCAACAGCCTCTTCCTGCCCTTAGGCCTGCAAATGGCACACCACTAACAACCGAGCAAAGGCCCTGCTCCTGATAAGAACTGGCATGGCCACCTGGGAGGGAGAGAAGCTCTGACATAGGGAGGCCTCCCAAGCTTGGGAAGGTTAAACAGAGATGCAGAAAGGCTAGGATTTTGCCTCATTATCTGAACAATGCAAAGAAGACGTTGCTCTGCTGTGGCCCTGGTGCCTTGAATATACCGTGAGAAGGGACCCCGGACTAGCACTAGTAGAGGTAGCAGAATATCATGGTTAATAAATGAGCTGGGAAATGAAAGCCCCCTCTTCTTGTTCAAATCTCAGCTCACTCACTGCAGAAGTCACTATGCCTCAGTGAATGCACACACATACACACACACATTTGCAACATGCAAATAAGGGTCCTATTTTAAAGAACTGTCGTGAGGAACCTTACATGAAATGCTTTGAGCTCCAGGAGAAGACACCGTATACACACTAAGCTTCATAAAGTAAGGATTTAAACCACCAGCTGTGGGATCCTAAGAAGATTTATACCCTTCTAAGTCCACTAAAAATCAATGGGCTTAGGAAGGTGTTACTCACCTTAAGATTACACTGTAGCGTGCTCTGTCGAGCCTCTCTAACCAACGACAGTTTATGATTCAACATGTTTTGCTGAAAGTGAACAAACTGAACCAAACAAAGCTGTTAAGGTAGCTTGAGAAGCAGGCATAGGAAATAAAATACCCCGTTTCTGCTGCTCATACACAACACTCAGACAACTCCCCCTCAGTAGCAAGCAGCTGGCTCTGACATATTGACAGCACGCACAGTGTGGCTACAACATGTGCTAATGACAGAGCACTGCGGTAAAGCTGCAAATAGCAAATGATTGTAACAAATTTGGAACTGTCCAGGACTTCCCACTGAGCCGTTGCTATACCGCTCATTAGAGACCGCTGGAAGATTCTGCATAGGAAGGAAGCAAGAAGCAGCAGCACATCTTTGGCTTCCAGAAAGAAACAGAAGAAAAGGCTCTCTTAGTAGCACAGATCCCAAACCACAATCTCTTTCTTCATTGCTTTCTATGCCTACTGCAAACCTTGTAGGCTGCTGTCGTTACCACTTCACTAATGGGAAGCTGAAAATCAGCTGAAGACTTGCCAAGGCCATCTAGTTATCCATAAATGGGATGGGATTTGCTTGCTAGAGGAGGCTGCTGTGTAACTGCTCTGCTATCTGCCCAGTTTTCACATAAGTGGAAGCAAAGCTATCTTTGATTGTACCAGTTCAGGCTGACATGAAGGAGTGCTTGACCATGGATAAAAGATTCCTAGACACAGTATATCAGGGAGAAGGTTAGGCTGGAATCTTCACCAGCATACATACATACATACATACATACATACATACATACATACATACATACATACATGACAAGCTTGTTTGTTTTTAGTGGAGCGGTAGTCGGCTATGTGAGCCCCTCTAGAAATCTGAAGTGGTATGGTCCACTTAACCATGAAAATTATTCCTCTCACAAAACAATTTTCATATGTCCACAGGTTGTTGGGATAATAAAAGGGAGGAGGAGATAACCACGTATGCTACCCTGAGCTCCTGAAAGGAAGGCCAGGACAAAAATATGACAGAGATAGTAAATAACATTTTTCCTGGCAGGGCTCTTGTGCTTTTAATAGTTCCACAACAAGCCAAAACAGGTGATTCCCCCCCCCCCATACATCTCTAATAAAAATGTTCAATTTTTGAGCATCTAACTGCTGGGCAGCGGTTAAGGGCACAACAGGTCTGCCAGAAAAAAAGTGGGGGAGGGGACAACCTGGTCACTAATGAACAAAAATACAAGAAAATTTGTCATTTTTATTATCATTATCTAACATTATTATGCCTTGATAGGTGGCTAAACAATTTTATAGCATATCCATTTTTACAATCTTGATAAAGTGCTGAAGAGGAAAAAAATCAATAGTCATTAGGGAAAAAAAGAAATGTAATTTGCTGAAAGGTTTACATACAAGCCAAAGGAGTTGTTAGTCACTTCATATTTGTTTCATGCATTGTTTGCTATCCTTAATCATTTGGATGGAGGAGGGAAGTGAGGGGAACTATTTTCAACAGCTGCATGGACATTCTACAGCTATACTGATGTGATGGAGTGAATAGAGTCCCAGCCTAGGACTAGGGAGATTTAAGTTCTCACTCTACTCTGCAGCTTCTGGGTGACCTTGGACTAGCCAGAACCTCTCAGCCTAACCTACCTCACAGGGTCACTGGAGCAGGGGGGGTATTATGTATGAGCTCTAACCTGATCTCAGTGGGGGAAAGCATTAAAATATTATATAGATTTAGGCTTCATTCATATATGGTCAGATATTGTGCTATCATTGCATTATAGCAATCATTCACCACCTGGATTGTCCACACAGGAAAATCTGGTTGTGAATTATTGTTATAGAACAACAGCACCATATTCGATCAACTGGATGCAGCCATATATAGACGAAAATATAAAGAGGTATTTAAATCCAAAACTGACACTTCCTGCTCTTCTGTTCCAGAGGAAAGTGGCAGCTTGGGATTCTCTATTGTGATGACTAGCAGTCTTTTTACTACTTTCCCCTTTGGGGTGGGAGCTAGAGGTGTGCTATAAGGGGGGGAAAGTTATAATTTCAGATCTAGGATTCAGGGAAAATATTTACCATCTACTCCTGATTTGTGTGTAGAATAGTGCTGTTTGGGATTCAAATGTGTTTTTTAGGGGGGTTGGACATTTTGGGAATATTACTTTCATTGGGGAATCAATTTGAGGGTCTGATGGAGTTGTTTTGAAAGATAATATCAAAAACTGGGGGGGGGGCGACTCAACCCAGGATATGACTACGAACCAAAAAGGGCTAAGCTAAACCATATATATAAAAGTACAAATATTTATTAAGGTGTACACATGTTAAAACTTTCCTGATTAAAAATTACTTTGTCTAAGATCAGACTATAAAAGCTTATCCACTATACATACATATGATGGGTAAATACTTTACAACTGAAGACCAAACACGTTTCGGCCCCTAAGGGCCTTCCTCAGTGGTCACTATTATCTATATATTCTAGACACACATTCAAAGACCTGTTACAGAGTTTTAGTACACATATAATTAATCCAGATGTTGTTTCCTTGTATACTTATAATTGGACTCCTGGTATTAGTGATGGGCCATAGGTATAGCCATACCACCTCCACAACTTATTCTGGTAACAGCGATTTTGTAGGTCTGAATGTGTGTTCCTCCATCAAGGTGGATAAGCTTTTATAGTCTCATCTTAGACAAAGTACTGTTTAATCAGGAAAGTTTTAACATGTGTACACCTTAATAAATATTTGTACTTATATATATATGGTTTAGCTTAGCCCTTTTTGGTTCGCAGTTGAAAGATAATGTCACCAAACCTGCACAGAACATTGTCCGTCCTCTATTTTAAAGCCTCACTATATTTCAAACAGAATGGACAAAGGAGTTCAGTTTTACAGACCCCCAAATTAGGTTCCCCTTGGTGTACTTCTCTCCATTGCTTCCTATGGGGAGGGAAATGATGATGGCCGGTCAGGAGAATGCCAGCCACTGGCATTTTTACAAACGGTTCTAGCTGCATCTGGTTTCTTTATGTAATCTTACAGTTACTGACTGACATTTTTAAAAAATCACTGAAAACTTTGCATTTGTCATCTTTCCTTGTTGTGGTCTGACTCCTTTCACAAAGTAAGTAAGGCTTCTTTTTGCAGAACCTCCTGCCCCATCCCATCACTGTAGTCTTTGAAAATAGTTGTGTGTTTTTTTAAAAGCACATCTGTGTATGGTTTCATTGGGTGATTCAGTCCCAATTGCTATGAGACACATGTCTTCATGCTGTGTTTTCACTGTAGGGGTAACCTAACTACTACTCTTTAAGGAGTATGGATATGGTCTCTCATTCCTCTGAAAATGTAATCTAGCTCAGAGCAGCAGCTGCAAGCTGTAGATCTTAAAAAAATTTCACTGGTGCTTGCCTCCTATGGTGGTTAACTGGAAGCACTCTCCTGATCCCTTGCAAGTATCGGATTGGAAGAGAGCAATGCTGTTGCCTGGGAAATCAGAAGAATCAAAGAAAAGCAAGAGGCCTGCTGATAATGATGATAGCAAGCACCTGAGCATGAAAAACAACATGGATTTTTTTTCAGGGATGTCTACGAAATCCTGGTAATGACCCAGAATAGCAAATTTGTGTATAATTTTAATTCAGGCAAAACAAAAGTGCAAGCTGGGACCATTCTAACAGGCAAAATGGTTAAGAGTAGTTGTGAAAAATCTCAGACTAGACTACAGAAATTCCAAATGCACTTGGGTAGATTTATCTAGATTTGGAGAGTTCACCTGCCTTTGTTGTTATGATTATCATATAAAGCAGAAATATGGAACACAGGGAAATACCTGACAACTGTAAGTCACTACCTGTGTACTATTAATGTTCTGTGCATTTAAATAATATAGCAAACAGCAGATGGGGAAGTGAATGACAGGAAGCTGTGGGGAAGAAGTATTATTTGATTTCATGTGCACTGTCAATTTTTTCCCATGACTGAACATATGAGAACTATTGAAACACAAACAGTTTCTAAAATCTTCAGCTGTGCTAATTCCAAAAGGAAAACACATTATAATCAGAAGCTGTGGGTGGTTCAGCATTCCGGTTCTTAAGACATTTACCTAAAATGGGCCACTTTAAATACTTTCATATGCAAAGTAATTGTGTACATTCACCCTTAAAGAAAAGGTAAAGGTTCCCTTGCTTGAAAGCCAGTCGAGTCCGACTCTAGGGTTGCAGTGCTCATCTCCGTTTCAAAGCCGAAGAGCCAGCATTGTCCGAAGATGTTTCCATGGTCATGTGGCCGCCATGACTAAACACCAAGGCACACGGAACGCTGTTACCTTCCCACTGAAGTGGTACCTATTTATCTACTTGCAATTTCTTGCTTTCGAACTGCTAGGTTGGCAGGAGCTGTAACTAGAGACGGGAGCCCACTCCGTCATGCGGCAACTCGGGTCTTGAACTGCTGAACTACTGACCTTCCACAGCCTGCAGTTCAGCGTCTTAACCACTTGAGCCACTGCACCTCCACATTCACCCTTAGAGAGCTGCATTCAGATGCCCACAAAAAAGACCAAGCCCAGATCTTTTATTTTCCAAGGACAACTTGGATGTTTAGGGAAATATTACTGTGCGGCTCAATCCCTATGCATATTTCCCCAATACATTCAGTGGGGCTTCCTCAAAAAAGTGTGTGCGTTGTATTGAAGTCTTAAATAGAGAGTCTGCATTGGCCTTTGCTTTAAATAAAAGCAAAGACTTTGCATGCAGCTGAGACTTGTTTAAAAGTACATATTGAGGAATGCATGGATGCCAATTGGATTCCATTTATCCTGACTTAATTTGAATTAGCGTGATGGGTCTTTTGACACAAGCTGTACTGACTAATTGTTGCCTGTTTGGGTGCACTAAATCAGTGAGCAGAGCAATCAGGAGAAGGGAGCCAGATGTTCAGAGTTTCTTTGATTGCCCACAGTCTTAAAGTTGGGACGGAGATGTGTTCTGCTGATTGACTTTATTAGCATCTGTCAAGGCACCGCTTGCATTCGAGACACAGCTGTCAAAATAAGCAAAACAATTCCAATCCTTCTTAGGTTTTTTCGTTTCCTGTAACCTGAAGCAAATGGGAGGAATCCTGTTGGTGTAAAGTGAGATGCCCTGAGAAGGCTCAAACCCTGTGCTATTCTGAGAACCTTAAATCACTCTACTGAGGAAAAAGAGTGCATAGCCGCATGCTGATTTATTTACATCCAAGTGTTCCTTTTGCTAGTGACTTGCCATACGAATGTAAGATATTAGATCAGTGCCAAGTGCCACTCATCTAGAAAGGGAAAAACCTGCTTCCATTGTTATTGCACATTGATATTTATTTCCCACTGAAGTTTATCTGCCCAGAGCAGTTTGAGGGCCAGAGCTTGGTGTAGCATAGAAATGAAGCACATGAGCTAGAAGTCTCTGATTTAAACCTCAGTCCATACAACTCAGTGGATGGTCTTAAATATACTACCGTTTACCCTACCCACCTACAAAGCTGCAGGACTGCAAAGAAACAAAAGGGAAAACGAAAATGAATGGGAGATTTCTTTTGAGCTAAACCTTACCCCCACACACAGATGGTAGAAGGCCTTAGGGGTTTGAGCATGCCCATTTTCCCTCCCCCCTTCTGTATTCCTGAGCCCTTTTAAACTGATGCTCAACTGCTTTCAGCATTCCTTGCTTACTAGAGAATGCCCAGTCCTTATGGAGCTATTTCAGGTAAGTTTAATTTACAATAGTATTTTGGACATAGCTCTAAGTGTACAAATACCTATCCTAACCTATGGGTGCCTTCACTTTGCTGTGCTTTTGCTGGCCACGCAGCAATTACATTTGCTATTAATAAGAGTGGTAACCTTACAAGATTGCCATAAGGGTTAGGAAGAGCATATTGGGAAGCATTTGGTGGGGGGGGGGAGTAATGTACACAAATACTTCCAAATAAACACAATTGGGATTAGGCTTTGAGACTGACGCTTCTAAATCGCCAGTTGTACTGAAATCAATGGGACTTACTTCTGACTAAACATGCTCTGAATCACACTGCATGACTGCTTATGTTTGGTTGGATTATGCACAGTTTCAAAAATCTATTTATTTAAATGAGAAAGATTGCATACAATGTTCACAGGAAGAATTTTTATTAAACTGTCTGTTCCCTTCAATATATAATACATACATTCCAACTCTCAACATAACATGACAACTTCTCTGTTAACTTCTCTAAATCTTTCCAGATATTTTAATAAACTAAAGAACCTCAACTCCTTTTCTAAAACTAGTTTTCAATGCAGGGCTGATCTGTGGATTTCCTTTGGGTGGCCATACTAATTCTAGATGTGCTTATGAAATCAAGAGCTTGTAGTGGATGCAGGTGTACTTCTGAATGTACCCACCACTATTTGCATTGTGATGCTCCTCCTGGTCTCATTTGACCTGGATAGAGGTCAGCATTTGTACTCAGAGCCACAGGTTGTTGTGCATGTCTAGTTGCATGTCATTAAAACTACACTGAAACCTGAGTCTTTATATATATACATATACACACACACACACACACACACACACATATATATATGTATATATCAGAAATCTCACAGGATTTAAACATTTCAGTCTTCAAGATAAGATGTACCTGCCTACTTCACCCTTATCACACTGTTAGGTACTGATCTTTGTACACAGACATCACAAATGAAAACTGTCCAAACCCTCATTCAAACATCAGGAAATATTAAATAAAAATAGATGGTCAAGTGTGATGGTCAAAAGTGTTGTCTAGTCACAGCCAACTTGTGTCCCCCTCTAGGGTTTTCAAGGCAAAAGACAAACAGAGTTGATTTGCCATTGCCTGCCTCTATAGGAGACAGCAAGCTGACAATAACAAATGGTTATGAACATAACTAATATAAACACACATGATTAATGTCTTCATGTTTGGATTAGTTGCAGAAACAATGCTAACAAAAACAGTTTCCAGTTTCCTTTTTGATTAGTTTATATCTGAATGCATATCCCTAACCATTATCATATCATATCATAAATTATACTTAAAGTTGAGATGTGCATCTGGAATGTCGTATCTGTATTTATACATATATATCTTCGGGTGCCTGGATGGTATTCAGGATTTTTTTTTGGATATTAATAAATGGGTGCCCAAAACAAATCTAGAATATTAAGGAATATACAGAAGTAATTAGGGCCAGCATTTTAAGGCTCCCAAGACTGTTTTTCTTCCATTTCACACTGTATCTGTGTCAGGGTCTGATAGCCAGGTCTTGGTACTGGCTTGCCAGTTTGGTTTGGCTTGGATTGTCCTGTTTGAAATTGGTTCTGTTGGTCTTGCAATGCTGTTCATTGCTTAAATTGGTTTGCCTTAGATTTTCTGGTTTGACACTGTTTGTGTTGGATTTGCCACATTGGTCTGTGCTTCCGCTGGGATTCTCCGGTTTGACGTTGCTTGTGTTGGGCTTGTTAGTTCTGTTTGCCTTGGGAGGATTTTGGCCAGTGGTCACTTGCTGCTGCTTTGCCCTGGAGATAGCATGGGATGTTTTCCCCCACTGGAAATAGTGGAGACAACTGACCCAGCTGTCATCTGGAGATCAGTTGTAATTCTGGGAGATCTCCAGGCCTCTGCCCTCCCCAAATCTTGCCATCACCAAGCTCCACCCCCAGCTCTCTACTAGAGGGGAAGATTTGGGTTGGGGTGGGAATCTCCCAGCAGTTTATAACCTTTTCATCATGTCCTCCCAAACGATTTCTTTTAAAAGGACAGCTGAGCACCAATTAAAACAGAGGGGGAAGGAAAACAGAAGAGACAGGGAAACTGATGTGTTAAAGGACCCAATGGTTTATAGAATCCTGGAATGGGTGATTACGATTGGGTATTTTAAAAAATAAAGGTTTCCCTTGCTTGAAAGCCAGTCGAATCTGACTCTAGGGAGTGGTGCTCATCTCTGTTTCCAAGCCGAAGAGCCAGCACTGTCCGAAGACATTTCTGTGGTCATGTGGCCAGCATGACTGGATGCTGAGGTGCATGGAATGCTGCTACCTTCCCACCGAAGCAGTGCCTATTTATCTACTTGCAATTACTTGCTTTCGAACTGCTAGGAGCTGTGGCCAGAGACGGGCGCTCTCTCCGTCATGTGGCACTCAGGTCTTGAACTGCCAAGCCATCGACCTAGGAAGGCTGTAGCAATCAGCAGGTAGCTGCATCAGTTTACACTAAAATGTATATGTTATGCATAATAAGATGGAGAATTCAGCATTTTCTCACATGCTTGAGAACATATTGCATTTTTAGACCAGTCATATTAGAGTAGAACTGCACTATACATTTTATCTTGTGATCATATTTATTTATTATATTTATATCATACCCTCCCAGCCATGGCCTGCTCAGGGCGGCTTATAACAGGGTAAAACAACAATGGTAACAATAAATAGTAAAAGTCATAAAACTTTCAACTTTATTTCGGCTTGCATGACCAAAAGTCTTAAGCACACTTTTACACACTTATAAAAGTACCATTCATACATTAAAAACAAAAACAAAAAAACAGTGAGATACATTGTGCAAATATGAGTGTGTTACACTAAATGGGATCGTCAGACAGAGTAAATCCTCAAACAGGTAGAGCATAAAATCAGAAAGATTTGGACTTTCCCCTCCTTTTCCCTTTTTTTTAGCACCTTAAAGTGAATTCAGTATGCTATCAGTAGCCAGTGCAATGCCTTCAGCACAGGCTGAATGTGTTCCCATATTGGGAGGCCCATCAGCAGCCTGGCTGAAGCATTTTGCACCAGCTGTAGCTTCCAAAGCTGCGATAAGGGCAGCCCCATGTAGAGAACATTACAGTGGTCCAACCTTGAGGTGACCATCGCATGGATCACCATTGCCAAGTCGTTGCATTCAAGGAAGGGAACCAACTGCCTAATCAGCCGAAGATGATACAAGGGCCTCCATTGTTAAGGAGGGATCCAGGAGCACTCCCAGACTCCTAACCTCCGGTGCTGGCACTAGTGGCGCCCCATCGAAGGTTGGTAGTGGGATCCCTATCCCTGATCCACCCCAACTCAGGCACAGGACCTCTGTCTTTGACAGATTCAATTTCAGTCGGCTTAGCCTGAGCCAACCAGACACGTCTTGCAACGCCCGGTCAAGATCTTCCAGTTTGGAGTCAGACTGGCTGCCCAACAGCAGATAGAGCTGGGTGCCATCAGCGTACTGGTGACATCCCAGCCCATGTCTTCATGCAATCTGGGCAAGGGGGCACATATGGATGTTAAATAACATTGGGGACAGCACAGCCCCCTGAGGCACTCCACAATCAAATGGGTGCCTTCGGGAAAGCTGTTCTCTCAGCGCCACCCTTTGTCCCCGGCCCTGAAGAAAGGAGGCAAGCCATTGCAAGGCAAACCCCTGAATTCCAATGTAAGTGAGGCGAGGTGGTGGGCTAGTAGCTAATGGTCAGCCATGTCAAACGCAGCCGACAGGTCCGACAACAACAGCACTGCTGATCCGCCTAGGTCCAGATGCCTCCGGAGATCATCTGCGAGGGTGACCAGAGCCGTCTCCGTCCCATGCCCTCTCCCCCAAATTTATCCTCTGGGGCTACTTTTTGGAGGTGGAGAATGCTTTTTTGGGGGGAGAGGGTGACTCTTAACTGTTTTCTCCCCTTCCATACCCCACCACCCACATTCACAAAATCGTTCTTAAGCTTCTTTTCTCCCTGTTGAGGCAAACATGCGGGTGGCCCATATTTTCCCCAGGAGAAATACAAGTAGCTTGTGGTGGGTTGGTTTTCCAGCATGAAAATCACAGAGGAGGAAATGGTTAAAGGGTCCCTCTCTTTCCTCTCTTTCCTCATGCTGTCCTTGAAAAAGCAGCACCGGAGGCTGAATTGGGAAATGCCTTTTAAAATGCTAACAGATAGCTTGACCCACAGTGTATCTAATTTTTTCTTGAAAATTAAATCCCCCGCCTTCTTTAGTTTTTTCCTGTTCCAATATTTTGCTCCCACTTGGATTTAAACACCATGCCCACCCCGATTCAGTAATACTACTATTCAGCAATAATTCCACTTCTTTTTTTGGCAGGGGATAAATCAACACAACAACACAAATTAACTTCACAATTAGGCAAGCAAACATGAGCAACGTTGGCAGGTGATGTCATCGGCATGCTTACTAGGAGCCAAGATTGGTACGTGCAAAATGTAGCATGAATAAAGGGACCCATGTTCTGCTGTTTCCCTGGTTATAGTGGGTGACAAATCTTTGTCATGTTGTTCAAAAGTGATTGCTGGGAAGAAAGGAGGAGGGAAATCACTCATTCCTCCTAAAAATATGTTATTATTTAGCCACATTTTTTAAAAAAAAAGTTCTTTTGTATTTTTACTGAAGTCATTGACTGCGTCTATGGGAAACCAGCCACAATGGCTGACTGAAATACAAAGAGAGTCAGAACCATTAAACATAATAGCACCTTGGTGTGACTTTTTTCTGCCGTTGGCTAATGTCGCTCTTGCTCTACCCTTTCGTATGCTGTTTAGCAACTCCAGTGTTGAAAAGATAAATTTAACCTGACAGGGCAAGATAATAGGGGAAAGATTCTGGAAACATTACCATGGGTGATGAGCTGTAACATCAATTAATTTGGGAATTAAGTTTACTGAATTAAACTTCGTGCAACGTTATGTATACCTCCAGTCTTTAAGGAAAGCTGTTTGGAGAAACAGATTAACTGGAAGTGGCTCCACCATCATAAAGTAGTTGCAATGTATTTTATAGATAGAATTAGCCATTCTCAGAAGAGCCTGCCATAATAATCCCTTCTTGGCCCCCCTTGCCTGTGTGGTCTGAGGCTTGCTGAGCACAAGAGGGGTCTTGTTACTTTAAACCCCCCTCCAAAACTTTCCACCACCACCCCACCCCAGTCTGGCACTTTAATCTTCAGTAGAAGCCTGCCACTACAAAAAAGGGAAAATTCTTTCTGATCTTGACCCCCTTCCGCTTTTTGAAAGAGCTAGTAAAATTATGTGAGTGCTTGAGAGAACTGGAGACCTAGTAGGCTTCCATTCCCTGCCCCTCATTTTTCTCCCTCTCCCTCTCTGTCAGTCTTGTTATTCAGAACTGGCAGAGCTTGGTTCAGCAAAAAAACAGAGAAGCCAGGCGGACAGGGGTAAGATGACATGCAGTCAATTCACACTCTAAGAATGTGAAGAAAATGAACTTTGAAGGACTGCACATAAAACCTAGAAAGCACGTGTTATTGGGAGGAAATGAGCGGCTTGTTGTTGGGTCTGAGTGCTCTTTGCTTCGGATAAAACCTAGAAAGCACGTGTTATTGGGAAGAAATGAGCGGCTTGTTGGCGGGTAGCCCCACTATGGTGTTTTTCCCCCTGACTTTGGAATGTGTAATGCTCTGTAGCTTTTTCTCACTTCTGCCTCTCTTATCTAGCTGTTGGCCTTGAGTGCTCCTTGCTTCTGCGCAAAATTAACCAGTTCCCCATGCTCCATGTTAATTGCTTATTGGCTCCTAGGTGTCAGGGGGTGTTGTATGAACCCACTATAATTACTATGGCCATTTTGTATGCTTCATTCCTGACTCAAAGAGTTTATGATGACTTCACCTTGATCTGATCAATAAAGCTGAACCTTTTTAAGGACCTGCTGTTGATGCTGAGTTATTGAAGTACCTGACAGTTGTAAGCATGCCGGAGTTACTCCTGATTTTCTTGGGAGTTGATCCACAAGCACTGGAATTGGTTTGGGTGTGGTTGTTCTACACATCTGCCCTCCCTGTGCATTTTCACAGTTGTGGAGTCAGTTTATTTTCTTCTGCACATGCCATAAATAATCAGGATTTTAAAGGCAGGGTGCTATTGTCAGCCACCCTGAACCTGCTTGCGGGGAGGGCGGGGTATAAATCAAAATAATACATAAATAAATAGGTAGCATCACAGTACCTCCCTTAATAAGAAAGGCAATAAAATATTGATATATCGCTGGAGCATGGTAACACTAGACTTAGCAGGTTCTCTGAATTCCCAGCTTTCATTTTTTTAAAAGTAGGTCTTTGGTACCCTCTCTCACAGAGATATGTCTTTTCCCTTATACCCTTTATGTTTTAGTGCCATTTAAAAAAGAAATCACCATCTTCAGAGTGAGGGGGAGCAAAGGGAGTGTTTTGACCACAACAGTCCCATCATCAAAAAGTGAGCTGGAAAGGGATGCCAGTCCCCAGGTCTTGGTGGGGTTTCCCCCATTTTGGGGGGCTTCTGCCTGATGCTGGCCAGCTGACCATGGAGGAAACCCCACCCCCAAACAGCAACATCACTCTGCAACATCCCCATCATGATGACATCACCTGGAAATGAAGTCATCATGCCAGAGGCATTGCATGTCGACATTCCGGTTTGAGGGGAAAACTCTATGGTTTGAAGCTGGTTTTACCATAGAGTATTGCCATCAAACCAGAGTGTCACTGTGCGACATCTCCAACATGATGATGTCACTTCTGGGTGATGTCATCGTGTCAGCGATGTCCCAGAATGCCCCCCAAATCCCCCTGCCAGTGTGACAAGAGGACCTGGCAAGCCTAGAACTGGAAGTTGATGGGAGCCGGAGAGACAAAGAAAACAGACAGAAACATTGCACACAAGGAAAAAGCCAACAGGATCCGCTTCCTGATAAACATTGGGGTAAAAGTGGTCTCAAAAGAACTGGAAAAAAACCACAAACACTGAAGTGAAAATTAAACGCACAAAAATGTGTGTGTGGATATCAGGAGATAAACCAAAGCACTGTGGGGCCAGAACAGACCAAACAAATCCATGCTGAAAGGCCTTAACAGAAAATTACAGGCAGAATTATATTAAAAAGAAACAAACAAAAAAGCTCACAGAGAATGAAGTCCTGGGCGGAGTACACAGGGGTCTTACCAGCTGCTATGCTGGCATATCATGGTGACTCTTGGAGATATGCTGGAGATATACCCTTGCTGCTGCTCAGCCCCGTAACTAACAACTTTTTTCTTGGGAGGGGCAATGTTTTCCTCAGTGGCCTGCCTGCCATTATATGTCTGTGTTGTACTGCCATGCCATGCTCATACCCACTACCACGTCCCCTCTCTTTCCCCCTCCTCCTCCCATGCTGCTTCTGGCATGATCCCTCGGGGGGGGGACTTGGCTGGCCACCCCCACATGCCTGGGTCTCTGGGGAGAGCTACACACTGGAGCGGGGTTGGGGGGCTGGGAAAGGGGAGGGAGGGATGGCAGGCAGACCTCTCTGGGCAGTGGCTGCAGGAGGAGGTGAGCAAAGGGCTGCGGAGGGGCTGGCTGAGCTGCTCACAAACGAACTGCCTCCCTTCCCCTCAGCCCTGTGGGCTGGACTCTTTCC